>NC_091124.1:162875164-163475164 GCF_040183065.1 Periplaneta americana
GGACTGAGAATGCAGGGAGTGGACCGAGAGGACACAGAGTGTACTGGGATAACATAGAGTGGACTGAGAGGACATAGAGTGGATTGAGAAGGCAGGGGGTGGACTGAGAGGACATAGATTGGACTGAGAATACATAGTGTGGGCTGAGAAAACAGGGAGTGAACTGAGATCACATAGATTGGACTGAGAAGACACAGAGTGAACTGAGAAGACAAGGAGTGGACTAAGAGGACGTAGAGCCGACTGAGAAGACACGGAGTGGACTGAGAAAACAGAGTGGACTGAGAAGACGTGGAGTGGTCTGAGATGACATAGATAGGACTGAGAAGGCAGGGAGTGGACTGAGAGGACCCATAGTGTACTGAGATAACATAGAGTCGACGGAGAAGACAGAGTGGACTGATAATACAAGGAGTGGACTGAGAGGACACAGAGTGTACTGAGATTACATGGAGTGGACTGAAAAGACATAGAGTGGACTTAGAAGACATAGAGTTGACTAAGAAGACAGGGAGGTGACTGAGATGACATAGAGTGGACTGAGAAGGCGGGGAGTGGAATGAGATGACATAGAGTGTACTGAGCTGACATAGAGTGGACTGAGAAGACATGGAGTGGACTGAGAGGTCATAGAGTGGGCTGAGAAAACAGGAAGTGAACTGAGAGGACACAGAGTGTACTGGGAGAACAGAGAGTGGACTGAGAGGCAGGGAGTGGATTAAGAGGGCACAGAGTGGACTGAGAATAAATAGAGTGGACTGAGAAGACAGGGAGTGAACTAAGATGACATACATTGGAGTGAGAAGACGCAGAGTGGACTGAGAAGACGGGGAGTAGACTGAGAGGACTCAGAGTGTACTGAGAGGAGACATAGAGTAGACTGAGAATACATGAAGTGGACTAAGAGGACATGGAGTGGACTGAGAAGACATAGAATGAACTGAGAAGAGAGGGAGTGGACTGAGATGACATAGATTAGACTGAGACACAGGGAGTGGATTAAGAGTACATAGAGTGTACTGAGAGGACATAGGGTTGACTGAGAGGACGTAGAGTGGGCTGAGAAGACAGGGAGTGAACTGAGAGGACATAATGTGGACTGAGAGATCACTGAGTGTACTGAGAGTACAGAGGGTGGACTGAGAGGACATAGATTGGACTGAGATATCATAGAGTGGACTGAGCAGACAGGTGTGGACTGAGATGCCATAGAGTGGACTGCGAGGACATAGAGTGGACCGAGCGTTCAAAGAGTGGACTGGCCGGGCAGAGAGCGGACTGAGAGGATACAGATTGGACTGTGGTGACAGAGAATGGACTGACAGAACTGAGTAGGGTGAGAGGACATAGAGTGCACTGAGAGTGGACTGAGGGTTCAGAGAGTGGACAGGTTGGACTGTGAGTGGAGTGAGAGGAAGCAGATTGGCTGAGAGGAGAGAGAGTGGATTGAGAGGACAGAGAGTAGAGTGAGAGCACATAGAACGACTAAGAGAACTGAGAGTAGATTGATAGTTGAGAGAGGGGACTCAGAGAACAGAGAATGGACTGAGAGGACAGACAGTAGACTGAGAGGACATAGAATGGACTAAGAGTTCAGAGAGTGGAAAATGAGTACATAGAGTGGACTGATAGGACAGACAGTAGACTGAGAGGATATAGAATGGACTAGGAGTTCAGAGAGTGGAATATGAGTACATAGAGTGGACTGAGAGAACAGAGAGTGGACTGAGAGATCAGAGTGTACTCAGAGGACAGAGAATGGACTCAGAGGGTAGAGAGTGGACTGAGAGGACAGAGAGTAGACTGAGAGGACATAGAGTGGACTGAGAGGACACAGAGTGGAATCAGAGGACAGGGAGTGGACTGAGAGGCCAGAGAGTGGACTGCGAGATTATAGAGTGTACCGAGAGTTAAGAGAGTGGACTGGTAGAACAGAGAGTGGACTGAGAGGCCAGACAGTGGACTGAGGGGAAATAGAGTGGACTGAGAGTTCAGAGAATGGACTGGTTGGACTGAGAGTAGGCTGAGAGGAACAAGATTTTGCTGAGAGTAGAGAGAGTGGACTGAGAGGACACAGAGTGGACTTAGAGCACATAGAGTGGACTGAGAGGACAGAGAGTGGTCTGAAAGGCCAGAGATTGGACTCAGAGGACAGAGAGTGGACTTAGATGACATAGAGTGGACTGAGAGGACATAGAGTGGACTGAGAGGACAGAGAGTGGACTCAGAAGAGACAGAGTGTGCTGAAAGGACGTACAGTGGACTGAGAGAACATAGAGTGGACTGAGAGGACTGAGAGGACTGAGAGTGGACTTAGATGACTTAGAGTGGACCGAGAGGACATAGAGTGGACTAAGAGGACAGAGAGTGGACTCAGAGGAGATAGATTGGTCTGAGAGGACTTAGAGTGGACTGAGAGGACAGAGAGTAGACAGAGAGGACATAGAGTGGATTGAGAGGATATAGGGTGGACTGAGAGAACAGAGAGTGGACTGAGATGACATAGAGTTGACTGAGAGGACATAGTTTGGACAGAGAGGACATAGAGTGGGTTGAGAGGACATACTGTGGACTGAGAGAAGAGAGAGTGGACTGAGAGGACAGAGAGTGGATTCAGAAGAGATAGAGTGAACTGAGAGAAAGTAGAGTGGACTGAGAGTACATAGAGTCGACAGAGATTGGACTGAGAAAACGAAAAGTGGACTGAGTAGAGATAGATTGGACTGAGAGGACACATTGTGGACTGAGAGGACAGAGAGTGGACTCAGAAGACATAGAGTGGACTGAGAGGACGTAGAGTGGATTGAGAAGACAGAGAGTGGACTCAGAAGACATAGAGTGGATTGAGAGGACATAGAGTGGAGTGAGAGCACGTAGAGTGGAGTGAGAGTGGACTGGTAGGATAGAGAGCGTAGTGACAGGACAGAGATTGGACTGAGAGCACGTAGATTGGACTGAGAGCACATAGATTGGACTGAGAGCACATAGAGTGGATTGAGAGTAGGAAGAGTGGACTGAGATAACAAAGAGTGGACTGAGAGTGGACTGGTAGGAAAGAGAGTGTGGTGACAGGACAGAGATTTAACTGAGAGTACATAGAGTGGACTGAGAGCACATAGAGGGGACTGTGTGTACAAAGAGTGAACTGAGTTGACATACAGTGGACTGAGAGTGGTCTGGTAGGATTTAGAGTTCAGAGTGTGGACTTTGAGGACAATGAGTGGAGAGGACATTAAGTGGACTGAAAGAACATAGAGAACTGAGTGGACAGAAATGGGATTATAAGGAGAGAAATTGGACTGAGAGGACATAGAAGAATATGACAGAGTAGACAGAGAGAACAGAAATATATGTTGATCTCTAGAAAATTATTCCCCTCAGTGAGACTTGTAATCTTGCTAGTTATTAGTACGGGAAAAAAGAAAGTGCTAAAAAAAAAAAAAAGAAAAAGAAAAAACAAAGCATAAAATTTAGATATAGGTCTCTTGCTGTGATATTTACGGGCTACTGTATGAACTCAGTGAGGGCATTCTTTCTTGAGTTCGAAACTAGTAAATTTATAACATATCATTATGGATATGAAGGAACTGGAAAAAAAAAAGCTATTTCTGTAATCATAATATCCCATGTCCACGTATTAGCAGGCCATAGTTAAAATCCTGTCAGGACATTATTTTCCTAGTTCGATCCTTTTAAACTTATTAGTGATAGGTACAGCCGGTACAGGTATGAAGAAAATGCTAAAAAAATTGTAGAATTAGTAAATATAAACGCCGTTACTGGAATAATAACAGGCTGTACTTTGAAGTAAAGAATAATTTTCCTAATTCGAGCCTAGTGTAAACATGTGACATTAGTATGGCTATTAAGGATTTAGTATTCTAAAAAATGCATGTCAAATCACAGCTGATAACATACGAAATGTCGATTACCTCTTTATTTACAACTTACACACAAATGTAAATTACATGAAATTATCAGTTCTGGTGGGCCTATTATGCACTGGAATGAAATGGAATTTCGGGAGAGGGTCACTATGACCCAGCACTGCTACATATAACGATCTATTGCACTAACCCTCGAGGTAGGCACATTCCCAAACTCAGACCTGCTGACTACAATAAGGTGCGCTATGTATCCAGGTTTCGAGTAGGCAAACCCAATCATCCCTAAGCCAGCTTTTCCTTACGCCACTCTATTAAAAAGGCTAAATATGAAGATGTGATGAAACTGGTAACGAAATACATTGCTTCAGCAGACATGGGGTTCTACGAGAAACTGTATCATTCTCAAGGTAGTGCCATTGAAGCTAGTGAACATAGCTCATATGATTCTGAATAAGAAGTCAAAGACTTAGACTGGATATTGTACTCCAATTAATTTTATTTCATGTTTGCTCTATTTCATTGTCAAGTTAACCCACCATTTTTTCATTAACTTCTTACTAATATTGAATAACCTACTAAACACAATACTGGCGTTTTCTTCATATAACGCATCTTTCTTTCTACTAAATTCTCAAGCTACTATTTTCTTATATATTGTAATGTACTGTATTTATTTATGTACAATATACCGATTTTGTACGTCCTGGTATTCTGATAAATTTATGATTATGATTATTATTATTATTATTATTATTATTATTATTATTATTATTATTATGTTACGTATTAAGTGCAGCATGAAACCATACATATAAATTAATCATTCAATTCAACAGAACTTATTGAGTATGTAAACACTGTAGTTTAATAATAATTCGGATGGAATTTGTACATTTAAGTATCTAAATATTGAACAGAACTTATTGTAACTGCAAAAATTTGCACTTTGGTAATATAATATGATTCACATGTAAAAGATATTGTAAGATTATTGATAGGTACTAATAAAAAATGATTCAGTATTATTTATATTTTGTGTTTCATGATATTTACTTACATAATAATGATCTTTCCCAAATCATATGTCAGATTTTAAATATTTGGTGCAAAAACCAGGTAAGTCCAAATAAATATATAATTAATTTTAAAATGCACATCTATAATTTTATCATTGATATTCATATATAACACACATAACACATACAGAAATTGTCCAGTACAATTACATTTTTAGAATTCCTAAAAATACATGCCTTCAATGGATGTCAAATTTTGCTTTTGCATTTACTCCAAAAGTGTTTTTCTGGACTTATCAGATTCTTGCACCAAACCCCTTAATTGCTTTCAAAACTTTAAATTTTTCAGAAGTTTAGGAGCTTTTAGTTTTTCGACTCTCCTGAAAAGTTTTGATTTGTGGACATAACGCGTTTTGGTTCCGAGCTCCTCAAATAAACTTTTATATTAGCCTTGCCATTTGCTGCCCTTTCTGTAATTTTCGATGTTCACCGAGTACTATTTCTATAATGTTCCAATCTGTTTTGCCTATACTTGCACAGGCGACTAAAAAGTTTGTTTTCTGGCCCGGCAAAGATACTATTAATGCAATATTGCCTACTGTTTTTAAGGATAATTATCCGAACTGTAGAGCTATTATTGACTGCACTGAAGTTAAAACATAAGAACCTCCTGAAATCAGTCAGCGTATATATAGATACTCTTTATTATAAGTCTGCATATACTGCAAAAGATTTTAATGGAATTGCACCTTGTGGTATGGTAAGATTAATTTTCAATTGTTATGGAGATAGAGCCAGTGATAGTTTCATCACAAATGACTGTGGAATTTTGAAAATGATAGAACCAGGAGATCAAATTATAGAAGATAAAGGTTTCCCCGGAATAAAAACTGTATTGGAGGAGAGCAATGCAATTTTGGTAATGCCACTTTTTATGAATGAAGGTCATTAACACATGATCAAGTTGATGACTCTTATAATACTGCTAGTGTGCAAATCCACGTTGAACGCTGCGTTCAAGGAGTGAAAGCGTAAGCTTATAACACATTTTTATAGCTTCCTCCCCACTAGATATAATTATCAACATAACAATCCAGAAGTCCAGGACGAATCACTAGGGAAATGGTCAGTTTCCCTGTAGTGCTGTGTTCAGGGGCCTGTTTCATAAAAGTTACAAAGCAACAAGTCAACAGTGTAATTCAGCGGTTATCAACCTATGGTACGCGCACCACTGACAGTACATGAGCCCTATCAGTGGTGCCTAAGCGAAGTGTGAAATAAAAATATGAATTATTGCAAATATAAAAATACATATATAATTTTTTTTTTTTTTTTTTTTTTTAAATTGTGAAAATTTATTTATTTAAATTCAAATATACAGAATAAAGAAATATAATTACAAAAACAAACAAAGATAAATACAAATAAAATAATACAAGCAATATAAAAAGAAGATACAGTAGTATTAACAAAATTTGAGACCGAATGAGCAGCGCTCGTGCTCGGTCGCAGTTCAGATATAATATTAAAATAAAAAATAATAATAATAATATAAATAAATAAGTAAAATAAAATAGGAACTAAAATATAATTACAGCGGCAATGGAATTAAGTATATACTATAATATTAACACTAGAGAAGAATAATATCGCACGTGAAAAGTAGGATTAATATATATTTCAAAATTATAGAATACAAATATAATATAGGTTGATTAATTCATACACATAGGCTATAAATTTATTTAATCAAATTTAAGATATTAACACGTTTCTAATTTTCTTGTTATATGTTAGTGGGTTACATGTTAGAAGTTCTGGGTGTAATTTAGTTAAAGCATTGTACAACCGAGGGCCAAAATTTATGCTATGCTTTAGACCAGCAGATGTGAGACATTTAGGTTCTACTAATGTTGAATTAATATTTCGTCTTGTGTCATAATTGTGTGTCTGTAATACAAACTTATTACTTATATTGTTTTCAAGCTTCAAACAATGAAAAAGTAAATAAAATAATTTCAATAATATGTGTTTGAATATAAAATGATTTCATTAATATGTGTTTTAATATTTCTAATTGTTGGCCAATTTCACCAAACCTCGTTAATATTAATTCAATAATATCCAGTAAAACTAGACAAGATAACAAGTCAGACACTTGTATTAAAAGACTATTAGCTTTTATGAAACAAGGCTCTGGACCTTTTAAGTGTTACGTATAATTGTAACAAGTAGGGAGGGGGGCTACAACACATCATTTAGTCTACACAGATAATTACTCACGTATGTACTCTGTACGTTGAGGAGTGAACCAAGATCGAAGGGCTACGTTCCATTCTTCGAATAAAAAAGAGCAACAGCGCGTATTATTAATTGCAAAATATACATCGTATAAGTTACAGAATAAGAACATTTCCTGGTGTAAATGTACCAGTCAATAATAGACTACCGGTACTGCTTTGGTGTTGCACAAGGAAGCATACAGGAGAAGGACTATTTTAAGAAGTGAAATTGGACAAAATTAGATCATTGTTAGAAGGGAATGAAAAGAAATCTATCGATCGTCTAGCAGCACAGTTTGCAGTTTCACGTGGATCCGCACATACAACAATGATTCAAGGTTGATCTTCATTCATAAAGGGTGGCATTACCAAAATTGCATTGCTCTGCTCCAATACAGTTTTTATTCTGGGGTAACCTTCCAAACAGGAATTAGGGAACCTGTAGACGAACAACGAATGTTGTATTTAAATGTTAATCCTCTCTTTGAATTTTGTACACGGGTAGTCTTTATTGTAGAACACTTGCAGTGTCATAGAATACAATTATCCTGTTGTAGTTTTCTTTAGACTGATAAAATATCTTATGGAACTTCATTATATCAATCATTCGTAATGTTGTACACCGGAATATTTTCATCTTGTGTTTGCAATGGGGGAAAACCTGTAGCAATGTTGATGTTGATTGCAATAATAGTAGGTACTCGTACATAATAAAAAGGACGTAAACAAACTTGGAGGTTGTGTTAATTACCTATCTTGGCACATTCTATTTCTTTTTCAGTTTTTTCTTTGTCTCTGTCGCTTTATGGATCTATCCGGTGCAACAAGAGAAGCACGTGCACTAAATTCGCTCATTTTTACTGTGATTTGCAACAAAAAACATAACTATGTATCACAACAGAATCGTGTTTAAGCTACAACAGAATGCATGACCGCCATAATGCCACGTAACTGCATCATCATCATCATCATCATCATCATCATCATCATCATCATCATCATCATCACCATCAACATCATCATCAATTGGCTCTTTTGTTGATAGAGGATTTCGATTCTAACAACTTCGTAAGTTTACGTTCTATAGGTACCGGTAATTTTGAAACTAAAGTCAATTTTCATCGCTCTATTTCAGCCCAATTGAGGGGACTTTCAACCTCAATATTTATAACGGTATTAGAATTCATTATACAGATTCAAATGGTATAAAAACATGAAAATGTGTAAAAATAGCGTTTAGGGGGATTTGAATCTAGGCGACTCATGTAATAATTCCTATTAGTTAAAATACTTAAATCCCAAATACTTAATTTAAATTTACTCCTTCCGATTTACTGCTAATATCCACCGTCTTTTCAAATCCATTTCGTGGGTTCGTGATGGAAATCGATGAAACTTCACAGTTTTCTCTGTATTACAATATTTATTATTATAGCCAAAATCACAGCACATAATTTTGCTGGACCGCTTTGACATTTTCAAAATAGTAATCTAAAGACAACATTGCATGAAAGATTGAATAAATGCGTATAAAATTACTCCTATTCGAATCTTCCAGCAGTCAGCTGTTAACACAGAGCGCACACAGCTGTTGATGACAAGCCTACAAGTAGTTCTCGTAGTATCCGCCTGTAGCAGCACATTGCTATACGCACGGAGCCTATAGACTTAATGGGTAAGAAGAGGAAACGAGATTGTGTTTCTGGGCAGCAGTAGCAGACAAGAATATATTCAACTGTTCTAATATTATTATGTCAGTGTCGATTAGCTATATAATAATAATTTCAGGCGTCTATTATCCGCCCAAGTCATCTAGTACGTTATTTTTATTCATCCAGTAAGGTTTAGACGTAGGGATGAAATACAAATTATAACAAAAATCAATATTTTGTGTTCAATGTAAATTTGATATGGTTAACGTTATGTAACAATCAATGTTAATATTTAAAATATTAATTCAGTAACCATTCAGATCAGCAGTCATCAGCATACTGCACTCTCGGAATAGCGTCTTTTACCCACAGATCTCTTACAGCACCAGCGTGCACTTGGCTGCTGTCTCCCTATCCCTTCTGCACGAAAGAGCATATTTTGTTGCACTCCTTGCACTCTACCCATTTCAGCGAGTGCTGACGACCACTGATTTAGATCATGAAAACCTAAATAATTTATTCTTTATTAGCATTCCTCCAAAGAATACACATTTCAGCTGCCTTTCATATAATAGTGGTAGTCCAAAATTACATATGTAAATATTAATCGGTTTTAATGATTGTTTCCTTTAATTCTCATCTCCAGCACAAAAATTGCGTCACAAAGACATTTATCAACTTAAGTTGCTTTAAATGAATTGAAATCCAAATAACATTCAAAGAAAACTCTGGGCTCTGTTTTCTTCTCATAATTATATAAATAATTTTTTTAACTATATAATTATTTTCGTAACGGCTCCCCAGTGAGTTCGCTGCGGTGCTCCAGGGGTTGATAAACTTTTAACTATTGATCTGCAAGCAGGCTCTTGTATGATATTTCGTAATTTATAAAATACTACGGACGTCATGTTGAATAAACGGTTTGTACGTTTTCGGGAACTAATTATGAAAGTAATGGGAAAGTTGACAGATTTTCTTTCCTTTATTCTTTGTAATTAATATAATTTGTAAAAATAAAACGTACAAACTATATGCTTTTGACGGTTTTACTACACATAATACAGTTACTCAACTTTTATTCTGAAAGGCCTTTTCTTACAAAGTAGGACAGAATTGTACAATTAATTTTAGTTGGTTTTAAATACAGGACAAGTCAAAATGATGAACCCGAATTCTGTAATTTATTGTGTGAAATCTCATGAACGTAGCCTACTGTATTGTGAGAATGTGCTTCGAAAGGTATATTTTTAAAGTTTAGCTTCCCTGCATTGTTTCCAGTTTCGCAGTAGAGCAGTGAAGGAAAATGGCGTTGACTGGGAAACATAAATCCTTCTGCGTGCTTAATTATCACGTGAACAGCTCTGTGATTAGTGTTCAGCGACATTTCCGAACCAAATATTGCATAAACTCACCTACTGAGAAGGCCATTCGTAAGTGATATGTGCAATTCAAAGATTCGGGCTACATCTGTAATCGAAAATCGACTGGCCGTCCATCGACTGTGGAAGAGTCCTGTACAGACTAGACATTTCTTGCGCAATTAATGGCACTATCTACTGCTACCATTTCTTGCGCAATGTGCTGGAATGCCACGATTGGTAGCGGTTGAACACACGATGCCTTGATGGCACAAACACTCTCTCAAGAAAAGTGGGTGACAACGAAATCGAAGATGTGGTTGCTGCCATACTAGCAGTTGCATCTGTCATTATTTGACGCCGGAGAAGAAAATCACGACGGTGGTCTGGAACTGTGGTCTGTGTTGTGACATATTTTTAAATTAGGATGTTGTTTACAATATGTTTTGTGTTGTGACATTTATTTCTAAATCATATATAAGCTATAATAAGTCGTGTTATGACATACATTTCTAAATTAGGATTTGTATACAATAAGTTTTGTGTTGTGATCTACATGATTGCCTTGTGTACTTATATAAGTTTGGTTTTGTGACTTATATGTTAACATTATGAATTTATATTTACAATTACTTATAATTATGTTGTTACATACATTTCTAGATTCTGTAATAGGAATGTAGGCTACATTAAATTTTGTTGTGACATTACATTTCTAAATTTTGCATCAGTACATAGGCTACAATAAGTTTTGTGTTGTGATCTGCAAGTTTGCATTATGTGTAAGTCATGTGTTGTGATCTGCAAGTTTGCATTATGTGTAAGTTTTGTGTTGTGACCTGCATGTTTCTATTGCGTATACTGTAATTGCAAGTTATCTTGAACCTTCTGAGCGGGGACAGAGGGGCAGAGGGAAGGAAGCGAGTAACGCGGGTGGAGCCAACTGAGTTGTTTGCGCATGCTCCGCAGCATAATCTCTTGTCAAGAAACATAGAGCTATTTCCTTCACTGCGTACCAGTAGTGTTAACATGGAGCAGCAACCACAGGGTAGTAATTATGGTGAAATCACACCACCGCGGAGAAAAAGTAACGCTGTTATCCATAGCCGAGAAAGAGAAATTATCGCAAATATAATAAAATTATGCGTTGCGAGAAGGAAAAATTAAACAAATATTTGCTGGAACCTCTTGATAACGAATATGAGAGAGAGGCTAAATACTCTGGCAAAAGTATTAGTTCCGTGAAGAGAATTAAAAATAATATTGAATAACAACCGAATGAACCTCACACTAGTCCGGGAAAGAATAGGTATGTAATGTTAGAAATTATTGCTATGATAGTTATGTACAATAGTGTGTGTATTGAGAGCGACATAATGAATTACTGTTGCAAGTTATTATTTTCTTATAGTTCTACTAAACATATTATTTCATTCCAGAATTATACTTGTGTAAAGTTGAAGTGGACGACTTCGATCAACACGTTATTCGGGATACAATCGAAGAATTCTATCGTGTTCAGAAAGTAGTACCTACGATTAAGAAGATAATTCCGAATGGATGATGCCATTGGCGAAATAATTAATTTTGGAACAAGCGATTATGGCAGCAATGATAGGGATATGGATTGTGTATAATTGTAAATTAATGTAAACTCAAATAATAAGCCTGGAAAATATTGTTATAAGAATATGTACATATTAGCTGAAGGGGTAAGTCATGCAGGCCTATATAATGTACAGAAATAGCTGTAGTAACTCCTCCATTGCCGGTCCCCAGCCCGGATGAGAGAGGAGGAGTGTACACACGATTATATTTCAATACTTACTCATTACAGGTTAATTAAAGCTTGCTACGAAACTATGTTCTCCTCTCAAAACCGGAGTATCCAGAGAAGATGATGTCTGTATTGCACCAAGTTCTTTTACAGTAAAAGGTAAGGTAAAAGAACCAACGTTTTTTGAAAAGAGTCACGTTACCCGAGGGAGGGGCATCCTTGCCGTGTCGTTACGTTGATGAGTACGTGCCGAACCGAGCAGTTCCAAAGACAGACTTAGGGGATGTAAGGTTCAAGATAACTTGCAATGACAGTAGTTTTGTTGTGACTTACTAGTTTACAATATGTATTTGTACTTAAAATTACTTTTGTGTTGGGCCATACATTTCTAAATTTTGTATCAGTATGTAGGCTACAATAAGTTTTGTATTGTGACCTGCAAGTTTGCACTGTGTCGTGACCTATATATTTATATTATGTATCAGTAATTACGATTTGTGTTGTGACATACATTTCTAAATTATATATCAGTATATAGGTTATAATAATAAGTTAATAAGTAACCTACGTGTAAGTAATTGATTAACTAGCGGACTTACACGTGTTAATTATGTAAGTTTGTGCGGCTTACAGCTATTTCGGTGTTTCATCATCATCCTCAGAGCCTACTAGATATCGGTGTCATCTCGAACTTCTCTGCCTGTTATGTGGGTGCGTTTGATTGTTGAAAGGTTTTGAAAGGTGGAGTCAAATAATGTGTGTGTGCTGAAATTGATCTGTGTGTTGAGAATTTGATCGGGGTGTGTTTTAGTGTGTTTGTATATTTCGTATTGTTCTAGTGTGTTGAGTTTTTGGTTCTTGAGTTGTATGTGTAGAATTTCCATGTCCGCATTTATGTTATTGTATGTATGGTTAGCATTGGTTATATTATCGGCGTATGAAGATGTATTGTGTCCTCTGGTTATTGCTTTAACATGTTCTTTGTAGCGTGTTTGGAATGATCTGCCTGTTTGTCCAATGTAGAACTTGTCGCAACTATACATGTGAGTTTGTATACACCTGTGTGGTCGTATTTATTTGTTTCTGTTTTTTGTGTGTTGAGATGTCTTTGTAGTGTGTTTTCTGTTCTGTATGCTATGTTGTATTTCTGTTTTCTGAACGAAGATGCGATCTTGTGCGTGCTTTTGTTTTCATATGTTAGTGTGATGTATTTCTTGTGTTCTTGTGTTTGTGGTGTGTTTTGCGTGTTTTTGTGTTTGTTAAGTTTTTGTTTTGTCTTTCTTATGATGTTGTCTATTATGTTTGGATTGTAACCGTTTTCTTGTGCTATGTATTTGATTGTGTTCACTTCTTCATTGTAGTGTTGTTGGCACATGGGTATGTTGAGTAATCTGTGTACCATTGTCCTGAATGCAGCATGTTTGTGTTGTATGGGGTGGTTAGATGTGTTGTATATGTGTGTGGTGGTGGTGGTGGTGGTTGGTTTTCTGTATATTTTGAAGATGTGTCTGTTGTCAATTTTTGTATGGTGATGTCTAGGAACTTTATGGAGTTGTTGTTTACAAGTTCCAGTGTGTATTGAAGTTTTGGGTGTAATTTGTTTATGTATTCGTGTAGCTTGTGTATTTGTCTTTTGTTTCCTTTATATAGTATGAGTATGTCGTCTACGTATCTGTGCCAGTATATTATCACTGATAATATTATTATGTTGTCTGCATATTTGTTGTGTTCATTGTTGAGTATGTATGTTTCTTCTATGTTATGTAAAAATATATCAGCTAGTATGCTAGATATGGGTGACCCTATTGGCAATCCTTCTGTCTGGGTGTAGTATTTGTTGTGTGAAATAGTTTTTCTTTGTTATGATGTCTATGATTTGGATGATTTCTCCGATGTATTCTTGTGGTGTGTTGTTGTCTATGAGCATTTGTTTTAGTAGGCTATCTGTAATGTGTCTTGTATTGGTATACCAGTACAAGACACATTACAAATACTATTGGTATACCAATACTAAAAAAAAATGCTATCTGTAGGCTATCTGTAAAGTGTTTTGTATTGGTATACCAGTACAAGACACATTACAGATACTATTGGTATACCAATACTAAAACAAATGCTATCTGTAGGCTATCTGTAATGTGTCTTGTATTGGTATACCAATACTAAAACAGATACTATTGGTATACCAATACTAAAACAAATGCTATCTGTAGGCTATCTGTAATGTGTCTTGTATTGGTAGACACATTACAGATACTAAAACAAATGCTCATGGACAACAACACACCACAAGAATACATCGGAGAAATCATCCAAATCACAGACATCATAACAAAGCAAAACTATTTCACACACAACAAATACTACACCCAAACAGAAGGATTGCCAATGGGGTCACCCATATCTAGCATACTAGCTGATATATTTTTACACAACATAGAACAAACATACATACATAACAATGAACACAACAAATATGCAAACAACATAATATACTGGCATAGATACGTAGACGACATACTCATACTATACAAAGGAAACAAAAGACAAATACACAAGCTACACGAATACATAAACAAATTACACTCAAAACTTCAATACACACTGGAACTTGAAAACAACAACTCCATAAAGTTCCTAGACATCACCATAAGAAAAATTGACAACAAACATACCTCCGAAATATACAGGAAACCTACCACTACCACCACCACACACATACACAACACATCTAACCACCCCATACAACACAAACATGCTGCATTCAGGACAATGGTACACAGATTACTCAACATACCCATGTGCCAACAACACTACAATGAAGAAGTGAACATAATCAAATACATAGCACAAGAAAACGGTTATAATCCAAACATAATAGACAACAACATAAGAAAGACAAAGAAAAACTTAACAAACACAAAAACACGCAAAACACACCACAAACACAAGAACACAAGAAATACATCACACTAACATATGAAAACAAAAGCACGCACAAGATCGCATCTTCATTCAGAAAACAGAAATACAACATAGCATACAGAACAGAAAACACACTACAAAGACATCTCAACACACAAAAAACACAAACAAATAAATACGACCACACAGGTGTATACAAACTCACATGTAATATTTGCGACAAGTTCTACATTGGACAGACAGGCAGATCATTCCAAACACGCTACAAAGAACACATTAAAGCAATAACCAGAGGACACAATACATTTACATACGCCGATAATATAACCAATGCTAACCATACATACAATAACATAAATGCGGACATGGAAATCCTACACATACAACTCAAGATCCAAAAACTCAACACAGTAGAACAATACGAAATATACAAACACACTAAAACACACCCCGATCAAATTCTCAACACACAGATCAATTTCAGCACACACACACTATTTGACTCCACCTTTCAAAACCTTTCAACAATCAAACGCACCCACATAACAGGCAGAGAAGTTCGAGATGACGCCGATATCTAGTAGGCTCTGAGGATGGTGATGAAACAATGAAATAGCTGTAAGCCGCACAAACTTACATAATTAACACGTGTAAGTCCGCTAGTTAATCAATTACTTATATGTAGGTTACTTATTAACTTATTATTATAACCTATATACTGATATATAATTTAGAAATGTATGTCACAACACAAATCGTAATTACTGATACATAATATAAATATATAGGCCACAACACAGTGCAAACTTGCAGGTCACAATACAAAATTTATTGTAGCCTACATACTGATACAAAATTTAGAAATGTATGTCACAACACAAAAGTAATTGTAAATGCAAATACATATTGTAAACTAGTAAGTCACAACAACACTATACGCAATAGAAACATGCAGGTCACAACACAAAACTTACACATAATGCAAACTTGCAGATCACAACACATAACTTACACATAATGCAAACTTGCAGATCACAACACAAAACTTACACATAATGCACACTTGCAGATCACAACACATAACTTACACATAATGCAAACTTGCAGATCACAACACAAAACTTACACATAATGCAAACTTGCAGATCAGAACACAAAATTTATTGTAGCCTATGTACTGATGCAAAATTTAGAAACGTAAGATTACAACAAAATTTAATGTCGCCTACATTCCTATTACAGAATTTAGAAATTTATGTAACAACATAATTATAAGTAATTGTAAATATAAATTCATAATGTTAACATGTAAGTCACAACACTAAACTTATACAAGTACACAAGGCAATCATGTAGATCACAACACAAAACTTATTGTATACAAATCCTAATTTAGAAATGTATGTCATAACACAACTTATTATAGCTTATATATGATTTAGAAATAAATGTCAAAACACAAAACATATTGTAAAAACATCCTAATTTAAAAATATGTCACAACACGGAAGTTAGCCTACATACTGATACATAATTTAGAAATTTATGTCACAACACAAAATTTTTTGTTAATACTGAAATACAAAATGGCCTTAGGAGATTTTATTGTAACCACTTCCTAATTTAGAAGTGTATCACAACTCAAAACTTATTATACCGATGGCCACATAGTGATATAGGCCTATACATAATTATAAATGTATAACAAATCAGAACTTATTTTACCGATAGCCTACATAGTGATAGATAAATAAATTTGAAATGTATGTCACAACTCAAAACTTATTATACCGGTAGTCTACATAGTGATAGATACATAATTTAGAAATGTATAACAACTCAGAACTTAATATACCAATAGCCTATATAGTGATAGATACCTACATAATTTAGAAATGTATGTCACAACTCAAAACTTATTATACCGATAGCCTACGTAGTGATATATATAATTTAGAAATGTATCACAACTCAAAACTTATTATACTGGTAGCCTATATAGTGGTAAATACGTATCACAAATCAAAACTTAATATAATGGTAGCCTATATAGTGGTAAATACGTATCACAACTCAAAACATATTATACTGGTAGCCTACATAGTGATATAGGTACATAATTTAGAAATATATCACAACTCAAAACCTATTATACTGGTAGCCTGTATAGTGGTAGATACGTATCACAACTCAAAACTTATTATACTGGTAGCCTATATAGTGGTAAATACCTATCACAACTCAAAACTTATTATACTGGTAGCCTACATAGTGATATACATAATTTAGAAATGTATCACAACTCAAAACTTATTATACTGGTAGCCTACATATTGATATAGGTACATAATTTAGAAATGTATCACAACTTAAAACTTATTATACTGGTAGCCTATATAGTGGTAGATACGTATCACAACTCAAAACTTATTATTCTGGTAGCCTATATAGTGGTAAATACGTATCACACCTCAAAATTTATTATACTGGTAGCCTATATAGTGGTAAATTCGTATCACACCTCAAAACTTATTATACTGGTAGCCTATATAGTGGTAAATTCGTATCACAACTCAAAACTTATTATACTGGTAGCCTATATAGTGGTAAATAGGTATCATAACTCAAAACTTATTATACTGGTAGCCTATATAGTGGTAAATACGTATCACAATTCTAAACTTATTATACTGGTAGCCTATATAGTGGTAAATACGTATCACAACTCAAAACTTATTATACTGGTAGCCTATATAGTGGTAAATACGTATCACAACTCAAAACTTATTATACTGGTAACCTATATAGTGGTAAATACGTATCACAACTCAAAACTTATTATACTGGTAGCCTACATAGTGATATAGGTACATAATTTAGAAATATATCACAACTCAAAACTAATTATACTGGTAGCCTATATAGTGGTAAATACGTATCACAACTCTAAACTTATTATACTGGTAGCCTATATAGTGGTAAATACGTATCACAACTCAAAACTTATTATACTGGTAACCTGCATAGTGATATAGGTACATAATTTAGAAATATATCACAACTCAAAACTTATTATACTGGTAGCCTATATAGTGGTAAATACGTATCACATCTCAAAACTTATTATACTGCTAGCCTATATAGTGGTAAATACGTATCACAACTCAAAACTTATTATACTGGTAGCCTATATAGTGGTAAATACGTATCACAACTCAAAACTTATTATACTGGTAGCCTATATAGTGGTAAATACGTATCACAACTCAAAACTTATTATACTGGTAGCCTATATATTGGTAAATACGTATCACAACTCATCACTTATTATACTGGTAGCCTATATAGTGGTAAATGGTATCACAACTCAAAACTTATTATACTGGTAGCCTACATAGTGATATAGGTACATAATTTAGAAATATATCACAACTCAAAACTTATTATACTGGTAGCCTATATAGTGGTAAATACGTATCACAACCCAAAACTTATTACACTGGTAGCCTATATAGTGATATAGGTACATAATTTAGAAATATATCACAACTCAAAACTTATTATACTGTTAGCCTATATAGTTGTAAATACGTATCACAACTCAAAATTTATTATACTGGTAACCTATATAGTGATATAGGTACATAATTTAGAAATATATAACAACTCAAAACTTATTATACTGGTAGCCTATATAGTGGTAAATACGTATCACAACTCAAAACTTATTATACTGGTAGCCTACATAGTGATATAGGTACATAATTTAGAAATATATCACAACTCAAAACTTATTATACTGGTAGCCTATATAGTGGTAAATGCGTATCACGACTCAAAACTTATTATACCGGTAGCCTATATAGTGGTAAATACTTATCCCAACTCAAAACTTATTATACTGGTAGCCTACATAGTGATATAGGTACATAATTTAGAAATATATCACAACTCAAAACTTATTATACTGGCAACCTATATAGTGGTGAATACGTATCACAACTCAAAACTTATTATACTGGTAGCCTATATAGTGGTAAATACGTATCACAACTCAAAACTTATTATACTGGTAGCGTACATAGTGATATACGTACATAATTTAGAAATATATCACAACGCAAAACTTTCAAAACTTATTATACTGGTAGCCTATACAGTGGTAAACACGTATCACAACTCAAAACTTATTATACTGGTAGCCTATATAGTGGTAAATACGTATCACAAGTCAAAACTTATTATACTGGTAGCCTACATAGTGATACAGGTACATAATTTAGAAATATATCACAACTCAAAACTTATTATACTTGTAGCCTATATAGTGGTAAATACGTATCACAACTCAAAACTTATTATACTGGTAGCCTATATAGTGGTAAATACGTATCACAACTCAAAACGTATTATACTGGTAGCCTACATAGTGGTAAATACGTATCACAACTCAAAACTTATTATACTGGTAGCCTACATAGTGATATAGGTACATAATTTAGAAATATATCACAACTCAAAACTTATTATACTGGTAGCCTATATAGTGGTAAATACCCATCACAACTCAAAACTTATTATACTGGTAGCCTACATAGTGATATAGGTACATAATTAGAAATATATCACAACTCAAATCTTATTATACTGGTAGCCTATATAGTGGTAAATACGTATCACAACTCAAAACTTATTATACTGGTAGAATATATAGTGATATAGGTACATAATTTAGAAATATATCACTACTCAAAACTTATTATACTGGTAGCCTATATAGTGGTAAATACGTTACACAAATGAAAACACTTATTATAATGTTAGCCTATATAGTGATATAGGTACATAATCTAGAAATATATCACAACTCAAAACTTATTATACTGGTAGCCTATATAGTGGTAAATACGTATCACAACTCAAAACTAATTATACTGGTAGCCTATATAGTGGTAAATAAGTATAACAACTCAAAACTTATTATACTGGTAGCCTATACAGTGGTAAATACGTATCACAACTCAAAGCTTATTATACTGGTATCCTATATAGTCGTAAATACGTATCACAACTCAAAACTTATTATACTGGTAGCCTACATAGTGATATAGGTACATAATTTAGAAATATATCACAACTCAAAAGTTATTATACTGGTAGCCTATATAGTGGTAAATACGTATCACAACTCATCACTTATTATACTGGTAGCCTATATAGTGGTAAATACGTATCACAACTCAAAACTTATTATACTGGCAGCCTACATAGTGATATAGGTACATAATTCAGAAATATATCACAACTCAAAACTTATTATATTGGTATCCTATATAGTGGTAAATACGTATCACAACTCAAAACTTATTATACTGGTAGCCTACATAGAGATATACGTACATAATTTAGAAATATATCACAACTCAAAACTTATTATACTAGTAGCCTACATAGTGGTAAATACGTATCACAACTCAAAACTTATTAAACTGGTAGCCTATATATTGGTAAATACGTATCACAACTCAAAACTTATTATACAGGTAGCCTATATAGTGGTAAATACGTATCACAACTCAAAACTTATTATACTGGTAGCCTATATAGTGGTAAATACGTATCACAACTCAAAACTTATTATACTGGTAGCCTATGTAGTGGTAAATATGTATCACAACTCAAAACTTATTATACTGGTAGCCTATATAGTGGTAAATACGTATCACAACTCAAAACTTATTATACTGGTAGCCTACATAGTGATATAGGTACATAATTTAGAAATATATCACAACTCAAAACTTATTATACAGGTAGCCTATATAGTGGTAAATGGTATCACGACTCAAAACTTATTATACCGGTAGCCTATATAGTGGTAAATACGTATCCCAACTCAAAACTTATTATACTGGTAGCCTACATAGTGATATAGGTACATAATTTAGAAATATATCACAACTCAAAACTTATTATACTGGCAACCTATATAGTGGTAAATACGTATCACAACTCAAAACTTATTATACTGGTAGCCTATATAGTGGTAAATACGTATCACAACTCAAAACTTATTATACTGGTAGCGTACATAGTGATATACGTACATAATTTGAAATATATCACAACGCAAAACTTTTAAAACTTATTATACTGGTAGCCTATACAGTGGTAAATACGTATCACAACTCAAAACTTATTATACTGGTAGAATATATAGTGATATAGGTACATAATTTAGAAATATATCACTACTCAAAACTTATTATACTGGTAGCCTACATAGTGATATAGGTACATAATTTAGAAATATATCACAACTCAAAACTTATTATACAGGTAGCCTATATAGTGGTAAATGGTATCACGACTCAAAACTTATTATACCGGTAGCCTATATAGTGGTAAATACGTATCCCAACTCAAAACTTATTATACTGGTAGCCTACATAGTGATATAGGTACATAATTTAGAAATATATCACAACTCAAAACTTATTATACTGGCAACCTATATAGTGGTAAATACGTATAACAACTCAAAACTTATTAAACTGGTAGCCTATATAGTGGTAAATACGTATCACAACTTAAAACTTATTATTCTGGTAGCCTACATAGTGATACAGGTACATAATTTAGAAATATATCACAACTCAAAACTTATTATACTGGTAGCCTATATAGTGGTAAATGCGTATCACAACTCAAAACTTATTATACTGGTAGCCTATATAGTGGTAAATACGTATCACAACTCAAAACTTATTATACTAGTAGCCTATATAGTGGTAAATACGTATCACAACTCAAAACTTATTATACTGGTAGCCTACATAGTGATATAGGACATAATTTAGAAATATATCACAACTCAAAACTTATTATACTGGTAGCCTATATAGTGGTAAATACGTATTACAACTCATCACTTATTATACTGGTAGCCTATATAGTGGAAAATACGTATCACAACCCCAAACTTATTATACTGGTAGCCTACATAGTGATATAGGTACATAATTTAGAAATATATCACAACTCAAAACTTATTATACTGGTAGCCTGTATAGTGGTAGATACGTATCACAACTCAAAACGTATTATACTGGTAGCCTATATAGTGGTAAATACCTATCACAACTCAAAACTTATTATACTGGTAGCCTACATAGTGATATACATAATTTAGAAATGTATCACAACTCAAAACTTATATACTGGTAGCCTACATAGTGATATAGGTACATAATTTAGAAATGTATCACAACTTAAAACTTATTATACTGGTAGCCTATATAGTGGTAGATACGTATCACAACTCAAAACTTATTATTCTGGTAGCCTATATAGTGGTAAATGCGTATCACACCTCAAAATTTATTATACTGGTAGCCTATATAGTGGTAAATTCGTATCACACCTCAAAACTTATTATACTGGTAGCCTATATAGTGGTAAATTCGTATCACAACTCAAAACTTATTATACTGGTAGCCTATATAGTGGTAAATAGGTATCACAACTTAAAACTTATTATACTGGTAGCCTATATAGTGGTAAATACGTATCACAATTCTAAACTTATTATACTGGTAGCCTATATAGTGGTAAATACGTATCACAACTCAAAACTTATTATACTGGTAGCCTATATAGTGGTAAATACGTATCACAACTCAAAACTTATTATACTGGTAACCTATATAGTGGTAAATACGTATCACAACTCAAAACTTATTATACTGGTAGCCTACATAGTGATATAGGTACATAATTTAGAAATATATCACAACTCAAAACTTATTATACTGATAGCCTATATAGTGGTAAATACGTATCACAACTCTAAACTTATTATACTGGTAGCCTATATAGTGGTAAATACGTATCACAACTCAAAACTTATTATACTGGTAACCTGCATAGTGATATAGGTACATAATTTAGAAATATATCACAACTCAAAACTTATTATACTGGTAGCCTATATAGTGGTAAATACGTATCACAACTCAAAACTTATTATACTGCTAGCCTATATAGTGGTAAATACGTATCACAACTCAAAACTTATTATACTGGTAGCCTATATAGTGGTAAATACGTATCACAACTCAAAACTTATTATACTGGTAGCCTATATAGTGGTAAATACGTATCACAACTCAAAACTTATTATACTGGTAGCCTATATATTGGTAAATACGTATCACAACTCATCACTTATTATACTGGTAGCCTATATAGTGGTAAATGGTATCACAACTCAAAACTTATTATACTGGTAGCTTACATAGTGATATAGGTACATAATTTAGAAATATATCACAACTCAAAACTTATTATACTGGTAGCCTATATAGTGGTAAATACGTATCACAACCCAAAACTTATTACACTGGTAGCCTATATAGTGATATAGGTACATAATTTAGAAATATATCACAACTCAAAACTTATTATACTGTTAGCCTATATAGTGGTAAATACGTATCACAACTCAAAATTTATTATACTGGTAACCTATATAGTGATATAGGTACATAATTTAGAAATATATAACAACTCAAAACTTATTATACTGGTAGCCTATATAGTGGTAAATACGTATCACAACTCAAAACTTATTATACTGGTAGCCTACATAGTGATATAGGTACATAATTTAGAAATATATCACAACTCAAAACTTATTATACTGGTAGCCTATATAGTGGTAAATGCGTATCACGACTCAAAACTTATTATACCGGTAGCCTATATAGTGGTAAATACTTATCCCAACTCAAAACTTATTATACTGGTAGCCTACATAGTGATATAGGTACATAATTTAGAAATATATCACAACTCAAAACTTATTATACTGGCAACCTATATAGTGGTGAATACGTATCACAACTCAAAACTTATTATACTGGTAGCCTATATAGTGGTAAATACGTATCACAACTCAAAACTTATTATACTGGTAGCGTACATAGTGATATACGTACATAATTTAGAAATATATCACAACGCAAAACTTTCAAAACTTAATATACTGGTAGCCTATACAGTGGTAAACACGTATCACAACTCAAAACTTATTATACTGGTAGCCTATATAGTGGTAAATACGTATCACAACTCAAAACTTATTATACTGGTAGCCTACATAGTGATACAGGTACATAATTTAGAAATATATCACAACTCAAAACTTATTATACTTGTAGCCTATATAGTGGTAAATACGTATCACAACTCAAAACTTATTATACTGGTAGCCTATATAGTGGTAAATACGTATCACAACTCAAAACGTATTATACTGGTAGCCTACATAGTGGTAAATACGTATCACAACTCAAAACTTATTATACTGGTAGCCTACATAGTGATATAGGTACATAATTTAGAAATATATCACAACTCAAAACTTATTATACTGGTAGCCTATATAGTGGTAAATACGTATCACAACTCAAAACTTATTATACTGGTAGCCTATATATTGGTAAATACGTATCACAACTCGTCACTTATTATACTGGTAGCCTATATAGTGGTAAATGGTATCACAACTCAAAACTTATTATACTGGTAGCCTACATAGTGATATAGGTACATAATTTAGAAAAATATCACAACTCAAAACTTATTATACTGTTAGCCTATATAGTGGTAAATACGTATCACAACTCAAAATTTATTATACTGGTAACCTATATAGTGATATAGGTACATAATTTAGAAATATATAACAACTCAAAACTTATTATACTGGTAGCCTATATAGTGGTAAATACGTATCACAACTCAAAAATTATTATACTGGTAGCCTACATAGTGATATAGGTACATAATTTAGAAATAAATCACAACTCAAAACTTATTATACTGGTAGCCTATATAGTGGTAAATGCGTATCACGACTCAAAACTTATTATACCGGTAGCCTATATAGTGGTAAATACTTATCCCAACTCAAAACTTATTATACTGGTAGCCTACATGGTGATATAGGTACATAATTTAGAAATATGTCACAACTCAAAACTTATTATACTGGCAACCTATATAGTGGTGAATACGTATCACAACTCAAAACTTATTATACTGGTAGCCTATATAGTGGTAAATACGTATCACAACTCAAAACTTATTATACTGGTAGCGTACATAGTGATATACGTACATAATTTAAAAATATATCACAACGCAAAACTTTCAAAACTTATTATACTGGTAGCCTATACAGTGGTAAACACGTATCACAACTCAAAACTTATTATACTGGTAGCCTATATAGTGGTAAATACGTATCACAACTCAAAACTTATTATACTGGTAGCCTACATAGTGATACAGGTACATAATTTAGAAATATATCACAACTCAAAACTTATTATACTTGTAGCCTATATAGTGGTAAATACGTATCACAACTCAAAACTTATTATACTGGTAGCCTATATAGTGGTAAATACGTATCACAACTCAAAACGTATTATACTGGTAGCCTACATAGTGGTAAATACGTATCACAACTCAAAACTTATTATACTGGTAGCTTACATAGTGATATAGGTACATAATTTAGAAATATATCACAACTCAAAACTTATTATACTGGTAGCCTATATAGTGGTAAATACCCATCACAACTCAAAACTTATTATACTGGTAGCCTACATAGTGATATAGGTACATAATTAGAAATATATCACAACTCAAATCTTATTATACTGGTAGCCTATATAGTGGTAAATACGTATCACAACTCAAAACTTATTATACTGGTAGAATATATAGTGATATAGGTACATAATTTAGAAATATATCACTACTCAAAACTTATTATACTGGTAGCCTATATAGTGGTAAATACGTTACACAAATCAAAACACTTATTATAATGTTAGCCTATATAGTGATATAGGTACATAATCTAGAAATATATCACAACTCAAAACTTATTATACTGGTAGCCTATATAGTGGTAAATACGTATCACAACTCAAAACTAATTATACTGGTAGCCTATATAGTGGTAAATAAGTATAACAACTCAAAACTTATTATACTGGTAGCCTATACAGTGGTAAATACGTATCACAACTCAAAACTTATTATACTGGTATCCTATATAGTCGTAAATACGTATCACAACTCAAAACTTATTATACTGGTAGCCTACATAGTGATATAGGTACATAATTTAGAAATATATCACAACTCAAAAGTTATTATACTGGTAGCCTATATAGTGGTAAATACGTATCACAACTCATCACTTATTATACTGGTAGCCTATATAGTGGTAAATACGTATCACAACTCAAAACTTATTATACTGGCAGCCTACATAGTGATATAGGTACATAATTCAGAAATATATCACAACTCAAAACTTATTATATTGGTATCCTATATAGTGGTAAATACGTATCACAACTCAAAACTTATTATACTGGTAGCCTACATAGAGATATACGTACATAATTTAGAAATATATCACAACTCAAAACTTATTGTACTAGTAGCCTACATAGTGGTAAATACGTATCACAACTCAAAACTTATTAAACTGGTAGCCTATATATTGGTAAATACGTATCACAACTCAAAACTTATTATACAGGTAGCCTATATAGTGGTAAATACGTATCACAACTCAAAACTTATTATACTGGTAGCCTATATAGAGGTAAATACGTATCACAACTCAAAACTTATTATACTGGTAGCCTATGTAGTGGTAAATATGTATCACAACTCAAAACTTATTATACTGGTAGCCTATATAGTGGTAAATACGTATCACAACTCAAAACTTATTATACTGGTAGCCTACATAGTGATATAGGTACATAATTTAGAAATATATCACAACTCAAAACTTATTATACTGGTAGCCTATATAGTGGTAAATGGTATCACGACTCAAAACTTATTATACCGGTAGCCTATATAGTGGTAAATACGTATCCCAACTCAAAACTTATTATACTGGTAGCCTACATAGTGATATAGGTACATAATTTAGAAATATATCACAACTCAAAACTTATTATACTGGCAACCTATATAGTGGTAAATACGTATCACAACTCAAAACTTATTATACTGGTAGCCTATATAGTGGTAAATACGTATCACAACTCAAAACTTATTATACTGGTAGCGTACATAGTGATATACGTACATAATTTAGAAATATATCACAACGCAAAACTTTTAAAACTTATTATACTGGTAGCCTATACAGTGGTAAATACGTATCACAACTCAAAACTTATTAAACTGGTAGCCTATATAGTGGTAAATACGTATCACAACTCAAAACTTATTATTCTGGTAGCCTACATAGTGATACAGGTACATAATTTAGAAATATATCACAACTCAAAACTTATTATACTGGTAGCCTATATAGTGGTAAATGCGTATCACAACTCAAAACTTATTATACTGGTAGCCTATATAGTGGTAAATACGTATCACAACTCAAAACTTATTATACTGGTAGCCTATATAGTGGTAAATACATATCACAACTCAAAACTTATTATACTGGTAGCCTACATAGTGATATAGGACATAATTTAGAAATATATCACAACTCAAAACTTATTATACTGGTAGCCTATATAGTGGTAAATACGTATTACAACTCATCACTTATTATACTGGTAGCCTATATAGTGGAAAATACGTATCACAACTCCAAACTTATTATACTGGTAGCCTACATAGTGATATAGGTACATAATTTAGAAATATATCACAACTCAAAACTTATTATACTGGTAGCCTGTATAGTGGTAGATACGTATCACAACTCAAAACTTATTATACTGGTAGCCTATATAGTGGTAAATACCTATCAGAACTCAAAACTTATTATACTGGTAGCCTACATAGTGATATACATAATTTAGAAATGTATCACAACTCAAAACTTATTATACTGGTAGCCTACATAGTGATATAGGTACATAATTTAGAAATGTATCACAACTTAAAACTTATTATACTGGTAGCCTATATAGTGGTAGATACGTATCACAACTCAAAACTTATTATTCTGGTAGCGTATATAGTGGTAAATACGTATCACACCTCAAAATTTATTATACTGGTAGCCTATATAGTGGTAAATTCGTATCACCCCTCAAAACTTATTATACTGGTAGCCTATATAGTGGTAAATTTGTATCACAACTCAAAACTTATTATACTGGTAGCCTTTATAGTGGTAAATAGGTATCACAACTCAAAACTTATTATACTGGTAGCCTATATAGTGGTAAATACGTATCACAACTCAAAACTTATTATACTGGTAACCTATATAGTGGCAAATACGTATCACAACTCAAAACTTATTATACCGGTAGCCTACATAGTGATATAGGTACATAATTTAGAAATATATCACAACTCAAAACTTATTATACTGGTAGCCTATATAGTGGTAAATACGTATCACAACTCTAAACTTATTATACTGGTAGCCTATATAGTGGTAAATACGTATCACAACTCAAAACTTATTATACTGGTAACCTGCATAGTGATATAGGTACATAATTTAGAAATATATCACAACTCAAAACTTATTATACTGGTAGCCTATATAGTGGTAAATACGTATCACAACTCAAAACGTATTATACTGCTAGCCTATATAGTGGTAAATACGTATCACAGCTCAAAACTTATTATACTGGTAGCCTATATAGTGGTAAATACGTATCACAACTCAAAACTTATTATACTGGTAGCCTATATAGTGGTAAATACGTATCATAACTCAAAACTTATTATACTGGTAGCCTATTTATTGGTAAATACGTATCACAACTCATCACTTATTATACTGGTAGCCTATATAGTGGTAAATGGTATCACAACTCAAAACTTATTATACTGGTAGCCTACATAGTGATATAGGTACATAATTTAGAAATATATCACAACTCAAAACTTATTATACTGGTAGCCTATATAGTGGTAAATACGTATCACAACCCAAAACTTATTACACTGGTAGCCTATATAGTGATATAGGTACATAATTTAGAAATATATCACAACTCAAAACTTATTATACTGTTAGCCTATATAGTGGTAAATACGTATCACAACTCAAAATTTATTATACTGGTAACCTATATAGTGATATAGGTACATAATTTAGAAATATATAACAACTCAAAACTTATTATACTGGTAGCCTATATAGTGGTAAATACGTATCACAACTCAAAACTTATTATACTGGTAGCCTACATAGTGATATAGGTACATAATTTAGAAATATATCACAACTCAAAACTTATTATACTGGTAGCCTATATAGTGGTAAATGCGTATCACGACTCAAAACTTATTATACCGGTAGCCTATATAGTGGTAAATACTTATCCCAACTCAAAACTTATTATACTGGTAGCCTACATAGTGATATAGGTACATAATTTAGAAATATATCACAACTCAAAACTTATTATACTGGCAACCTATATAGTGGTGAATACGTATCACAACTCAAAACTTATTATACTGGTAGCCTATATAGTGGTAAATACGTATCACAACTCAAAACTTATTATACTGGTAGCGTACATAGTGATATACGTACATAATTTAGAAATATATCACAACGCAAAACTTTCAAAACTTATTATACTGGTAGCCTATACAGTGGTAAACACGTATCACAACTCAAAACTTATTATACTGGTAGCCTATATAGTGGTAAATACGTATCACAACTCAAAACTTATTATACTGGTAGCCTACATAGTGATACAGGTACATAATTTAGAAATATATCACAACTCAAAACTTATTATACTTGTAGCCTATATAGTGGTAAATACGTATCACAACTCAAAACTTATTATACTGGTAGCCTATATAGTGGTAAATAAATATCACAACTCAAAACGTATTATACTGGTAGCCTACATAGTGGTAAATACGTATCACAACTCAAAACTTATTATACTGGTAGCCTACATAGTGATATAGGTACATAATTTAGAAATATACCACAACTCAAAACTTATTATACTGGTAGCCTATATAGTGGTAAATACCCATCACAACTCAAAACTTATTATACTGGTAGCCTACATAGTGATATAGGTACATAATTAGAAATATATCACAACTCAAATCTTATTATACTGGTAGCCTATATAGTGGTAAATACGTATCACAACTCAAAACTTATTATACTGGTAGAATATATAGTGATATAGGTACATAATTTAGAAATATATCACTACTCAAAACTTATTATACTGGTAGCCTATATAGTGGTAAATAAGTTACACAAATCAAAACACTTATTATAATGTTAGCCTATATAGTGATATAGGTACATAATCTAGAAATATATCACAACTCAAAACTTATTATACTGGTAGCCTATATAGTGGTAAATACGTATCACAACTCAAAACTAATTATACTGGTAGCCTATATAGTGGTAAATAAGTATAACAACTCAAAACTTATTATACTGGTAGCCTATACAGTGGTAAATACGTATCACAACTCAAAACTTATTATACTGGTATCCTATATAGTCGTAAATACGTATCACAACTCAAAACTTATTATACTGGTAGCCTACATAGTGATATAGGTACATAATTTAGAAATATATCACAACTCAAAAGTTATTATACTGGTAGCCTATATAGTGGTAAATACGTATCACAACTCATCACTTATTATACTGGTAGCCTATATAGTGGTAAATACGTATCACAACTCAAAACTTATTATACTGGCAGCCTACATAGTGATATAGGTACATAATTCAGAAATATATCACAACTCAAAACTTATTATATTGGTATCCTATATAGTGGTAAATACGTATCACAACTCAAAACTTATTATACTGGTAGCCTACATAGATATATACGTACATAATTTAGAAATATATCACAACTCAAAACTTATTATACTAGTAGCCTACATAGTGGTAAATACGTATCACAACTCAAAACTTATTAAACTGGTAGCCTATATATTGGTAAATACGTATCACAACTCAAAACTTATTATACAGGTAGCCTATATAGTGGTAAATACGTATCACAACTCAAAACTTATTATACTGGTAGCCTATATAGTGGTAAATACGTATCACAACTCAAAACTTATTATACTGGTAGCCTATGTTGTGGTAAATATGTATCACAACTCAAAACTTATTATACTGGTAGCCTATATAGTGGTAAATACGTATCACAACTCAAAACTTATTATACTGGTAGCCTACATAGTGATATAGGTACATAATTTAGAAATATATCACAACTCAAAACTTATTATACTGGTAGCCTATATAGTGGTAAATGGTATCACGACTCAAAACTTATTATACCGGTAGCCTATATAGTGGTAAATACGTATCCCAACTCAAAACTTATTATACTGGTAGCCTACATAGTGATATAGGTACATAATTTAGAAATATATCACAACTCAAAACTTATTATACTGGCAACCTATACAGTGGTAAATACGTATCACAACTCAATACTTATTATACTGGTAGCCTATATAGTGGTAAATACGTATCACAACTCAAAACTTATTATACTGGTAGCGTACATAGTGATATACGTACATAATTTAGAAATATATCACAACGCAAAACTTTTAAAACTTATTATACTGGTAGCCTATACAGTGGTAAATACGTATCACAACTCAAAACTTATTAAACTCGTAGCCTATATAGTGGTAAATACGTATCACAACTCAAAACTTATTATTCTGGTAGCCTACATAGTGATACAGGTACATAATTTAGAAATATATCACAACTCAAAACTTATTATACTGGTAGCCTATATAGTGGTAAATGCGTATCACAACTCAAAACTTATTATACTGGTAGCCTATATAGTGGTAAATACGTATCACAACTCAAAACTTATTATACTGGTAGCCTATATAGTGGTAAATACGTATCACAACTCAAAACTTATTATACTGGTAGCCTACATAGTGATATAGGACATAATTTAGAAATATATCACAACTCAAAACTTATTATACTGGTAGCCTATATAGTGGTAAATACGTATTACAACTCATCACTTATTATACTGGTAGCCTAAATAGTGGAAAATACGTATCACAACTCCAAACTTATTATACTGGTAGCCTACATAGTGATATAAGTACATAATTAGAAATATATCACAACTCAAATCTTATTATACTGGTAGCCTATATAGTGGTAAAAACGTATCACAACTCAAAACTTATTATACTGGTAGCCTATATAGTGATATAGGTACATAATTTAGAAATATATCACTACTCAAAACTTATTATACTGGTAGCCTATATAGTGGTAAATACGTTACACAACTCAAAAAAATGATTATAATGTTAGCCTATATAGTGATATAGGTACATAATCTAGAAATATATCACAAATCAAAACTTATTATACTGGTAGCCTATATAGTGGTAAATACGTATCACAACTCAAAACTAATTATACTGGTAGCCTATATAGTGGTAAATAAGTATAACAACTCAAAACTTATTATAGTGGTAGCCTATATAGTGGTAAATACGTATCACAACTCAAAACTTATTATACTGGTATCCTATATAGTCGTAAATACGTATCACAACTCAAAACTTATTATACTGGTAGCCTACATAGTGATATAGGTACATAATTTAGAAATATATCACAACTCAAAACTTATTATACTGGTAGCCTATATAGTGGTAAATACGTATCACAACTCAAAACTTATTATACTGGTAGCCTACATAGTGATATACGTACATAATTTAGAAATATATCACAACTCAAAACTTATTATACTAGTAGCCTACATAGTGGTAAATACGTATCACAACTCAAAACTTATTAAACTGGTAGCCTATATAGTGGTAAATACGTATCACAACTAAAAACTTATTATACAGGTAGCCTATATAGTGGTAAATACGTATCACAACTCAAAACGTATTATACTGGTAGCCTATATAGTGGTAAATACGTATCACAACTGAAAACTTATTATACTGGTAGCCAATATAGTGGTAAATACGTATCACAACTCAAAACTTATTATACTGGTAGCCTGTGTAGTGGTAAATACGTATCACAATTCAAAACTTATTATACTGGTAGCCTATATAGTGGTAAATACGTATCACAACTCAAAACTTATAATACTGGTAGCCTACATAGTGATATAGGTACATAATTTAGAAATATACCACAACTCAAAACTTTTTATACTGGTAGCCTATATAGTGGTAAGTACGTATCACAACTCAAAACTTATTATACTGGTAGCCTATATAGTGGTAAATATGTATCACAACTCAAAACTTATTATACTGGTAGCCTATATAGTGGTAAATACGTATCACAACTCAAAACTTATTATACTGGTAGCCTACATAGTGATATAGGTACATAATTTAGAAATATATCACAACTCAAAACTTATCGTACTGGTTGGCTATATATTGGTTAGTACGTATCACAACTCAAAACTTATTATATTGGTAGCCTATATATTGGTAAATACGTATCACAACTCAAAACTTATTATACTGGTAGCCTACATAGTGATATAGGTACATAATTTAGAAATATATCACAACTCAAAACTTATTATACTGGTAGCCTATATAGTGGTAAATACGTATCACAACTCAAAACTTATTATACTGGTAGCCTATATAGTGGTAAATACGTATCACAACTCAAAACGTATTATACTGGTAGCCTACATAGTGATATAGGTACAAAATTTAGAAATATATCAACTAAAAACTTATTATACAGGTAGCCTACATAGTGGTAAATACGTATCACAACTCAAAACTTATTATACTGGTAGCCTATATAGTGGTAAATACGTATCACAACTCAAAACTTATTATACTGGTAGCCTATATAGTGGTAAATACGTATCACAACTCAAAACTTATTATACTGGTAGCCTATATACTGGTAAATACGTATCACAACTCAAAACTTATTATACTGGTAGCCTACATAGTGATATAGGTACATAATTTAGAAATATATCACAACTCAAAACTTATTATACTGGTAGCCTACATAGTGGTAAATACGTATCACAACTCAAATCTTATTATACTGGTAGCCTATATACTGGTAAATACGTATCACAACTCAAAACTTATTATACTGGTAGCCTATATAGTGGTAAATACGTATCGCAACTCAAAACTTATTATTCTGGTAGCCTATATAGTGGTACATACATATCACAACTCAAAACTTATTATACTGTTAGCCTACATAGTGATATAGTTACATAATTTAGAAATATATCACAACACAAAACTTATTATACTGGTAGCCTATATAGCGGTAAATACGTATCACAACTCAAAACTGATTATACTTGTAGGATACATAGTGATATAGGTACATAATTTAGAAATATATCACAACTCAAAACTTATTATACTGGTAGCCTATATAGTGGTAGATACGTATGACAACTCAAAACTTATTATACCAGTAGCCTACATAGTGATATACATACAGTAATTTAGAAATGTATCACAACTAATAACTTATTATATTGGTAGCGTATATAGTGGTAGATATGTATCACAACTCAAAACCTATTATACCGGTAGCCTACATAGTGATATACATAATTTAGAAATGTATCACAACTCAAAACTTATTATACCGATAACTTACATAGTGATATACATACAGTAATTTAGGAATGTATCACAACTAAAAGCTTATTATACTGGTAGCGTATATAGTGGTAGATATGTATCACAACTCAAAACCTATTATACCGGTAGCCTACATAGTGATATACATAATTTAGAAATGTATCACAACTCAAAACTTATTATACCGATAACTTACATAGTGATATACATACAGTAATTTAGAAATGTATCACAACTAAAAACTTATTATACTGGTAGCGTATATAGTGGTAGATATGTATCACAACTCAAAACCTATTATACCGGTAGCCTACATAGTGATATACATAATTTAGAAATGTATCACAACTCAAAAATTATTATACCGATAGCCTACATAGTGAGAGATACATAATTTAGAAAAGTATCACAACTAAAAACCTATTATACCGTTAGCCTACATAGTGATATACCGGTACATACAGTAATTTAGAAATGTATCACAACTAAAAACTTATTATACCGGTAGCCTACATAGTGATATACATACAGTAATTTAGAAATGTATCACAAGTAAAAACTTATTATACTGGTAGCGTATATAGTGGTAGATATGTATCACAACTCAAAACCTATTATACCGGTAGCGTACATAGTGATATACATAATTTGGAAATGTATCACAACTCAAAACCTATTATACCGGTAGCGTACATAATGATATACATAATTTGGAAATGTATCACAACTCAAAACTTATTATACCAATAGCCTACATAGTGATAGATACATTTTTTAGAAATGTATCACAACTAAAAACTAATTATACCGATAGCCTACATAGTGATATACATACAGTAATTTAGAAATGTATCACAACTAAAAATTTATTATACCGGTAGCCTACATAGTGATATACATACAGTAATTTAGAAATGTATCACAACTAAAAACGTATTATACTGGTAGCGTATATAGTGGTAGATATGTATCACAACTCAAAACCTATTATACCGGTAGCCTACATAGTGATATACATAATTTAGAAATGTACCACAACTCAAAACTTATTATACCGATAGCCTACATAGTGATATGCAAACAGTAATTTAGAAATGTATCACAACTAAAAACTTTTTATACTGGTAGCGTATATATGTATCACATCACAAAACCTATAATACCGGGAACCTTACATTGTGATAGCCTATACATAATTCAGAAATGTATCACAACTCAAAACTGATTATACCGATAGGCTACATAGTGATAGATACATAATTTAGAAATGTATCACTACGCAAAACTTATTATACCGATAGGCTACATAGTGATAGATACATAATTTAGAAATGTATCACAACTCAAAACTTATTATACCGATAGCCTACATAGTGATGGATACATAATTTAGAAATGTATCACAACTAAAAACCTATTATACCCGTAGCCTACATAGTGATATACATAATTTAGGAATGTATTTCACAACAGAAAACTTCTAAACTCATCCTAACTTATGAACATATAAGTTATCATGATGCAAGTCTTATTGTAAATGTTGCAGTATAATGTATGCTTTGAATATGTAGATCATAGTGCAGAATTTGTTATAAAAATAAAATATTTTAAAACTGTTATTTATTTTCATTTTTATACATTCTCACTTTCCTCTAGGCCCTCTTCCTTTAAGGATAATAGTATATCTGTAATCATCCTTCTTCCTTTTGAAACTATTCTCTTACTTTTGATCCCCTTCAGTGTGGCAGAGACGAGTTGTCCCAGAATATCTAAATCAGTTTTGGCTTCTTTGGCTTTGTTATGTTGTCAAGTATATCATTTGCAGTGTTCAAAATGTCTCTCTCTCTTGGCTCCAATTCGTGTCGCTGTTTCTTTCTTTTCATTGTTAACACTCCACTTGCCGATGCCGCTCTACTGGTAGGTGGAACATTGACCGTACAGGTAGTTAGTGGCTGTAAGGGCTCATTCTTTTCCTCAGCAACCTTAAAAAAGTGAGGAGTCTTCGGTATCAAGTGCAAAACAAGTTGTTTGAGAGTCATCCTAAAACGATGGAAGTTAAGAGCATAAGAAATAATATTAAAGACATAGACTATCCTTTGCGAGCGTCCTTCTGTGCTGATCTCGCTGGAAGCGGATGGGTCCTCTGAAAGGTTAATTTTCAGTGACAGAGCAGTTTTCCACCTTTTAGAAAAGTGAATCGGCACAATGTGAGGATTTGGGGAACTACTAATTCCAATGCACTTGTGGAACACCAGCGTGATTCCCCCAAATTAAATGTCTTCTGTGCCATTTCCCATGAAAAGATTTATGGACACTATTTTTTCAATGAACGCACTGTGACAGGACATGTTTTCCTTGATGTGATGTAACAATGGCTCTTCCCGCAGCTTGAAGAGGATAGTGCAGACTTCATTCTTCAACTCGATGGTGCCCCTCCATATTACCATGGCAGCGTTCGGGACCATCTCAATGGGGCATTGCAACAACGATGGATAGGCCGTAAATGTGTGAGGGATGCGCATCTGCTTCCTTGGTCACCTCGTTCTCCCGATTTCACCCCATGTGTTGTCTTCATATGGGGTTTTGTAAAGGATCATGTTTACGTACCACCACTTCCAACGACACTGAACGATCTGCGCGCCCGCATCATAGCAGCCATTGTTGAGATTGACCGTGACCTGCTACAAAGGGTTTGACAGGAGAGTGACTATCGATCGGACATGTGTCGTGTTACGCAGGGTGCTCACATAGAACACATGATGCGTCTGAAGAAAACTTTGAAATTTTACCTTTCGAAACACACATCTCACAATACGATATGTTCATTAGATTTCACACAGTTAATTACTGAAATCGGATCCATCATTTTGACTTTTCCTTTTGACTGTGTTTTGCCTTGGTATCACGAATTTCGAATGTATTTATTATCTGTTGCTATGTGGAACGGTAAAATTAAAAAATTTTATTTTTACCTTTCCAAAATTCCTTTTATTTTATTTATTTTATTTTTTTCAGATGTCTTTTATGAAAATCCTTTCCTCTAATGTAAATTTCAGTTGTGTAATTTGAGGGACTTAGTCTAAACAAAAAATATGAGGATTCGATCGTTAAGTATAACTAAAGTGGAACTGAGGAAAAGATCGAGGAATAATTAGTTAAATGTTAAGGGGAAGACGAATAGAATAAACCAGTAAAAAGGAAAGTAGTAAAGAGAGATAAAGTAGTTATAAGTGTTAAGTAAAGAATATCGAGTGTTTTATGAACCCCAGAGAGGAAGTGTAGTAGAGAAAAACTGAAAGTGAATGCAAGTAGAGAGTGAACCATAAAAGCTATAGCCTACCAATGAAAGAAAAAAGTGGTCAGTGAGTTGAAGAAGTGATAGTAAAGACGTACTACAAACATTAGAATATTGCAACATTGCATCAATATAAGAGTAAAATTCTGAGAAAAAAATAGGCAAATAATGTAATATTGTAATGTATATGAAAGAGTGGAATATAAATAATTAGTGAATATGAGTCAGAGATAAAAATAATTGAAGATAAACAGAAAATTAGGAACGAGAGAAATGAGAGGTAGCAATGATAGCAGAGGAGGGTTAGCTAGATTGCAGCCGAGAGTGTTTCTAAACAAGAGTAGACTAATGTAGACAAGTATTGCATAGTTATCAGTAGACCGCGGGAGTGCGGGCCCTAATACGTCGATTGCAGCTGACTATGCAGACGAGTCTCTCTCGCCTTTCGCCGTACTGTTCCGTGCAGCGAACCCGAAACATTCAGAGTGTGTTTGGCTGTCGTACCAAAGAGTTAAGTGTGTAAAATGACACACATTACAATGCCTAAAACAACTCACGAAGTGAAATACTAAATAATTTAGTGGAACAATTCGGACGCGAGATATTTAGGCTATTATAGAAGGAGAAAGTGTTGTATGTGTCATCAGATTATTACGAACTAAGAAGTACTGTTTTGAAAGACATTGTAATAGTAAAGCACACAAGGAAAATGTTGAAAGCAATTAAAAAAAGAACCAATCGAGTTCAAATAGTCTGTCACAATATTCAGTATAGACTACTGTGACATGTTGGTACACAAAAACATTCTATTCAGAACTTTGGACAATCCCAACTTTAGATCATTTCTGAAAAAAAAAATATACAAAACAACATATTCCAGGAAAAGCAACAATATGTAAAGAATATTTACCAATTTCGTACCAGAATACGATTGCCAAAATTTGAGAAAGAGTGAACGATCAGAAAATATATGGGTTTCAGTTGATGAGTCTACAGACGTAGGCTAAGTGGTAGATATGTAACAAATGTGGTGGTCGATATACTTTCCGAGAAATGTGTAGGAAAAAAAATTGTGCTTACTCAAGAGAAATTGGAAATGGTAAACCATGCAACTATTATCCAAGCCTTTTGTAAGGCTATGCGCCTGTTATGGCCGGAAGGGATTAAATATGATTATGTACTTCTTTTCGTCACTGATGCAGCTCCATATATCATTAAGGCAGAAAAATAACTTAAAGAGCGATATTCCAACATGGTGCATTTAATTTGCCTGGCGCACGGACTGCATAGAGTTGCTGAAGCTATTCGTGCTTTATATAGTGATGTGGACTATTTTATAGAATATGTGAAAAAAAAAAATTCTCAAAGCCTCTTCAAGAATATTAAAATTTCGAGAAATTGCACCAAATATTCCCCTTCCACCTCAACCCGTAGTTACAAGATGGGGCACCTGGCTTGAAGCTGCCTTATATTTCGCAGAACATTACAATAAGTCAAACTAGTTATTCAGGCATTAGATGGCGAAAGTTCAGTACAGTAAAACAGTAAAATCCCTGATTTGAGAAAATATGCACCAAAATCTACAATTCATAAAGACCAATTACGGAAACTTGTCACAAATTATAACTCAACTGGAAACGTCTGGTCTACTTAATGTCCGAGTGAATTAAATTAATTGAGAGAGTATGGGAAACAATTAACAAGGTACCCCAAGGACTGTGTCCTGATAAGGTAAAAGACAAAGTTATTACATAGACCCTAGTGTAATAAAAAAAATAATGTCTATGCTGTGTTGAACAGTTTGGTGAAAAAAACCGGACAAAAACTTAAATGACAATGTAAACCTTTCACGTACTCTTCATTTACCTCATGCGATGTCGAAAGAAGATTTTCGCAGTACAAATATATTGTAACTGATAAAAGCAGAAGTTTCTCCTTTGACAATCTACGTATGTACATAGTGGTACATTGTAAAGAAAAAGATTCCGTCGACATCACATCAATCAGATAATTACGAAATGTATGATTATTGTAAGTATGTAATTCATATACTCAAGACTGTGCGTCTGAACCACGCACAGTGAGTTACTTATCTGAGAGTTCATTAAGCCCGGTTCACAATAAACCGGGAACGGAAATGAGAACGAGAACGAAAATAATGTTAAAATAAATGTATTTAAATGTGAGCATTTACAATAGTTAAGTGTGAATACTTACATTTAAATACATTTATTTTAACATTACTTTCGTTCTCGTTCTTGTTGTTGTTTCCGTTCCCGGTTTATTGAGAACCAGCCTTTACACTCTCCACGGAACGCTCCAGTCATATAATAACTTGACGGTAAAGGGCACGCACTCCCGCGGTTTAGTTATCAGGAATAGGACAGAGGGAAGACAAAGGAGTACGACGACTACTACTACTACTACTACTACTACTACTACTACTACTACTACTACTACTACTACTACTACTACTGCTCCTACTGCTGCTGTTCCTGCTGCCACTACTTATTACAAATTCTAGCTTTCTATTGTTTTTTTTTTTTACAACGAAACAACTTAGGAGCCACAAACAGATAGTTCACCCTTTTCAATTTCCCAAAAAAAATAAGATAAAATAATTTTTATCAAAATAATACATTTTCCTGTATTCATCTTAAAGTTTAAGTGGGCTGTGATTTGCGAAAAAAAAATTACACAGCTACTCACCAATTGTGTATTTAATAATACATAGTTTTTAAATTTCCACTTTTGAGTAGTGTGTGAGTGAGTAGTTCCACCCTTTAGTAATGAGGAAAACATAGAAACACTCCGAGAGCGATCTGTCTGAAAATGGCTCTTAAACGTAAAATTTATAACTACTTGCGCCTAAAAAGACTACGAAGCCCACGATATACATACCTTACACAGGGGCACCAGCAACTCTTCATTCTTCTCTCCTCATTTTTTTCTACTACTACTTCTTCTTCTTCTTCTTCTTCTTCTGCTGCTGCTGCTGCTGAAAGATGCTCCAATGATGACGTGGCATGGGAGCTCGCAGAGAAACATAAAATGGCAGGGGCGCTGGCACACCTGGTTTTGGAGGAAAGGGAGCTGGTATGGGAGGCATGAGAGCTCGCAGAGAAACATAAAGTGGCAGGGGCGCTGACATAGCTGGTTTTGGAGAAAAGGGAGCCGGTAGAGCTGGTATGGGAGTCATGAGAGCTCGCAAAGAAACATAAAATGGCAGGGGCGCTGGCAACGTTGAATTCGGAGTAAAGGGAGCTGGTAGAGCTAGCAAGGGAGGCGTGAGAGCTCGCAGGGAAACAAAAAGTGGCAGGGGCGCTGACATAGCTGGTTATGGACAAAAGGGAGCTGGTATGGGAGGCATGAGAGCTCGAAAGGGAGCTGGAAAAGCTGGTATAGGAGGCATGGGAACTGGCAGACCTGGTATGGGAGACATGGGAGCTGGCAGAACTGATATGGGAGGCATGGGATCTGGCAGAACTGGTAGAGGAGTCATGGGAGCTGGCAGAGCTGGTATGGGAGCTGGCAGAGCTAGTATAGGAGTCATGGGAGCTGGCAGAGCTGGTATAGGAGTCAAGGGAGCTGGCAGAGCTGGTATAGGAGTCAAGGGAGCTGGCAGAGGAGCTGGAAAGGGATCTGGCGTGCGGAAGCGTGGGAGGTATGAATGAAGTTCCTAACTTCTCTAGTGACAAGCCATCGAGGATTTTCACCGCTTCTGCAACAAGCAAAATGAACAAGAACTTTAAGCATGTGTCATTATCCATGAATGGCATATTAATATAGTGAGAATTCGTATACAACTCCCTATTTTTACTGTCCATTTGCAAAGTCATATAAAATCATTTGTACAGGATTTGAACGAATGTAATCAATATTAATTGTACATAGTTTTGCATATTTCAGACTTTCCTGTATATAAAAGACTATTGAGCTTGCAATGTAGCATATTTTTAGCATTTTGTGGCAAAAAGCCCCAAATTATCATATTTTGTAAAAACAATAATATTCTGTGTTGCAAATATAGTTTTTCAGGCAAAGCTCAATGTGAAGCAGACTTGAATAATTTAAAGGGAAAAATTGTTCCGGTTCCGGGTATCGATCCCGGGAATTGAATATTTTACCTGAAAAACTAGACTTGCATAATATATACATTACTGTTTTACGTTAACAGAAAACTACAATTTCAAGTCGCACAGAGTTTGTGTGCACTCGATGTGGGTCTCTAGCATCTCGTCACCCCACTAGAGTTGTGTGGATATAAGGAGAAAAATTGAGACAGTGTCGGGTGGAGTTCCTGTGTAGTTCAATCGGTAGAGCACTGGTGCGTTCAGCCAGAGATCGCTGGATGGATACCCGGCCCCGGAACAATTTTTTCCTTGAAATTATTCAAATTAAATATTCTAAATTGTTTGTCATCACAATATTTTTTTTTTATCTTAACTGTACTTGATGACCGGAAATTCTTTGCATATGCAATGTGGTGTGGAAAAACCAAAACAAACACTCTCTTTTTGTTCCAATGTGCTACTGTACAACAAAAAGCATACCCAAACACCTCTATCTACCTGACTTCATCATTATCATCATCATCATTATCATCCATACAAGTATTAGGCCATGTGGCGTATTACGATCTCATAATAAAGAGGAATTTCTCCTCAGCTCTTTTTGGGACGTCCCAGAGATCTCTTCCCATGGGGTTGATAGTGAAGTATAGCTTTTGGGATTCTGAGGGGTTCTCATACATCGCAAATGGCTCATCCAGTTCTGATATTTCTGTATGAAATCGAGTACTGATTCCAGACTCAGTTCTTCCATTACTTTGTCGTTGCTTTTATGGTCCCATTTGTATTTCATGCTGTTCTTCACATAAATCTCATTTCATTAGCTGTTATTCTGCTTTCATCCATCCGCCTTAATGTCTATGCCTCATTACCATAACAGAGTACAAGATTTGTTAAAGACCTATTCTAGTGCTTGTCTGTAGCAGGAATGGTTTCATTATCCTGTTTTTATTTCCAAAGTTTTGGAGTATTTTACAATTTTGCTCATTATATCCAAATCATTATCAAATATTAATTTGCAGCCAAGATAATTATGCAAAATCATTAACTTTTCCCTAAATTTTGCCTTGTAAACATATTTTTTTAGGGGCTGTATTTCCACAGATGGTAGTAACTACTTTTTTTCTGTATTTATTTCAATTTTATATTTTTTGCAATGATATTTAAATTACGTTCAGAGTATGGTAGATCATTTTCTGTAGATTCTATTAAAACCAGATCTACTGCAAATATCAATGAACCTATTATTAAATTTCTGTTTATCTGCAACTGACCATGTCGTTTTTGTCTCCATTCCTGAAGAATTTTATTCAGGTGCATTATAAATAGTAGGGAGAGACCGCATTCCTGTTAAGTTCCTGCCATTCTGAGATCCTGTTGTTAATTTTAACTGAAATTAAATTTGACGTACCTGACTTAAATGTCCCATGACCTCCTTTTCTCTGTGTCACTTATTCTCAGTTGGCATTTTTTGTGAAGTTTATCTATACGCACTTTAACATCTGTTGTCGTATCACGTGTGTAGAATCTTTGGGTTTATTTCTAAGCCGTGGACTTTTGCTCTGACTCTGTTTTTATTGTCTTATGGCTTATGTTTGTGTAATTGATTTACATTTTGTTTCAATTTTTATGATATTAGTGATTAAGGGGGTCATGAATCATAACATGTAAATTTCCAATCCTGCATGTGCCTTCGAGACTGAGGAAAACTATGAAAAAACCCAATCAGATTGGTTGACCACGGGGTTTGAACCCGGAACCTTCTGACTACGAGTCTCAAACACTACCGACTGAGCTAAGTCATTCATGCTGTGTTGCAAGAAAACAGACCTATAAATAATGTATTCCTCCATTAGATAGTGGACTTTTAAGGTTGTGGAATGTCGGGTTGCAGAAGAGGAATTTAACGATCCACTTGTTATTGGATCGTTAACCAAGCATCTTTGGATTTCACAAGTGACGCAATAGTACGTGAATGAATAAAAAGTGAACTTCGGCTGCTACACTGATTTGAAGCATTCTAACTTTTATTGTTGTCAAAATTTGCACTAAATATAGACTAATACGAACCAGAAAGGAATCAGGAGCGGAAGTTTTGGTGAGGAAGATAAATATGCCTATTTGTTATTAAAAAATATCGCAGAAGTGCATTAATGTTACAGAAAATAGAAGAAAGCCTACAGAGCACATAACGTCGTCGTTAGACGATGAACTAGAGTCTGTAATGAAGACATAAATAATAACTTTGCTATTACAAGAATTAATGAATAAATAAACAAATAAATAAATAAATAAATAAGTAAATAAAGAAGCAAATAAATAAATGAGAACACATCGAATTACCGTATATGGATGGCTAAGAAGAGATATCTCTATATACAAAAATGTCAATTCAGTTTAACTACATTATTATTATTATTATTATTATTATTATTATTATTATTATTATTATTACTATTATTATTATTATTATTACTATTATTATTATTATTATTATTATTATTATTATTATTATTATTATTATTATTTAGAGTAACTATATTATTATTGTTCACAAAATTGGACAGTGTATGACTTGTGTACTCGTAATATTTTGTTATCGAATAGAAGATCTTACAAAAGCAGAAACATATACAGGGTGTTAAAAATAACGTTTACAACGTTTCAGGAGTAATAGAGGAGGTAAAAGTAAATATCTTTTGTAAGTGACAAAACTTTGGCTGATGCGCCGTTTATTGTGTAGGCCTACGTAAGTGTTAGTATAATCCATAAAGAACAACACCAATTGTCATTTTAGAGGTGGTGTTCAAACTGTCATTCATTGAAGGCATTGCACAACTGGTACCTTCCTACTATGGAGTGTCTCCAACTCTCAAAAAGACCAGCATTGTCTCTAATAACATGTGCAGCTTCAACAACGCGAGCAACTAAGTCTTCTGCCGAATCGATCGGTGTCTCATACACAAAACATTTCACGTCCCCCCACAAAAAGAAATCCAGTGGGGTTAGGTCCAGTGATCGAGGTGGCCACGGTATCGGGTTACCCCTGCCAACCCAACGTTTGGGGAATGTAGCATTTAGGTGTTTCCTGACACGACGATGAAAGTGTGGAGGGGCACCGTCATGCTGAAACCATATTCGTTCTCTGATGTTCAATGGGATATTTTCTAAAAGTTTTGGTAGGACGTCGCGTAGAAAAAACAAAATAAATATCACCATGGAGACTGTCAGGCAACAGACAAGGCCCTACAAGGTGGTCGTGCACAAACAGAACTATACAGTGTGTGTTGTGACGGAAGTCAAGTCATCTATTCCTTCAGGCCATATAGCGGCAAAAGAGCGAATCTGCTAAAGTTTTGTCACTTAAAACAGATGTTGGTTTTTACCTCCTCTATCATCCCTGAAACGTTGTAAACGTCATTTTAACACACTGTATAAGAAGTTTGTCTATTTTTAGAAATTAATTTCTAAAATAGTTTTTTTTATTTACCTACAAATGTACAGATACGAGGTAGGCCTATCACCTTCTAGCTATCGATATGCAATATTATTTTAATGTCGTATATATAGGACCTATTATATCCAAAATATCGCATGCCTGAATCTCATACAAGTAACATTATGAGGAATCAAAATATATAAACTACTCGACATAAGATGGCTGTCTAACGGAGGAATAAATATTATTATTGGAGGGAAATCAGATCTCTAAGTTAGCGAATCCTTTAACGGACCAATATCACTAAAGATATTTCTTGCAAACTGGCTTTCGAACTTATTGATCCGTTAGCGGCTAACGAAGGAAAAAATGGGTTCATGCAACCGACCGCTGTATGCTGACGATCTTCAATGCTACATCTCTTCCCGCTTAGACCGAATAAATGACGCTATAGATAAATTGAACGAAGACATTGACTCGATTGTGACATGGACAAAGAAATTCCATCTTAATATAAATCCTGGAAAGACACAAGCAATTATATTAGGAAACAAACGGCAAACCGACGCTGTAAAGCACCTCGACATTTCCCCCGTTAAAGTAAGTACAGTGCATATCCCTTTCAGTTCTTTAGTAAAAAATCTTGGCATTCACATGGATAATAATCTCAACTGGGACATTCAAATCACAGAAACCTGCAGAAAAGTATATTCTATTACCCATGTGCTAAAAAGGATAAATGTTCATCTTCCCTCTTGCTTAAAAAAGTCCCTTGTGCAGACCCTTGTATTTCCCTATTTTGACTATGCTGACATTTTACTGACCTACCTTTCCAGCGACAACAAAACGAAACTTCAACGTGCTCATAACTTGTGTGTACGTTTTGTAAGCAATGTTCGTAAATATGATCATATTACCCCATCCCTGGAAACAATAGGTTGGCTCAAACTAGATAAGAAAAGAAATTTACATTCACTTTTCCTTCTCTTCGAAATCTTGAACTCTTCTATTCCTTCGTACCTGTCGTCTCGCTTCACTTACCTTTCTTCTCACCACAATCTGAACACACGCTGTCGCCATGAAACAATACTAACAATACAATCCCATCGCACCTCCTCATACTCATCCTCTTTCACAATAGCCATGCCAAGACTCTGGAATTCGTTACCTGCCAGGGACTGTCGAAATAAAACTGAATTCAAACGCAAACTTACTAGTCACTTGGTCAGTAATTGAGTCTCGTTCAGACATGCTTTCTTGTAAATAGTTCTCTTAATCTATCACAAAATATTTCAATATCAGGTATTTTCATTACTATAGATTTTTGTTATTGTAGGTTTAATTTGTAATTCACTAAATACAAAAATATTCTTTGTTCTTAACTTCTATGATAAAATGTCTAGCTTTCATTAATTAGGTAATCTTGTCGTACTTTAATTTTTATTGTAATTGTAATTGTAAATTTAATGTTAATTGTAATTTTATTTTTCATATTATAGTTGTAATCCCTGACGGCCTTATCTCTACCAGGTTAAATAAATAAATACTAAATACTAATACCATCAGTTTTATTTATCGCTTATCCATGTCTTGTAATTTTGTTGTTTGTTAGTTACAATTATTACAATAAACGTTACACTAGACTACTAAGACATCCTATGCTGTGCAGTGTTATTCAGTTGTGCAATTGTAAGTTTTTCGAATAATTTTTCTCACTAACTCTTTCCTCCAGTATTCACACAAAGTTAAATCATGCGAAAATTTCGGGGCGCTGTATTGGAACGTGACGCTTTTTATATAGTAATAATGGTGAGGATATGACTTGTTCCAAAACATGACGAACTTTCTTCCTAGAATTGGTAAATCCTCTTAAACTCTCATCTTCTCCTCGACTTTTAGGCGCGTGGCAGAAATGAAATAATATGGCAATGACTTCAAGAATTGGCAACAAAAGCTAAGAATTTATCCCTTGCTCGTTCCTACACTTAAGTGGTGAAAAGTGTGGGGGAAGGCCGTCATGTTTTGGAGATGAAATGAAGGTGTTTGGGGTCAAAGATGTAGCATTCCATGCCCAAGGGGATTGTAAATAGACTGAAAATTAAGTAACATTATTTCCTGATATGAATGCTTCACTTGTTAATTTATCTACATAGGCCTATTTCTAAATAAAGTCAGCTTTCTCTCTTTCTGCGTTGTATAGGCTCGTGACCTATATTGTATAAAATTCTTAATACAGTGCATCTTCGCCATCACGTCGCGACGACCGAGTGGCAAGCGGCAGAAGCACGCCCCCCCCCCCCGGGCGCTCGATCGGTCACGGGCGTGATGGCGAAGACGCATTGTAATAAGAATGTATTATGATTATTTGCAATTATAATTTTAAAACTTTCGCTTATGGACATGCTAGATCAGCAGCTACGTAGTCAACGTTGAAGTCTCTGGTCGTAAGATTAACACATCGCAACTCCAGTAATCGCACGTGCAGATATGTTTATATATCCAGTGGTGTCATTCTAATTTTTTAACAATCGGTTCTCTCCGCTAAGGACCGCGAATTTAAAAATATTGAATGACGTAATAAAAAGCAGCTACAAATAAAGGAAAACCGCAATCCAATATGTACTTCCATAACAAAATTATGTGCATAGTTTAAAATGCTGATTCGCGTCACGAAGGAGGAGTAGACTTCTCACACTTCATCTATGAGCTGAGCGGCGGTGGATTGCCTCACTACAGAAACATCATATCACATACATTATCATACCTACTGTACTATTATATACACAAATAGCATTATACTATATACTACTTACTTAATTATTGGATTTGAAGGAACCCGGAGGTTCATTGCCGCCCTCGTATAAGCCCGTCACTGGTCCCTATCCTGAGCAAGATTAATCCAGTCAGTACCATCATATCCCACCTCCCTCAAATCCATTTTAATATTATCTTCCCATCTACGTCTCGGCCTCCCCAAAGGTCTTTTCCCAACTAACACTCTATCTGCATTTCTGGATTCGCCCATGTGCTACACGTCCTGCCCATCTCAAACGTCTGGATTTAATGTTCCTAATTATGTCAGGTGAAGAATACAATGCGTGCAGTTCTCTGTCGTGTAACTTTTTCCATTCTCCTGCAACTTCATCTCTCTTAGCCCCAAATATTTTCCTAAGAACCTTATTCTCAAACACCCTTAACCTATGTTCCTCTCTCAAAGTGAGAGTCCAAGTTTCACAACCATAAAGAACAACCGATAATAAATTCTAGCTTTAAAATGTTTTGACAGCAGATTGGATGACAAAAGCTTCTCAACCCAATAATAGCTGCCATTTCCCATATTTATTCTGTGTTTAACTTCCTCCCGAGTATCATTTATATCCCAGGTATTTGAATTTTTCCATCTCTTCAAAAGATAAATTTCCAATTTTTATATTTCCATTTCGTACAATATTCTCGTCACGAGACATAATCATATACTTTGTTTTTTTCAGAATTTACTTCCAAACCTATCTCTTTACTTGCTTCAAGTAAAATTCCCATTATTTTCCCTAATCGTTTGTGGATTTTCTCCTAACATATTCACGTCATCCGCATAGACAAGCAGCTCATGTAACCCGTTCAATTCCAAACCCTCTCTGTCATCCTGGACTCTCCTAATGGCATACTCTAGAGCAAAGTTAAAAAGTAAAGGTGATAGTGCATCTCCTTGCTTTACCCACAGTGAATTGGAAATGCATCTGACAGAATCTGACCTATACGGACTCTGCTGTAAGTTTCACTGAGACACATTTTAATTAACCGAACTAGTTTCTTGGGAATATTAAATTCAGTAAGAATACTGTATCATATAAAACTTCTCTCTTAACCGAGTCATATGCCTTTTTTAACTCTATGAAAACTGATGCACTGTACCCTTATATTCCCATTTTTTCTCCATTATCTGTCGAGTAAAAAATGTCTGATCAATAGTTGATCTATTACGCCTAAAACCAAACTATACACTATATACAGAAATTAAATAAAAACAACATAAGCAGGAAATACACGCGTTTATAAGCACAAGATAGACACGCGTGTTCCTTACTCAGAAACAACTGATGTTTCCTCTAAATGCGGCAGCGTTGGTGGAGTGCCGTTCTCTGCATGCGCAGAGCTTTGAATGTCTGTCCACACCGACATATTATTTGAATTATCTCAAAACGCCCCCAGCCAGGAACAGGACAAAGTGGCCCTTGTTTGTTGTAGCCCTGTGCTCCACATAAGGACCTAAAGAAAATGCTATACTATCTGAAGATGCATCTGCATACATATTTGTACAACATACTGTTACATCAAGTTAATTTAACAAGTACGGTACAATGAAAGATGAGCAGAAGACATTTCTTCTTCAACTTTTACCCAAACACCGATAGGAGTTCCCAACTCCTTCAAAAGTTGTTTTCACGTTTTTCTTTTCCTGTGTTACAAATTATATACCTCTCAGTCCAGGAGTGATCTGTAAATGGTAATGTTTTAGTGAAATTGTTGTGCTTGTTTTATACATTTATGCATGATTGTGGGAATGTGAATTTTTGAAAGTGCAGTTTTTTGTACCACACTACCATGTCAAGGCATTGGAAGAACCCTGTTACCTATTCATTTTAACTAAAGAATTCTCTATTTTAGACCTTTTATGTCAGATTCTAAATCTAAAATCTTCACCTAACTAAGTACTTGAATGAGGGTTTAGAAAGTAGTTTGCGTTTTTAATTTTATTGTTTCTAGTTGAACTGCGATAGATTCGGTATCATGTATCTCTGGCAGATTTAGTATTCTCCCAGGAGATAAAAGATTGTTGCACACTGGATCCTGTTGTTCTCTCAGCAGGGATAGCTGGGTTGAAACATGACCATCAACAGTCTTTCTGATGATAAACATTTCTTACATGGCAAGATGGAGGATCCTCGATGGAATCTTTTCACGTTTCATTGCATTACCCAGATTTCTGTGTGGAATTTATATTCAAACATAAGCGCAACTTAAATGATACTGACTACTATCGACCCAGCAGCCATAAATCATTCAAACTTTTCAGTACTTTTAATGGATAAAAATATGTTGCATTAAAAATGGAATAACAAATTGTAGGGGTATTAAAAAGGAAAACGAAGTATCTTATTACTGTGCTTAATAGTGTATAGTGTATTTACATCTTTAAATAATATTTTGGAATAATAAACTATGGCTCAGTTTTGTGTATGCGGTATTAGCATTCAAAAGAAAAGGGGTATCGATACGAGACTGCCAAAGTAATTGCAGATCGGCATGCAAACATATTATCGACGGGCCAGTTCTAAAGGGAAACAACTCAAAATTTAAACTTTAGAGAAAACTGAAGTTTAAAGCTTCATGTTGCTGTGAAACATCCATTTTGGAAACTTACAACATATATTAAACATGACTTGAATTTGGATTAAGAATCCTCTGATTTTTCACAGCAACATAAAGCTTCAAAATGCAGAATTCTCTAAACTTGAATTTTGAATTGTTTCCCTTTCAAGCTGGGCCGTCGATGTTGTAGGCTATATCTGTTGTGACTGGCTGTACACTTGGTTAAGAAGCAACGATTTAATAATGTGATATGATTATGTTTACTGTCGTATTAAAAAGCTAGAGACTTATATGTTAGAATGTTAAATTAATGCTCTTCTTTTCTGTCAACCTAATTTGTTTTATCTTCAAAATTTAAGAACAGGTTCTACGAACTGCGACAAATTCAACAAGTGAATCGGGCGACTGGTGCGAACTGGCTGAATGATACCACTGGATAAATGTTCTATTCACTACTAATACGAATTCAAGTCTCCTGAACTTGTGCACAGAGTCCGTAGATATCCAGAGAATCGCAATTCTTTGCTCTGGAAATGCCGACAAAAATCAGGCATTTTTGTTACAGCGCACGCTATTTCCTATATGCATTTGTATAGGGAATGACTGCAGCCTAAATCAGAATCAAATATTTTTAATTTTAAGGGCCATGGACACTGGCCTAAAATAAGTTTCTCTTTAAATGGTACTATTAATCTGGGATTCCACGGATTCTGCTTCTGCATAGCTGAGAGCGCCACTATAGCTTAGAATTTGAACAGTTACTGTACCTTCGTAGTATTCGTCTAAGTCGTACTGGAAGTGATAAAGATAAACTTCTAGCTTCACCAACTTCCTCCGCCCCAGCTCCATGACGCTCTCCTCCCACTCGGCGTACTGGCTGCTCGAAGGCTCGCTGGCACCATCTACCATTATCAGGTCATCAGTTGTTAGATTCACCAACTTCCTCCATCCCAGCTCCATGTCGCTCTCCTCGAACTCGGTGTACTGGCTGCTCGAAGGCTGGCTGGCAGCGTCTACCATCATCAGCTCATCAGTTGTTAACTTCACCAACTTCCTCCGCCCCAGCTCCATGTCGCTCTCCTCGAACTCGGCGTACTGGCTGCTCGAAGGCTGGCTGACAGCGTCTACCATCATTGGCTCATCAGTTGTTAGATTCACCAACTTCCTCCGTCCCAGCTCCATGTCCCTCTCCTCGAACTCGGTGTACTGGCTGCTTGAAGGCTGGCTGACAGCGTCTACCATCATCAGCTCATCAGTTGTTAGATTCACCAACTTCCTCCGTCCCAGCTCCATGTTGCTCTCCTCGAACTCGGTGTACTGGCTGCTTGAAGGCTGGCTGGCAGCGTCTACCATCATCAGCTCATCAGTTGTTAGATTCACCAACTTCCTCCGTCCCAGCTCCATGTCGCTCTCCTCGAACTCGGTGTACTGGCTGCTTGAAGGCTGGCTGGCAGCGTCTACCATCATCAGCTCATCAGTTGTTAGATTCACCAACTTCCTCCGTCCCAGCTCCATGTCGCTCTCCTCGAACTCGGTGTACTGGCTGCTCGAAGTCTGGCTGGCAGCGTAAACCATCATCGGCTCATCAGTTGTTAGATTCAACAACTTTCTCCGTCCCAGCTCCATGTCGCTCTCCTCGAACTCGGTGTACTGGCTGCTCGAAGGCTGGCTGGCAGCGTCTACCATCATCGGCTCATCAGTTGTTAGCTTCACCAACTTTCTCCGCCCCAGCTCCATGACGCTCTCGTCGAACTCGGCGTACTGGCTGCTCGAAGTCTGGCTGGCAGCGTCGACCATCATCGGCTCATCAGTTGTTAGCTTCACCAGCGTACTCCGCCCCAGCTCCATGACGCTCTCCTCGAACTCGGCGTATTGGCTGCTCGATGTCTGGATGGCAGCGTCTACCATCATCGGCTCAACAGTTGTTAGCTTCACCAACTTCGTCCGCCCCAGCTCCATGACGCTCTCCTCGAACTCGGCGTACTCACTGCTCGAAGGCTGGCTGGCAGCGTCTACCATCATCGGCTTATCAGTTGTTAGCTGATTCCTCTCATTGTTTTTCAAGTTTTCCAACTTACCTGGTGGAGTGTTCATATAACACGCTGCAGTCGATGTTTTTGTCGATCTTCTTGTCAATCTTCTCCATATTCTTGTCCATCTTGTTGTCCATCTTCCTTTCTTCTCTCCGTTGCGTTTCGTCATGACATGTCCTTCCCCAGTATCCCCCACCCGGACATCCGATTGGGGGGATAGTTTACGTCCGGAGTTTTTTACCAGGGAAAGACTCATCATGCCATTACTATTAGAAATTATCTTCTTGGGATATATATATATAAATGCGGAAGCTTCCCATTGCTTTCCGCACACCACTCTCTCTTTCGCATCTTAAAAGATCCCAGGGGGCCCCAGCGTGGAGGTGAGGAGAGTGGATTTGACTAATTAGGCCCTCCGGACTTCACCGAAATCCACCGCGAAAGTTAAATATCAGTTCCATCAGGGTTTTTGACCCGATCGGAGACCGGGAAATCCCAATTAGCCTTTGCCCCCCTTATTGAGTCTAAGGCAGCGGTTTCCAAAGTGTGCTCCGCGGAGCCCAGGGCTCCCCGAATGATTCTCAGGGACTTCGTCCGCGGCAGTTATGAAGATGACAAAAATTTCTGCTTCCATCTAGTCTCTAGCGAGAAAAACGCAAACTACTTCCATCAAGTGAAAATACTTTCTCAGAAAATAGTTTGCGTTTTCTTTTTAGATGGAAGCACCAATAATAATCTACTCGTTATTGGAACTATCTCGATTTTTCTTGCTTGCCAAGTACTCGATGATTCTCGAAATTTATTTATTGTTTTATATACCAAGCAGATGGCGTTTGTTAATCGTGATACGTAGAATCTACAATCTATTGACTATTATGTTGCTTCAAATATATATATATATATATATATATATATATATATATACTGCATGTTAATTTGATTGCAGAAGTGTTAGCTGAACTTTGGTTGAAATGAAACTGTGACTTAAGACGGGTTCCGTAATACCGAAGAGTCATCAGCTATCAACCAGTGCTCAGTTAAAGACAGGTGTAACCTTACTGTAAAAGAAGATAATTCAAATTCCTTGAGATTGAGTTCCGAATATGTTGAACATGATCCTGCTTCAGAGTCTACGATGTCTAGTGCAGAGGTACTGAAAGGAATTAAAAAACGAAAGTATTGTGATTCATATTTGGACATGGAATTCCCTGAGTTTGCTGATGGATGTCCACAGTGTGAGATATGTAACAAAGTTTTGCCCAATAGTTCTATGTTCCCTGACAAGCTTAGAGACGGTATTTCGAAACTCATCCTGACTTCACAAATGAAACTGCAGACTAGGTACTTTAAAAGAAAAACTGATGACTCCATGCAGTTCGGACAATATTTTTATCTCGTGTAAAAGACAAATAACAAGAAAGCACTGGAAGCGTCGTACTTGATTAGTGATGACTGGCTCTTGCTGGTAAACCTCTCTCCTGCTTAAACTCTTATGAAACCATTATTAGTGAGGCTAGTTAAGTGTATGGTGGACGAAAAAACTGCAAACTTGATCCTCAGTGTGCTCTTAACAAATAACACTGTGCGTAATCGAATACAGAATCTATCAAACGACGTTAAAAATATTATAATTTCCCTTATCTGTGAAATTAAATTTTCACTGCAACTTGAATCCACGGACGTTGCCGTGTTATCTGTATTAATGACGTTTGGGCGGTACGAATTTTCAGGTCCTTTCATGAAGATATTTTGTTCTGCAAGCCATTGCCATCCTCTACAAGCGGTACTGAAATTTCATTGAAAACCTTGAGACAATTGCATTCACGTGTGCACAGATGGTGCAAAGTTCATGGTAGGTCCTGTTTCTGTGTCTGTTACAATGATCAAGAAAGCTAAAAAAAAACTGCGTAAGTAGTCATTGTTCACTACACCAACACGCTCTCGCAACGAAAAAATCCCAGCGTTATTAAAGTAAGTACTACACAAAGTCGTCAAAATTATCAACTTTCTTAAGGCACGACCTTTGCAGTGTAGACTACTCAGTATTCTGTGCGAATATATGGGGAATATAGGCTTACACAAGTCACTGTTATTACACATAGAAGTGCGATGGTTGTCGCGAGATAAAGCGTTTTACCGTTTACTTCAAATTCGAACGGAAGTTTCTTCACCTTTGAATGACCGAAACAATTTGCTAGCAGATTCTTTGAATGATCAGGAATGGTTGTTCAAATTAAATTGCTTGGTAGACATTTTTTCAAAATTAACTAATTCATCACATCCATACAAGGTAAACAGAAGCTATATTCGATGCTAATGACTAAAGCTGAGACATCTAGACGTTTGTCGGTAAGTTACGTGCACCCAAACTATAGCATAGCAAGTAGAGAGAGCGAGGGGAGGTCAGTGTAAAGACTTTGTACGCTGTCCTATAAAAAACAGAGAATAAGGTGTATTCTCACGTGACAAATAAACTGGAGCTCAGATCATGTCACCATTACTGGATTTTCGAGTCTGTTTCAGTAAACACTGCCTACGTTTTGATTACGTCTTCAACCCTTTATAATGTGTAGCAAAATAGACTGCAGCATCCAGCCATGTCCACCGTCTAATTACAACGGGTTGCGGCGGTAGAGGGGCCCAGGAGGTATTTCACTGAATTTAGTAACCAGATCTGGTGCCTTAAAAATATTTCTTTGACATTCGATATGAAACTGTTCACATCACTGTAGCAGGAGCGAACTCCTTCGACTATTTGATGTAGTCCATAGGCTAGGATAACTTTCGGCTAAAGTAGTTGAAGTTCCTTACCAACTTTTAACATATAGGCTAGCATCCGTGATGAAAATAACTATATATTATCATTTTTTATTTCGTCTGGCCATAAGAGAGTAATAGGTGTTTCAAAACTTTAATTATATTTAAATTATCCACATTCTCAAGAATTTCACAGGTTAATAAAAAAAAAGTCTTTTTGGATTTGTGTGGTGGAAGAATGTCCGTAACGACGTTCGGAACAAATTGTCCAGCGGCGTCTGTGCTTTCATTAATCAAATACATATTTTACTATCTCCTATATTTAGTCGTATGCGAGATAGGCTATAACTTTATAATACCGTAGCATTTCGGTGTATAATATTTCTGAAAAGTTGATTGACTTAGGAGTTTTCTTTTCGCCTATTTCCGCGTAAAGCTTCTAAAGTGTGTATGTTATATTTTCAACGTTATTTATTGGTCTGTTGACACATACCATCATTTTACATAAATCGTGAAAAAAGTCTTTCTGTGTGGTACACATTTAATTTCAAGCTTAAATGCGATTCATGTCCTTCTTCCTCAGTTGAAACTGTCATCAGTGCTTTATGTTTTCCGTGTTACAATGTTGTGTTACGAATTTACGTCTTTTACGTTTAATTTCTGTGCTACATAAATTTCATAAAATATTTACCCCACTTACTGCGAAATGTTATGTGTCTAATTCCTTCATCAAGCTGTTTACTATTCATATACTTGATGATTCTGCCATGATAAATATTATACGTTAAGTAAGATAGATAATACAACTCTGGAGGTCTGTCCACTACACAACGTAAATGAGTTCTGTTTGCCCGAGCCGCATGCCTGTACGCAACCACTCCTCCACTTGTTCATACTATTTACCTTCGACAAACATCGCAATCAGTGGCGTGTGGTGATAAATAATCCTGGTGGTGCACAAATATTTATTATGATTATGATTATCATATTATTATTATTATTATTATTATTATTATTATTATTATTATTATTATTATAGGTACTAACTACTACATAACTATTAACATATGTTAGTAGGTATAGATTTACATAATTTTGTTAGTCAAGAAATTGCAGTTAATTAGTTTCCTATGTAAATCCAGTAATACCAAAGTAAAGTGTTCAATTTCTATTGCAGCACACCGTAAATAATATTGTTTTCGCTACATTGCGTTTTATAACACAGTTCACACGTTCACAAGCATTCGATACGTGTGTCGTCTCATCAGCCCTAACTGCTAAAAAGTCAGCAACTTTCTTTATTTCTTTGAAATCTCGTCATGGCATACATCAAAATGGCTTGAAGGACTTCGTTCTGTATAGTGTTTAATGTGCTCTTAAACACTGTTCCTCTTTCCAAATGTTCCTTAAGAGTGCGTCTAATTCAGAACTGAAATTGATGAGGCCAAGAAAAATACTAGCGTTTAAAGATGAGTTTCCGTCTTCGTGATCTCTTAAAGCCTACTCAAAAGCTCCACAAAACCGCACACACATATCTGTTCTTGGTAACTTTATCATTGTGAAGTGCAACAATCCAATTGAATCCAATTGTGTCTGTATGTTTGTTTGACCCAACACTGCTAATTTAACATTGTTGATGTGTGCTGAAGAATCGTGGTTTTTAATTATTTCATTCATGTGCTTCAAATCAATCATATCTGCAGAACGATAATCAAAATTATATAGTTACTACTCACAGCCCTAAATTCAAACAGAAAAATAAATAAAATTCATAAAACGTACTTATTTTTGTCAATAAATGTTTGCCGTCGAACAATAGGCAAGGAAAACAAAATACAGCGTCTTTTATATTGTAGCCGCATATTGCATTTTTCGTAAATCCGAATGTTGAATTTTCTTGTCACTTCTCTGTTACTGTTCTTCGTCACTTATAATTTTAATTCATGTGTAGGTCTACCCATCTTCTTTATTTTGATCTTTTCGTGTAAAGGTCTTATAGAAAATTACACATTTAAAAGATCTTGCACACTATTCATTGTAACATTTATGATGGAAAGAGCTTGAGAACACATCTGAAAGTGCTCCTAACCCCTCCTACGCACACTGTACTGCCTCCCTACCATGCTCCAAAGCCTGCCAGTGAAACAGTACTACTGCGCATGCTCGAATGGAACAGTGTGCCGCAAGTGTTGAGCGGTAAACGTAAGTCCCAGGCGTCAACAAGAACAGTACACATGCAGTGTTATTTTTACATAGTATTATAATAAAGAATTATGTCGCTCGCATAGTCTACTGCAGCTCATTGATATAAATTTAAAAACATGTGTTAATTGAAGAGGTGGTGCACTGCTCCTGTGCTCCTTAAGAGAAATCGCCACTGATCGCAATACAGTTAACTTGATATTGTCCTGCAGTCCTACATGTCTCAGCTTTACTAATGACAAAATTGCCGCGCTGAAGAAAAAGACAGCGTTCTACATAAAAAGCGTCTAAATCTGCTAAATGTGACAGTCGAAGTGTTGGTATGAGAATTGCAGTAGAAATTGCTGATATTATCCCAACGAGTTAGATACTGTAGAGAGGCCAAAGACCTCAGAAAGTTGAAGACAATTGAACATTGGTCCGCCATGTTTCGGTTAGTCAAAACAAAGGGGCGTGGCTCGGATGTTGTAGGAAATGACTGTGATGAAGTTAGTATTATTGTGAATTGAGTTACATATTAAGACTAAGTTAATAAGTAAAAAGTAAAATACACACAAAACTTTACGTTTTATAACAGCTGTAGGCCTATGTTTTATTAGTTTCACTAAATATAGCCCAGATATTAAATGACAAGCTATACTCGATGCAACCAAAGCAAAGCACCTAATGACGGATGAATTTAATCGGCAGAAGAAAAATAAATAATTTTTTGACTTCGTCACAAATTTAATTACCTTACAGTTAATCTAACCTAATATGAAATTATGTAATTCAGTGCTCACCAGGTGATTTCAAGAGAGACGACGTATGTAACTAATAGGAGTAAAATATAGGAAAGGTAGTGGCGAAAAAAAAAAAAAAATCCAATAATTAAGTTATTGAGAAAAATTCATTTGAAATTGGAATTAACACAGAGAATAATTAAAGAATGACACTAATAGAAAGTTACTCATGATCATAACTCACCATATTTAGTGAAACGATAAGATATTTACGATTAACATTGTTACCAGAAACAACAGGAGTCCGTTGAGTCGCTATTTAAATCAATTACATAAGATTCCAAGCTAGCTTGTAAGGAGCGATAATCACTTTCTTCTGTCTTTGTATGTTCGATATACCCGTACTTTACCCAATGATTTTTATTATTAATGTCATCCATCACATTTACTATCAAATCACGTACTTCTTGAACAGATTTATTTCCCAATGTATTTTCTGACCGGACATTTCTCTTCAGTTCCGACCAAACGAATTCTATAGCTTTGAGACAACAATGGTGGGGGGGCATAGTACAACATGGCCGTATTTTGATGATAGTTCGTCAATTACATAACCTTTTTTCTATGATGACTACGTTTTATCTCTTGTAGCAGATGTAACTTTGTTGTTGGGTCTGTCGTGGGCCAAGGGATGTTATTTTCACGTATAAATGTTTTAATGACATCTATTGTTGATCTAGTGGTAGATAGGGGATTCACAATACGGGAATGGTATGGGACATTATCCATAATGCATTGAGAAGTTTATTTAACTTTGTAGCTATTTAATCTGATAAAACTCATACACAGTTCGTCGTAGTAAGTCCCTTACGAAACCATCGATTCTACGAAATTTCTCTTTCATATTTCGATCGACGTTTTCTTTTGTTGAATTACCTTCTCCAGAGATAATTCTCTTTATTGTTGCGCGAGACATTCCTGTAGCAGCACTGGTACTTTTCAGTGGTGTCCGGCACTTACTTTGAAATACGTATAAATATTATTAATAATTAACTCTGTTCTTGTACAATCTTACCACGTTTTAATGGCGATTGTGTGGCTTTAAGTCTACGAGTATTGTTATTATCCGTTTCCCTAGGACACCACATTATAAATACAACCACAATGTATGGAACACAAAAGCCACAATATACACTTACGGTCTTCTGCCTCGTTCTGAGCTAACTGTATTATTCTTGCGTGCTCGTCTGAAACCGAATACTATATGAACTTGTTCTCGGAGCACCGACTTAGATCTGTCAACAGCGCTGGCGTACCAACAACCAGCCGCATGCTTCAATACTGAAACACCTGACGCCTCCCGCTCAAGGTAGGTGCAAGTGGCTCTCATTTGAGCGGACGTACTATAGAGTGTAGCATCTGTAATGCACGACACTAGTTGCTATTGCATTAGGCATCAAACGTCTCCTCTCGTTCACAAAATACATGCACTTAGTATCGAAATGTGCGGAACACAAAACTCTATGTATTGTGGGAAACCAATTCTCTCTCTTCATTTGTGAAACCGACTGCTTAGTTAACAAATCATTTTTTCAGTGGGAATCTGTAAAAACAATAAACACGTTACAGAATCTTTCTATCAATAACTGTTGTTGTATGTATAGTAATACAAAATTACGGCACGCGAACCTGCGCGAGAGGTTTCAAATTTGTACACGACACCAGCGCCAATTGTGTGCCTAGATATATAACTACAACGTCTTTGGGACACACTCAACAACAAACAATATGCTGCGATGATGTTACTTGATGTTAACAAAGCTTATGACACTGTATGGCATACAGGTCTATACTATAAACTGATTCAAGTTGGAACAAACCCAAAATTAATACGCCTTATTAAGTCATACCTTTCCAACAGAAAATTTCAAGTTTTACATCAAGGTGCCTCATCAACAAAGTATAACATATACGCAGGTTTGCCACAAGGATCCAAGCTATCACCTATACTTTATAACTTCTACTCAGCAGATATCCCTACACAACCATATATTCACACGTTTCAATATGCCGACGACACCGCATTTTTATCAACCGCAGAAAACCTACCATTTGCAATCAATAGACTACAAAACTTCTTAAATAATTATGAAACATAGACCTACAGATGGAAAATTAAAATCAATCCTCTTAAAAGCTCTGCAATCATTTTTCAAAAACGACAAGCCCAACCCAGGACCCGACTCAAATTATTCAATACATACATCAACTGGACCCCAAAAATCAGATATCTGGGAATAACTATGGATAAAACACTAATTTGGAACCAACATGTCACTCAGTTAACAGGAAAAGCCATGGGTAGATTTCTTCAATTATATCCACTATTTAAAACTCCAGCATTAAAACATAAAACTAAATTACATGTCTATAAAGCCTTAATTCGAAGTATGATAACATACGCAGCACCAGCTTGGGCATATGCTAGCAAATCCGTCATGAACAAGATACAAGTTATCCAAAACAAAATATTGAGAACCATTCACGGCAGTGGATGGGGAACAAGTACACGACAACTTCATGATGACCTCCGAATAGAATATCTCTCCGAATATATACAAAAAAATCACAAATAAACTCTATCACAAGGCAGCACTCAACAACAACAAACTAATAAATTCTCTTGGCAGATATGATGTAAACAGGAAATACAAACATCGCCGACCCAAACAACTACTCGCATAAACTCAATCCATCGAAATGACATCCACAAGATTTATACTATACTCATTCAGACCCACCTACCATAGTTGAAACAAATTTATATTCCGTTGGACGCATTCGTGTCGACGGAATTTAGATACCATGCGGATACCAAAGATTATAATATGCTACATAATTGAAGAGGAAGGGTTGATATCAACTGAAACTCTAACCAATCAACAAGATAGACGACTTGTGTATCCACTCTCAACCGCTTAGTAGTTACTGAAATTTAAAAAACGCGGGGTGTGTTTATGATTTTTATAGACGTTGTTAGTGTTCTGTTTATAATAGGCCTATATTGTTACCAAAGAGTTTGTAATATATAACAAACTCTTTGATTGTTACTATCATAGCATGCAAAATGCCAAATTGTGCGGTGAGCGAGTGTCAGAATTATAGCAGGAAAACTAAAGGCTCGAGTGTTATTTATCATACGTTTCCCTCTGATTTAGAGCTGCTAAAGATAACATACCAGCAAAGAAAAAATTGAAATTAAACGTCCAACCATCGCTGAATTTCCCAGTGTGCTATGTGAAAAACAGTGAGATAAACCTGATAAACAGCGCTAGTAGTAAACGTGTAGAAGAATGAATGCATTATTTGCGGATTATCTAGCAAAAGGCAATAGGAAAGATCAACTAAATTCATTGCTAGCATCTTTCAATTTAATACACACAGTAAACTTTCCGACCAGAATACAGGGGGATTCAGCTACTGCAATAGACAACATATTCATCGGAAAAGAAAAAATAGGTATATCTCAAACATCCCCAATAATTAATGGTCTTTCGGATCATGATGCTCATCTCCTAAGTATAAATATTAACACATCATCAAAAAAACCAATTAAAGTGAGATTCAGAAATATAAACAGGGAATCATTGAATAATTTTGAAATAAATCTTAAAAGTGAAACATGGGAATCAGTATACAGTCAAAGTGATACGAACAGTAAATTCAACGAATTTCATAAAACATATCTAAATATTTTTGAATCCAGTTTTCCTGTAAAGTATAAAAATGAAACAATATGTAGCAATACATGGATTACACAAGGTATTAAAATCTCATGCAAAACCAATCAGCCTATCTCTTTACTTGTTTCAAGTAAAATTCCTGTCTTTTCCCTAATCTTTTGTTATTTTCTCCTAAATATTCATGTCATCCACATAGACAAGCAGCTGATATAATCCGTTCAAATCCAAATCCTGTCTGTTATCCTGGACTTTCCTAATAGCATTTTCTAGAGCAGTGGTCGTCAGGACTCGCTGAAATGGATTACGGGTAAACAGTGCATGGCAAAATGCACTCTCGTGCAGGAGGAAGCATACCCGGCAGTAGCATTGGATGCACACTGGTGCTGTAAGAGATCTGCGGGTAAGAGACGCTAGCCCGAGAGTGCAGTGTTCTGATGACCGCTGTTCTAACGAAAAGTTAAAAAGTAAAGATGATAGTGCATTTCCTTGCTTTAGCCCGCAGTGTATTGGAAAAGCATCAGATAGAAACTGATCTATATGGACTCTGCTGTACATTTCATTGAGGCATATCTTAATCAATTGAACTAGTTTCTTGAGATTACCAAATTCAATAAGATTATATAAAACTTCTCTCTTAACCGAGTCACATACCTTTTTGAAATCTATGAATCCGAGGCTTATGTCGTGGTTTCGTAACAAGCTGTTTATGTACGGTGGTGGGTTGTTAGTTCATCGCCCAACCCCCAAGCTGGAGGACCACCCCTTATCCGTTGTCCGCGACTGTTTACTCAATAAATTCACACCTATAATCCATACATGGAGGTTGTCTCTTCTATCCGCAACCTGAGAACGCGCCATGCTGTGGTGATAGGGACCCACCATACCTGGAAGCATTTCAATACTTTAATTAATATTAAATCAGTTTAAGTAATAGGTATTTTGCAACACTGTTACAAGATGCATGTCTCACCTTAAGCCTGAGCACCGTGGGTACAGGTTATAAGGGCAGTCTCCTCGTGACTGCCATCTGTGCTCCAGGGAAGTGTTTCGTCTGTTGACAAGTGCTTCTGAATTCACTGCGATGTAGCAATTTTTATAGAAACAAAATCGATTTCTTACTAAATAAAAAGAAAGGACGCAAATTGGCGAAAGAAGATTCTATTCCTTTTGTCTTAAGGATTTAGTGTGTGAAGTTACTGTTATTGAACACCTTTGTTTTTATTTGCTTGCTTAGAGTATAGAACCTGTGTTTTGCCATAGGCATATCACAGGATATTTACAATGTTATAAACAGGATATTTACACTATTATACACTTATATTTCGGATGCTATTCTTGAAGAGAACAGTAGATGTTGATGAAACTTGTCACTCTTACTGGGTTTATGTGTGTCCTCACCATCTGGTGCTGATTTTGCTTCGACAGTATTGAAGGCCGGTCTGTTGAAAAGTGTGTGCATTCCGTCAGTAAATGTATTGCTGACTGCACAGTTTTCTCGGGGCAGCTGCATAATGGGGACGATGATTTGTTAATTCTGTGCAAGTATGATTTGGAGCATCCGTAGTTTGTCAAGAATTTGGTGAGGATATAGTTTGGCCTTAGGGATATTAAGAGCCTATGTGTGATGGATGGAATATACTGTTTGGTATGTAGTGCTACCTCTGTATGTATGTTGTTATATAATGTTAATGTTTATATAATTTTGGATTAGTCGTTTAGAAAGAGGTAGTGGGATGGAGTTATATTGTATGGTATTTCTATATCTGGCTGCAGTTTTGGCCAGATATTCGGCTCTTTCATTGCCCTTAATTCCAGAGTGGCCTTTGATCCAGATCAGTGACATTTCCGTAGTTTTCTTAAGGTCAATCATTTTCTTTCTGATGTACACTGCAATCGGCTGTGTCGTTCTTTTGTTTGCTACTTCATGAAGTGCAGCTTGCGAGTCGACGTGGATGTCATACGATGTTTTATCCTTACGTTGGGATATTATCCAATCAATTGCCATTTTGATTCCAATGAGTTCTGCTTGGAAAACCGTGCATTCGTTTCCTAATCTTTGACTTTCTATGTATATTTCTAACGATTTTTGTACTGCTGCCACTTCCGCTCAGACGTGTTCCTCCGTTTTGGAGCCATCTGTAAATAGCTGTACATTGATTGAGCTGACTTTGCCACTGAAGTCCACATTTATAATGTTGTCTATTGAATGTATTCCACTGCCATATTCCGTATAATTTTTCTTACCACCATTCACAGAAGAGATGCAGCTCTTTGCTTGTTTCAGTCTCTTGAACTGAAACAACCCAGAACTCACCACGTGGAGGTGGCTGCATGTCGAGTTCCGCCCTGCCCATCCCAACCTCCCTACCATGTGGGCAAGTACATTCCATTGTTCATTCATTGTTATTTTCAATCATTGTTCATACTCTGTCACATGAATCAATATTTAGGTTTGCATTTCATATCTCCTTTGTTTCAATTTGTAAAAGTCACATTGTTAAAATTCTCCAATACAATATAATCAGTCACTGTATGTTTGTGCAACGAAAAATGTGAAGAAATACTTGATGTCATTCTTTTTGTCTCTCATTTTTTTCTTTTTTGTAGAACCGTTCATATAAATGTATATGCGATAGCTAAAGTGTAAGATATGTAACTTTCGGTGCGATGAATAATATTTTTTCACACGAATTTAATAACTTTTATTTCTTGTGTCTATATTTCGTGGTTTTCTCTCTTTCTATTTTCTCTCTATCTTTTTTATATTTATTGAAGTTTCTCTCTTTCTACTCTTGAAATATTCTACATAAAATTTGAATTGGAAATTGTGAAGAAAATATGGAAACAAACATGTCAATATCCACTTTCAATATTTCTACCCATTTTTTCCATATCAATGATTGCGGGGTTGGGCAGATAAAACTGGCCTGCCTCTTCTCATTTCATTTGAAACAAACTTTTTTTCAAAGGAATGGAATAAAATGGATAAATGAATGTGTCATGTGCTAACCGTCGTAATAGCTGTTGAAAGTGCCTTCCACCAACATCTAGACACTTCTGTGCACGTCTTAACACGTTTATATAAAGACGTGTCAATTTCTCACGGATGATAGTGCAGATGCTATTCCTGATGTTGCCATTCAGTTCAGTACATGGATTCTGCTCGCTTTCTGTCCGGACACTTCAACTTTCGGCATGAATTCAGGAAATGATGAATACGAGTCCTCGAAAGTCCAGCACAAAATTGGCTCAACATTTGCGAACGTGTGTTAAAGGCTTTGAAATTCAAATCATACCGAGTGACAGCAACTGAAGGAGCCCGATAAGAATAAATGTTTAAATTTCTACTGCTGGTTGTTGAATATGATTACGGATGGTGATTTGGACCCGCTGTTGTTTATCATGATTGATGAGGCTTGGTTTCTTCTATCGGGATATGTAAACTTTCAAAGAACAGGTACTGGGCGACAGAAAATTCTAACCTAGTGTACGAGCAACCACTACGCGACCAAAAGATCGGTGTATGGTGCACTATCACTGCAAAACGCATTATCTGTCCAATATTCTTCGACACTACAGTCAACACGGCTGTAGACTTGACTTTCTTGGATGAATTCTATCCCCAACTAAAGAAGAGGAGCGTAATTACTGCTTCTTTCAACAAGATGGAGCAACATTCGACACATCTGAGAGGTCACTTACGCGTATTCATCACATGTTCACCGAAAAGCGGATTGTGAGCAAAGGCTTGTGGCCACCGCGGTCACTAGATTTGTCGACATGTAGCTTTTATTTAGGGGGGAGGGGGGTACTTAAAGGGGAAAGTGTATGTCTCAACTACATGGGCTTAGCCAATGGATAGGGAGAAATGAAGCATGTAGCTAGACACGTATTTGGAAAATGGCAACTGATATCAATCTCGTTATTGTTACTAGACAGGGAAGAATGGGAGAGAGGTCACCTTAACGAATTTCCACGTCGTTGTCTGGTGTGCTTCACGGATGGTTCCAGAACTTACAGCGATGCTGGAGCAGGTATTTATGAAGTGAGACCCAGGACTAGAATATCTATTCCCGTTGGTTAATACGCTACGGTTTTGCAAGCTGAAGTGTTTATGATATCAGCTTGCGCTCAGGAAAATCTAAATATATCATGTCAAGGCCTGAATATCTTTATTTGCTCTGATAGACTACACAGGGTGTGCTAAGTACGCACAGAGTCGACTCCAGGCTAATTGAAGAATGCAGAACTAGTCTGGAAAATATCTATCAAAATGTCCCAGGGCACAGTGGAATGTATGACAATAACAAGCCGCCTATTGGCCAATCAAGGAACTTCCTTCCAATGCTATGGCCCTGAACCCTGTGTTGGCATCTCTAAGTATATAATCAAATAGGTCCTAAAGAAGAGCCTGATGAAAAGTTTAGAATCTAAACCTGAATCAACTGAACAACTCTTGGCATTGGAAAGGAGAATTTTTAAGATGGTTAACTGGAATTTTGACCGGACACTGCCATCTACACATATTGTCACCTACATATATTGAGCCCTAATGATGACTCAACTTGTAGGAAGTGTAGGATGGAAGCCGAGTTATCATTTGCCATTTTGCTGGATTGCTCAGATCTAAGTCAATCAGGCACCGTTATCTCGGGAAACAAACTTTGTCTTCTGAGGAAATTAATCCCAGCAGCATAGCAAAGCTGGTAACGCATTGCAGTCTCCTGGGTTGATCTGTAGTGTATGGGGTGCACAAAGGGCCATTTGTGCCCAAGTGTTATAGCAGTAATCTACACCCTTAATTTAGAACAATATTAAGAAGAAGATTATATCCCGTTCAGTTATTGCGCACACCATTTCCAATTCCATTTGCTGCTTGTTTTTGAGTAATTTCTTTCCTCGGTATAATTGTCTTGACCATCTGAATTCTGAAGATTTGCCAAAATATATATTTCCCTTAATATGGTGGTGGTTATTACATTTATATAATAAATCACCGTACATATTTTTTCGTCTGCCCTAGAGATGTACATTTCTACTGACAATTTTTTTTACATTTCAAACATGATGTTTTCGTTTCCTTTAAAGTAAGCTTTACGTTATTTAATGTTCTCTAGCATTGTCTTAATACTTTATATTGTCCCTTTTCACATCACCATTGTTCTTATTACTGATCCATTACTCATAATAATATCAGGAGTTATTTTCAGTCTTTTATATTGAGGTACTGAAGATGTTTCTCCACGCAGTCAGTTCTCACTATTTGCCAATATGAATAAGGCGACTGTGTCTCTTCTTGTTTTACGACTATCTTTCAACCAGAGTTCACTTGCCCTCTATGTTTAGTTACATTTTCGTTGCACATTATTGCAGTTCATTCCAACTTCGGTTTTGTTACACGTTTAATAAAATCTTGCGAGTTTTTCTATTACAGCAGAAGAGTCGTAACTTTCAAGTGCAAACATAAAAATTCGAACGATTCTTCAGTGTTGGATGTTCTAACTTTCTTGAATGATGCAAATTTTCAAAAATGAATATTCTGAAGTCTATTTTTGTTATGCATTACCTAAAATTTCTACATTGTTGTAGCATAAAAGGTTATTGAATATTGCATACAATAGTTAAATGTATTGTCATTTTAGAAATTAAGATTTTATCCTCTCATCTTGTGTTGGAATATCAAAGGAAATTTCCATTGTCGTGGTAAAAGTCAAGAAATTAACTGTTTAATATTTCAATGTTGTATATTTTTCGAAGTGTATGTCTCTGTTGGGTACAATTTCAGTTCTGTTTCATATTTTAATTTCTGTTATTTTTTTGTTGGTTATTTAACGACGCTGTATTAACTACTACATTATTTAGCGTCGATGAGATTGGTGATAGCCAGATGAGGCCAAGGATTCGCCATAGATTATGTAAAATTCGCCTTACCGTTGGGGTAAACCTCGGAATAAACCCAATCAGGTAATCGGCCCAAGCGGGGATCGAACCCGCACCCGAGCGCAACTTGAGACCAGCAGGCAAGCGCTTTAACCGACTGAGCCACGCCGGTGGCTGAATTTTCGTTATTACGTCACACAACAGAATTTTTTTACACGTTTAAAATTGGAAAATTCACTTTACTTTTACTATACATTACAACGCGACTGATTTTATGAAATTTATGTTTATGCAAGTTCAAAAATCGCGCCGCGCTGAAGAAGAACATAGCGCCGGCGACTCCACTTCTTGCATTGTGACTTTCTATTTCGCTTGCTATGGTTACCGTAGCAACAAGACCCCGATACGTTCTGCGCCGGTGGAGTTCAATTTTTCTCCTGTTAGTGTTTCACTCAGCTATGGTTACCATAGCAACAAGCCTACATCTTCTCGCCCCGCAACAAGAGTTTCACGGCTTGGGTCAGACGTGAAATAGTAGAGGAGACGAATTCATAACGTTCCGCCAATCAACGGCAGAGAGACTGAACAAGGTATCCATCTCTAACAGTGAAAATTACAGAAATTTAAAAGTGTTAAAATTAATTTCGCCCATAGAAAATATATATTAAATGAATATGTTTATAACTTTTTTAACCGTTTTGCTAAAGAAGCAAACACGAGTCTTGATAAAAGTGAAAATGTAATGTAAGAGGAATTGAAAACTTGGTTATGGTGTTTGCGTTGTAGGTACTACTGTAACCTATACGCAAAGTTAAATTTGCCGCGATTTCGTGAGCGAGTACGCATAAAGATCCCATTGTGTGCATTATAAATTATTTTCTCCACTGTTATTACATTAGTTATTAGGTCTATTTTAAATTAAGAATAATATTTGTTCATAAAATCAGTGTGCTTTAAAGATTTAGAGTTGATTATTAACAAGTTTGTTCGCGGAAAGAAGTTTTTCTTCCAAGAATCGCACTAAAAACTAGTGTAGTTGCTTAATTCCATGTCACAACAAAGGTTCTCGTGACTCGCAAATATTTCCATGCAGAAGCAAATTGTGCACATATAAAAAAAATCAGCCTTTTCACGACGATGTTACTGATAAATTCGCTGCCATGAACAGAAGGATTGAACTTGTCTTCATAAAATTGCTATGACTAATTATTTGTTACCGTTAATTTATGATTACATTATTATTATTATTATTATTATTATTATTATTATTATTATTATTATTATTATTATTATTATTATCGTCATAAAGACACGTATTTTTAAATATACCGGTATTTAATCAGTGGCGTATACTGGTTAAAGGGTTTGGGCTACCGCTGACCCTATTATTACACAAAATATATCTAACAATTACTTTAATTTTAATTACTATGGTAAAACTAATAATACAAAATTATTATATTATGTTATATTATAAACTTTTTCTTTTGTAATTTCCTTGGGCTACCGCTGGTAGCCCGCAAAATACGTCCCTGTATTTAATACACATAGGTCTATACGTAATTTTTGTTGTTATAAAATTAGAAGTGAACCTAACACTACTTCACGCACTTTTTACGTCACGAGCCGCCATTGACTTTCACTGACAGAACTTAGAACAGATGCAGCTCAGCTTTGCTGCCACAACTTAAAATATTTACAATTTTAATAGAGGAAATGTGTAGTGGAATAAAATATCTGTTAAAGATACAATTATTGTTAAGATTCTAATTTATTTTTAAATCAACGAAGTGATTGTGTAAGGACACATTACCGGATTACATAAACTTAAAATTAATATATTGACTAGGAATTATGTGGCAATAAAATTTTCGACAAAATAATACTAAGAGATTAATTATCAAGAAAGTACAGTAATTTAAAATGTAGCGAAATGAAAATTACAAATATTAATGAACAGAAGTGTGTCGAACTGAGGGTAATTCTAGCTACAGAACTACGACATCACGAGAAGGCAATAGCAGAATGCAGTTAATTCTCGGTTAGCAATATGCGGTGTTCACAACAATAATTCAGATAGTGGAGAACTTCTATAACACTATAATATGCCAAAGTATTTAATGTTACCTGGAAAATGAAATTATGATTTAACAACATTGAAACATTATACTAATTTTATGATGTTATAAAAGTATTTTATCTTCTTGTATTTAAGGTGTGATTACGATTACCACTGTAGCTGTAGATTTAATTTTTCTAGACTTCGTCTTAATTAAATTGGTATTTTCAAAATCATACACAGATGTGCACTCATGTTGATCTGATGGATGCGAATAGGGAACTGTGTTTCTGGACAGCAGACAAGAATATATTCAGCTGTTCTAATGTTATGTTGATGCCGATTATATCAGCCTCTTATCATCTGCCCAAGCCATCTAGTATGTTATTTTACTTATTCAGTAAGTTTTAGAAGTATAATGAAATGCCAATTACAATAAAAATCAATATTTTGTCTGTACAATATAAAGTTGGTATGGGTAACGTTATGTAACATACAATGTTAATACTTAAACTATTAATACAGTAACACTTTAGATTATAAAAACCCAAATAATTTATTTTTTATTAGCGTCCCTCAAAAGAATACATGTTTCATCTGCCTTTCCGGTAACTGTGGTAGTCCGAAATTACATTTGTAAATATTAATCGTGCTTTAATTGTTTCCTTTAATTCTCATCTCCAGAAAAAAAAATCATCACAAAGACATTTATCAACTTCAGTTACTTTAAATGAATTGCAATCCAAATAACATTCAAGGAAATCTCTGGATGCTATTTTCGTCTCATAATTATGTAAATAATTTATTTTTAACTATATCAAGTTCTTGTAACGCCTCTCCAGTGAGTTTGCTGCGGTGCTCCATGCATGGATAATTTTTTAACTATTGCATATTAACTATATTGCATGATATTGTGTAAATTATAAAAAACTACGGTCCTCATGTCGAATAAATAGTTTGTAAGTTTTCTGAAACTAATTATGAAAGTAATGGGAAAGTTGATAGATTTTCTTTTCTTTATTCTTCGTAATTAATTTAATTTGTAAAAATGAATTGTATTAACTATATGCTTTTGACGGTTTTATTATACCTAAATATAGTTACTTAACTTTTATTTTGAAAGACCTTTTCTTATAGAATGAAACAGAATTGTACAACTAATTTTAGTTGGTTCTAAATACAGATAGTGCGAACTTGGAAAAAAGCCTAAACTGTGTTTTGCCTTGGTATCATGAATTTCGAAGGTATTTATTTATCTGTTGCTATGTGGAATGGTAACATTAGGAAATTTTCTTTATTTAGTGATGAACAGTTTTCAGAACATGGGAGGGGTTATAGTAGGAAGAAGAAGAATAAAGTGCATAAGATTTTCTGATGATATAGTGTTGTTAGCAGAAGAGAGACGATACTATGTACCTTTCCAAAATCCCTCTTTTTGACAGAAGTCTTCCATGAAAATCCTTTTCTCTAATGTAAATTTCAGTTGTGTAATTTGAGCGACCTAATCTAAACAAAGAATGTGAAAATTCGATCGTTAAATGTTACTAAAGTGGAACTGAGGAAAAATTGAGGAATAATTAGTTAAGTGTTAAATGTTAAGGGGAATACGAATAGAATAAACCAGTAAAAAGGAAAGTAGTAAAGAGAGTTAAAGTAAATTAGAAATTGTAAGTAAAGAATATTGAGTGTTTTATGTACGGTACTACTAAAGGAAGAATCTGGGAAGTACATTAGAGTGGAATTGAAAATGAATGCAAGTAGACAGAGTGAGCCATAAAAGCTGTACCAATGAAAGAGAAAAGTGGTGAGTGAATTGAAGGAGTAATAGTAAGGAAGTACTGCAAACATTCGAATATTGGAACATTGGCTGAATGTGAGCGTAAAATTCTGAGAAAAGATCAGTGAAAAAATAGGGTAAATAATATAATATTGCATTGTAGATGAAAGAGTGGAATATAGATCATTAGTAAATATTAGTCAGAGATAAAAATATTTGAAGATAAACAGAAAATTAGGGCTAATAGACATGAAAGGTAGCAATGATAGCAGAGGAGGATTAGTTAGATTGTAGCCGAGAGTGTTTCTAAACAAAAGTAATGTAGACAAGTATTGCATTGTTATCAGAAATAGGATAGAAGGAAGACAAAGGAGGACTACTACTACAGTAATACTAATACTACTACCACTACCACTACCGTTACTACTACCACTGCCACTACTGCTACTGTTGCTGCTACTGCTACTGCTACTATACAATGAAACAACTTAGGAGCCATAATCAGAGAGTTCACCCTTTTCAATTTTCCAAAAAAATAATAAACATTTTTTTTCAATTATAAGTTTTATTAAAACAATACATTTTCCTATACTCATCTTAAAGTTTAAGTGTGCTGTGATTTCTGAGAAAGTTCACACAGCTACCCACCAACTGTATATTTAATAATATATTTTTTTAATTTCCAATTTTGAGTAGTGACTCTCATCTCCGTCTCCTTACGGAACAGAATTGATATTCTCACAGCATCAGTTATACTGGCTTAAATATTTAATAGTTTAATTCACTTATGCAACGGAATTTCTTTATAAGGTCCACATAAACCGATACACATCCACCTCCACCCATACACACATATGCACAAACTGTCAGTGACCTGCATAGACTATTTCCAATATATGTAAATCTTATTCTTAAGGGGAGGTGGTTGTATAATTGAAATTTCTTCCTATATGATGGTCATTTTTCATTTCTTTGCATGTTGCTGCAACAACTAAAATTTGTGATTGCTAAAATAAGAGGGGGGGGGGGCAGAAATCTGGGGGGGAAGGGGGAAGTACCAGGGCACTATAGTTCACCACAGCGAATATAAATCAGCCATTTTTAAGATAAATTCAAAACTTCTTTGTCATTTTACTCCTAAAACCACACTCTTTAACATAGTTATGGCATAACTTTGATAATCGTTTTCAAAATGTTAAACTAAAGAGTACATTATCTTAGAAAGCATTTTGAAATATTCAGATAGTCAATATAATATGATATGATATAATATAATATAATGTTGTTTTATTAATTCGGTCTAATTGACATATCACAAATATAAGAAGTCAATGACACTTACCTATGTAAGTGATCATTGTGTACTATACAAATATAAAACATTAAATTTAAGCAAACGTTTTCGCCCTTCGTGCATCATCAGGCTCTTTTTTACATACAATATCTTGTACATTTTGTCTCATATTGTGGAGCGAATGATTAATCACAACCTTTAATAATGAAAATAATAACTATTTAAAATTGACTTATGGTAATTAGCAATCTAAAATTAATGTACAGGTATGAAAATTTAATACATAAAATTGTGGCTGCACTGCTGTGTTGTGTTTAAATTATAACATCATAAAACTGTGAACATGATAAAAACATTTCATTCCTCTTTAAACTTCATAATTTCATATCGCGTCACATCAGTCAGCAAGATCATCGTAACTAAGTCAACCGCATTTCATCATAAGTACGTTCATACAATTATTATATTCATTTACACCAAATATTCTGATATTAAATTTCATTACAGATATAACCCAGTCTCAAATCTTCTTAATGTAAATGTCAACATAGATAACCTGTGCAGTGCACACGTTCTTAAATGTGAGTATTTTCGACAACAATTTAATAAATTTTAACATCGCGTCATATAGGATTCTCTACATAATAACTAATATATTTCAGATTGATTTCACCATAACAAGTAATGAACCATTGAGACAAGACTAGCACCAAAACATCCAATTAATGAAATTATGAAGTTTAAAGAGGGATGAAATGTTTTTATCATGTTCACAGTTTTATGATGTTATAATTTAAACACAACACAGGAGTGCAGCCACAATTTTATGTATTAAATTTTCATACCTGTACATTAATTTTAGATTGTTAATTACCATAAGTCAATTTTAAATAGATATTATTTTCATTATTAAAGATTGTGATTAATCATCCGCTCCACAATATGAGCCAAAATGTACAAGATATTGTATGTAAAAAAAATAGCCTGATGATGCCCGAAGGGCGAAAGCGTTTGCTTAATTTTAATGTTATATATTTGTATAGTACACAATGATCACTTACATAGGTAAGTGTCATTGACTTTTTATATTTGTGATATGTCAATTAGACTGAATTAATAAAACAACATTATATTATATCATAAAGAGTACATTTTAAGAATAAATTTTAGAGATACTTTTTATAGAAACATGAGAAGATATTTCTCAAATGCAACAAAATAACAAATCTCTGTTACACAGAAAAGTTTCCTAATAGCCTAAGAACGTGTGTTTCAAATATCATGCATGTAGCATTAATAGTTGCTAAGATATAAAGATATTAACACTTTTGTGTGAGAATAAAGCAAGCAAAAAATTAAAGTTACCAAAAATTACAATCAAAGTTTAGTGTAATTTAAAAACTCTGTGCAACAGAGCTTTAAAAATGACAGCTAAAAGGGGAAAAAATGTGCATTAAATTTTGTGTGATGAAATTTCCAAATTTCAAAGACTACTTTAAAAGAAGCATTTTTCTTTTTAAAAATTGACTGATTTTCCACCACATTTTAACCATCCTTTACCCTTGATATCCCTGTACACCAGAATTTAAAAAATGATAGTTAAAAGAGCAATAAATGTGCATTAAATTTTGTGTGGTGGATTTTTCAAATGTCAAAGATTATTTTAAAGCACGTATTTTTCTTTTTAAAAATTTACTGGTTTTCCACGACCACATTTTAACCATCCTTGCTCCTTGAAAACCTTGTGCACCAGAGCTTTAAAAATTTTGTTATAGCATAAATCCGCATTCTTTTTTATATAATATATATTTCTCACATATCAAAATGTACAGTATTTTGTAGCAAAGTATTTTTTTTTTAATTCAATGGTTTTCCACCATATTAAAGCCATCATCTATCCTTAACATCCCATGTAGCATTTGCAATGAATTTTCCTATACCTTTTCTTTTTGTATTAAAGTCTTATTTTCTTATTGCTTGCCTATTTTTATTTAGTTAACATTATGCAGGAATCTGAATGTTTATATTTTCGTTACATATTATTAAAGTGTAGTATATGTATCTAGAATATGATATTATGTTTTGTTGTATTTCGTTATGTGACTTTTTTCTAAATTTTGAAGGAAGATTTCTGCTATAAGGGATCACTCATGGCAGAAATTCAAAACCAACATATAAAGTCAATAAATTCAAAAGCTTACACACTAATCTAAAATTTACGTACGAAGAACAATACAGGTCAATTAACTTTCTTGATTTAACCCTCAAATAAAAGAGCTAAGTCCATATACAATATTTCGAAACGGTATAGAACATACCATATATCAAACCACCCTCACTCATATAAAATCAGCAAACTTATCTTACTGACAGGTTAATAAACACACCAATAAACAAACAATCTTACAAAAAAGAATATAATTACATATCGATGACCCAGAACCAGACTGTTCCAAGTCCATTTTACTTCTCCTTTTCAGGAGAGCTATTTTAAGCTCCTGACAGTCAAAGCTTCATGAAAAAAATTGAAAAAGCTTCATAGCAACCTTATGGAGAGGAATATTTACAGTTTTGTTCGATTCATATATGCAGACAAGAACTGGAACACAATGAAACACAGATTTATTTCTTATAAAAAGTTGGACTTAAAATAGTCTGGTTCTCAGCCATCGATATTACAATTAGTAATAGAATACGGCTTCAACAAAAAAATAATACAAAACTTTATACAAAAACGCTTTAGAACACAAAAAAATAAAACACACACTACTCTGCAACCCATAGAATCTAAAGAGACAAAAAATACACATGGGCATCCATGACATATATAGGAAAAATAAACAATCAATTACACTAGCCTGCGAATTTCAACTTTGTGTTTGTTGCCTGAAGTAAATAATGTGATGTTACTGTATATAATGTCGATGTGCTGAATTCGAATTTTCAATCCGTTTACTTCTATCACGTCACGTTTGTTTGCAAAATCACTTTAAATGTATTGTATAATTACGTGAATTTCATCACAGACTTTTTCATTTCACTTTTTTATTTCAAATGCAAAAGCAATATTTAAAAGACACAACTTGCTGCAATTATGTGTATGGTTGTTCATATATGTCACTAGAGTGTTTTTGCTTTGTTTTGTCTTGTTTACTTCACTATTGCATGTATAAATTAGCACAATGCATCACACAAAAAATTACACCACTTCTTCTTAGTTTTGTCTTCAGGTATTTCACGCTTTAACATCCAACAATAATGAGGATGCATACTGGTGCTCCATCGTCCCTGGCATCTCCTTTCGAACTCCTGCAGATCCTTGTGAAATCGTTCACCTTGCTCTTCATTCAAAAATCCTAGATTTTCGGGGAAATAATCTAGGTGAGAAAACAGAAAATGAATTTTAATACTCATGTTACAACCAAGTTCCTTGTATGGTTCAAGCATGTTAGCCATATTGTTTCGGTAATTAGGTCCCTTGTTGTTACCGAGAAACTTTAAAACAAATTCACAGAAAGATATCCATGCTGCTTTCCCCTTTTCATCCACAGTGTTTTTAAATGCTGCATCATACATCTGTTTTCTTTTGTCAGGACCATTAAATATATCTTCTTTTAATTTGCTTCAGATAGTAGTGGAAATTTCTCACATATGTACTTGAAACAGTCTCTTTCCTTATTTAAAGCCATGTTCTGCAGCACCCGACTGTGGTAGATAGTCACTGTCACTCGTCACAATTTCCCTCACCTTTACATCAGACTCAGATGAAAACTATTCAAGATTTTCTAGTCGCACAGTGAATGGTACAACAGGCCCATGGGGTACAGGTAAAATGGCTGACTGAATAGCTGGATACACGATTTGCTTTTTATTTTTAGAATCGTACCCCTTCACATCACACGAACAGAAGTAGCAGTCATTACTGGTTCGACTGCTCTCTCCAAACCATAGGTACTCCAAAAGATAGCAACAGACTTCTACCGTTGATCCAATGATGAAGTTCTTCAATCCATACTCTATTGTCGGACCATCGGATCTATGCCCCTTCAGCTCTGTCGTCGTTCTTGGAAAAGTTAACGCCTCTACTCACCCCATTCCACCCGTTTCTCTCCCACTACGTCAAACAGCAGGCCACGAACCTTGCCGAATAGGGATGTTGCCAAACTTCCGTCAAACAGTGTCATGTCTCTTGAATATTGCTTATAATACTGAAAGGTTAATTATTACTTATTCATAATTTAATTTAAGTAGGTCTAATGATGCTGATTGACTTATGCAAAATGCTATTACTTGCTTAATAATATTTCTTTCACCACTCCGTGCTACAGTATTCATGTTGAGTTGACAACACTGGACTGCAAGTGCAAATAAACTGTCCCGCAAGAAGGCTCAAAATTGTGAGTAGTGGGGGAGAGAAAGAGAGAGGGGTAGAAAAGAGAGAAATAGGAATACAGGGAGAGAAATGAATTGCCGAGGCTGAAAAGGAATTAAGATTCAGTTCGCATATGTTACAGGGGCACAGATCCGATGGTCGGAGTATACATACTTTGTGTGGTGCCCAAGCTTTACTTTGATCTCCAAGTTTGATTCCAAAATGAGCAAGATATGACTTTTTCACAAAATCTGTAAAATTACGCCTCTGCTTAGGCAATGTGTACATTTTATATAAGTTATATAACAAAAATGGTCTGGATTATTTATACATTCTCGATGCGACATGGTAAATACTTTCTTACTGAACTAAAAACTCTCAACTTTCTACTACAGAATAAAGCTTCAAAAACTGATTTCGTTTCGTTTCCAGATGAAACACAGATTATTGAAGTATGAGAGGAACTAAACAAGTTGAGTTGAGTCTCTCACCAAGATATGGCTGACATTTCTATCTCCCACAAATAAAAATAATGGCAAGGCTGCACGTTATTTCACCCTAACATCCTTATACGCATGCACCCTCTATCTGCTAAGAAACATCTGTTATCCTTGATTTTCAATATAAACATCTTAAAAATATGTTGAATACATTTGGTTTTCATATCTTAACATACTAAAACTACAGTTGTTAAAGTTTTATAGTTCAAATAATAACGCTATAAATTGTCGTAATATATTATAAGAAAATTGAAATAACAAAAAAAAAAAAATGGTACGTGATAGGAACTTTCTGGCTTCGAATTTGACTTCAGCATGCTAAAAAATACTCTAAAAACATTCAAACTTTGGAGGCAGAAATTTCATCACAGACTAGTGTTGTCAGCCTTTTTAAAAAAAAAAAAAAAAACAAAAAAACAAATGTTACACATAAGACGAATAATACATTAAACAGCATTATAACAAGTAAATTGGGAGAAAGAAATGAACACTTGCAAAGCGGTATATAAAAGCTTAATGTAGAACAAACAAAATGGAATTCAAGGAACATACTCAGATTTTATCAATAATCGGAACAAATCAAAATTTGCTGTTTACTTGATCGACTCAGGCCATGAATTGAAGAACATAAATAATACGTTACAGATCCTAAAAATAGTTATTTACTTACTTATGGCTTTTAAGGAACCCGGAGGTTCACTGCCATCCTCACATACTCCTGGTATCAGTCCCTATCCTACGCAAGATTAATCCAGTGTCTACCATCATATCCCACCTCCCTCAAATCCACTTTAATATCATTCTCCCACCTACATTTCAGTCCCACCAAAGGACTTTTTCCCTCCGGCGCGGCGTCCCAACTAACACTCTGTATGAGTTTCTGGACTCGCCCATACATGCTACATGACCTGCCCATCTCAAAAGTCTGGATTTTATGTTAATTATGTCAGATGAATATAATTAGAAAAATAGATAACAACAATTAATTAATTAATACAGCTGAAGAATACTTTACTGTTAGAAATCATATTCAGAATATTCAATTTCTGAACGAATAGATTCCAAACCCTCAAAATCCACTTTATCGTTTATAATCTACTCACCGATCAATAACGCCCGCTAAATGACCAGACACCCCCTCCACCTCTCCCCCAACCCAACTTCCATTAAGTTCCACATAGTCAGTAGAGCAGTTGTAAGTAAAAAATTTATTAACAAAATTCCATCTAAAGTAATTTTCAAAACATCGTACACTATAGAATTGAAGGGTTTATGGAAAGAACAAAGTTTTGAGAAAATGACTTTTTAAGTTTAAAACGCTGCCATTTATTTAAATTAATACTTGGAAAAGTTATTTCAAAATATAAATGTTGCACTGGTATCTGCTCTGAACTTATGAATAAAATATTTTACTTTAAACCAGTTTTTGTTGCTTAATTTTTCAACATTGCACGTTAATATAACTTTTTACAATGACTTAAAAATCAAAGTCCTGAGAAATAAGGAAAGAATAATCAAAGTATTATATTTCAATTAAACTGTAACCATTCACAATGTTATTAACACAATATTTCTAGCTCCACTTTCACAATTGTTGAATTAATCATCATAATCACAATAGTTGAAATAATCATAATCACAATAGTTGATTTAATCACCATAATCGCAATAATTGAATTAATCATTATTATCGCAATAGTTGAATTAATATCATAATCCCAATAGTTAAATTAATATCATAATCGCAATATTTGAATTAATCATCATAATCACAATAGTTGAATTAATCATCATAAGTACAATAATTGAATTAATAATCATAAACACAACAGATGAATTAATCATAATCACAACAGTTGAATTAATCATCATAATTAAAATAGTTTAATTAATCATCCTAATCACAACAGTTGAATTAATCATCATAACCGCAATAGTTGAATTAATCATCATAATCACAATAGCTGAATTAATCATCATAAGTACAATAATTGAATTAATAATCATAAACACAACACTTGAATTAATCATCATAATCACAATAGTTGAATTAATCATCATAATTAAAATAGTTTAATTAATCATCCTAATCACAACAGTTGAATTAGCCATCATAATTACAGTAGTTGAATTAATCATCATAATCACAACAATTGAATTGATCATCGTAATCGCAATGGTTGAATTAATCATCATAATCGCAATAGTTGAATTAATCATCATAATCACAATAGTTGAATTAATCATCACAATCGCAATTGTTTAATTAATAATAATTACAATAGTTAAATTACGCATCATAATCGCAATAGTTGAATTAATCATCATAATCGCAATAGTTGAATTAATATCATAATAACAATAGTTGAATTAATCATCATAATCACAATAGTTGAATTAATCATCACAGTCGCAATAGTTGACCTAATCATCATAATCACAGTAGTTGAATTAATCATCACAGTTGCAATAGTTGAATTAATCATCATAATTACAATAATTGAATTATTCATCATAATCATAACAGTTGAATTAATCATCATAATCACAACAGTTGAATTAATCATCATAATCACAACAGTTGAATTAATCATCATAATTACAATAGTTTAATTAATCATCCTAATCACAACAGTTGAATTAGTCATCATAATTACAGTAGTTGAATTAATCATCATAACCAGAACAGTTGAATTGATCATCGTAATCGCAATAGTTGAATTAATCATCATAATCGCAATAGTTGAATAAATCATCATAATCGCAATAGTTGCATTAATCATCATAATCGCAATAGTTGAATTAATCATCATAATCGCAATAGTTGAATTAATAATCATAATCGCAATAGTTGAATTAATATCATAATAACAATAGTTGAATTAATCATCACAATCACAATAGTAGAATTAATCATCACAGTCGGAATAGTTGAACTAATCATCAAAATCACAGTAGTTGAATTAATCATCACAGTCGCAATATTTGAATTAATCATCATTATCGCAATAGTTGAATTAATATCATAATCACAATAGTTGAATTAATCATCACAGTCGCAATAGTTGACTTAATCATCGTAATCGCAATAGTTGAATTAATATCATAATCACAATAGTTGAATTAATCATCACAGTCGCAATAGTTGAATTAATCATCATAATCGCAATAGTTCAATTAATCATCATAATCACAATAATTGGTTTAATCATCACAATCGCAATAGTTGAATTAATCATCGTAATTGCAATAGTTGAATTAATAATCATAATCGCAATAGTTGAATTAATATCATAATTCCAATAGTTGAACTAACCATCATAATCACAACAGTAATAGTTGAATTAATCATCATAATCACAACAGTAAAGTTGAATTAATCATCATAATCGCAATAGTTGAATTAATCATCATAATCACAGTAGTTGAATTAATCACCACAGTCGCAATAGTTGAATTAATCATCATAATCGCAATTGTTTAATTAATCATCATAATCGCAATAGTTGAATTAATATCAAAATCACAATATTTGAATTAATATCAAAATCACAATAGTTGAATTAATCATCATAATTAAAATAGTTTAATTAATCATCCTAATCACAACAGTTGAATTAGCAATCATAATTACAGTAGTTGAATTAATCATCATAATCACAACAGTTGAATTGATCATCGTAATCGCAATGGTTTAATTAACCATCATAATCGCAATAGTGGAATTAATCATCATAATCGCAATAGTTGAATTAATCATCACAGTCGCAATAGTTGAATTAATAATCATAATCTCAATACTTGAATTAATAATCATAATCGCAATAGTTGAATTAATCATCATAAACACAATAGTTGAATTAATCATCATAATCGCAATATTTGAATTAATCATCATAATCGCAATAGTTTAATTATTCATCATAATCGCAATAGTTGAATTAATATCAAAATCACAATAGTTGAATTAATCATCATAATCACAATAGTTGAATTAATCATTATAATCATAGTAGTTGAATTAATCATCACAGTCGCCATAGTTGAAATAATAATCATAATCGCAATAGTTGAATTAATCATCGTAATCGCAATAGTTGAATTAATATCATAATTACAATAGTGGAATTAATCATCATAATCGCAAAAGTTGAATTAATCATCACAGTCGCAATAGTTAAATTAATAGTCATAATCGCAATATTTGAATTAATCTTCATAATCACAATAGTTGAATTAATCATCATAATCACAGTAGTTGAATTAATCATCACAGTCGCAATAGTTGAATTAATCATCATAATCGCAATAATTTAATTAATCATCATAATCGCAATAGTTGAATTAATATCAAAATCACAATAGTTGAATTAATCATCATAATGACAATAGTTAAATTAATCATCATAATCACAGTAGTTGAATTAATCATCACAGTCGCAATAGTTGAATTAATCTTCGTAATTGCAATAGTTCAATTAATCGTCATAATCGCAATAGTTGAATTAATATCATATTTACAATAGTTGAATTAATCATAATCGCAATAATTGAATTAATAATCACAGTCGCAATAGTTGAATTAATAATCATAATGGCAATAGCTGAAATAATATTATAATTACAATAGTTGAATTAACCATCATAATTACAATTGTTGAATTAATCATCACAGTCGCAATGGTTGAATTAAGTCATAATCGCAATATTTGAATTAATCATCATAATCACAATAGTTGAATTGATCATCATAATCGCAATGGTTGAATTAATCATCATAATCGTATAGTTGAATTAATATCATAATAACAGTAGTAGAATTAATCATCATTATCACAGTAGTTCAATTAATCATCATAATCACAATAGTTGGATTAATCAACATAAACGCAATAGTTGAATTAATCATCATAATTACAACAGTTGAATTATTCATCATAATCACAAGAGTTGAATTAATCATCATAATCACAATATTTGAATTAATCATCACAGTCGCAATGGTTGAATTAATCATCATAATCAAAGTTGTGATAACAAGGGAATGTAATAATCAAAGTCTCAAATAATAATGGTTAAACTATAATGATGCACAATGCTATTAACACATTATTTCTTGCTGTTTTTTCACAATAGTTGAATTAAACATCATAATCACAATAGTTGAATAAATCACCATAATCAGTCCTAAGAAACAAGGATAAAGTAGCGGTAATCAAAATGTCCGACATAACGATTAAACTATAGTTATTAACACAATATTCCTGGCTCCTCCTTCACGATAGTTGAATTAATCACAATAGAGTAATTAATCATAATCGCAATAGTTGAATTAATCATCACACTCACAACAATAAAATTAGTATTATAATCACAGTAGTTGTAATTAATCATCACAAACACAAGTTGAATTAATCATCATAATTACACTAGCTGAATTAATCATCATAATCAAAGTTCTGAGAAACGAGGAAAGAATTTAATCAATGTCTGACATAACAGTAATAATTAAACTGTAATGGTGCACAATGTTATTAATACATTATTTCTTGCTTTTCTTTCACAATAGTTGAATAAATCACCATAATCAGTCCTAAGAAACAAGGAAAGAGTAATCAAAATGTCCGACATAACGATCAAACTATAATCATTAACACAATATTCCTTGCTCCTCTTTCACAACAGTTGAATTAATCACCATAATCACAATAGTTGAATTAATCATCATAATTGCAATAGTTGAATTAATCACCATAATCACAATAGTTGAATTTGTCATCATAATCATACTAGCTGAATTAATCATCATAATCAAAGTTCTGAGAAACGAGGAAAGAGTATAATCAATGTCTGACACAACAGTAATAATTAAAATATAATGATGGACAATGTTATAAATAAATTATTTCTTGCTGTTCTTTCACAATGGTTGAATTAATCATCATAATCACAATAGTTGAATTAATCATCACAGTCGCAATAGTTGAATTAATCATCATAATCGCAGTAGTTGAGTTAATCATCATAATCACAATAGTTTAATTAATATCATAATGACAATAATTGAATTAATCATCACAGTCGCAATAGTTGAATTAATCATAATCGCAATAGTTGAATTAATCATCATAATCGAAGTTCTGAGAAACGAGGAAAGAATATAACAAAGTCTGACATAACAATAATAATTAAACAATAATGATGCACAATGTTATTAACATAATTTCGTGCTGCTCTTTCACAATCATTGAATTAATTATCGTAATCACAATAGTTCAATAAATCACCGTAATCTCTCCTAAGAAACAAGGAAAGAGTAATCAAAATATCCGACATAATGATAAAATTATAATTATTAACACAATATTTCTTGCTCCTCTTTCACAATAGTTGAATTAATCATCATCTTCGATGTCTGCTTGTATCTTGATGTTCTTGTAGAATGCTTTAGCTAACGGACAACAGAATTGACTTAACAGCTGAAGATCATTGAACTCTGTCACCAATACTGGGAGATGAGTATGATAGCTTATTTCTGATGATGGAATGTTCTGCTTTCTGTAAACAGAAATGTTTGACACCCAGGCTGCGTTGTATGCACATTCTCTCATAGTAATGGTGCGAGTATTCTTCTGTCCAATAAAAATCTCAGTTACTGGACGTATTCCAAATGGCGATTTCTTCTTATAATGAGATTCCATATACGATCCCCACTTGTAGAACATATGTTGACCAGCCTCAACTGCAGTGAATGGACAGGATTTCATTCTCGAGACTTTGATTAGAATCATTGGGTACTTCGATATGAGCATTCTGTTTAATAAGACCCATATCTTTATCGGACTCCATCTACGAATGGCCTCTTTATGGGAAGGTTACCCTTGCAGAGTCAAATCGGTGACACATGTGCACTATATAATGTAGAAATTTGAAAACAGTATAGGTTTTATTTTTCCCTGTACATGAGTCGCAAAATATTTCAAGATGCTTCACTGGGGTCAAAAGAATGACAGAGCAGAAGTGATACAGAATAGAAACATCATCATCCGTAGGCCTACCTTTCCTTGCCGTGGTTTCTCATATGTGTACGAATACGTCCTAATTTATAAGTTTATAACAATTTAGACAATTTGGAAGTAAATCCCGAAAAGATTAAGTATATGATTATGTCTCGTGACCAGAATATTGTACGATATGGAAATATAAAAATTAGAGATTTATCTTTCGAAGAGGTGGAAAAATTCAAATATCTTGGAGCAACAGTAACAAATATAAATGACACTCGGGAGGAAATTAAACGCAGAATAAATATGGGAAATGCGTGTTATTATTCGGTTGAGAAGCTCTTATCATCCAGTCTGCTGTCCAAAAATCTGAAAGTTAGAATTTATAAAACAGTTATATTACCGGTTCTTCTGTATGGTTGTGAACCTTGGACTCTCACTCTGAGAGAGGGACATAGGTTAAGAGTGTTTGAGAATAAGGTGCTTAGGAAAATATTTTGGGCTAAGCGGGATGAAGTTACAGGAGAATGGAGAAAGTTACACAACACAGAACTGCACGCATTGTATTCTTCACCTGACATAATTAGGACCATTCAATCCAGACGTTTGAGATGGGCAGGGCATGTAGCACGTATGGGCGAATCCAGAAATGCATATAGAGTGTTAGTTGGGAGACCGGAGGGAAAAAGACCTTTAGGGAGGCCGAGACGTAGATGGGAGGATAATATTAAAATGGATTTGAGGGAGGTGGGATATGATGATAGAGACTGGATTAATCTTGCACAGGATAGGGACCGATGGCGGTCTTATGTGAGGGCGGCAATGAACCTTCGGGTTCCTTAAAAGCCATTTGTAAGTAAGTAAGTAACAATTTAGACATATTATACATCTTCTCATAGAATATACTTTACTCACACAATGTGCATTTAATATGTTTTAACAAATAGAGTTTATACATGTTTTTAACCATGTGACTTTGATAAAAATAGGAGCAAAATGTGTTTAGCATAAAATAACCAATAAGATAATATTATGTAACACTGAAGTTCACTCTTGTTTTAATATACAGTTTTAGCACTCATTAATTTAGGCGCCCGAGATCAAAATGGGCTATGTGACTTTTTTTTTCAGAAAATGAGTTATTGATGTCATTGGCAAGTTTGGGTTGAAGACTTTACACTGTGAAAGGTGCAGTTTCAAAATGGTTTATTTTAGACATGTAAAATGCATGGAGAAAATTAGTACATGTATCAAAATGGGATATGTTATTATTAATGAATGAATCAAAATGGGATATGCCAGCTGTTATTTGAACAGAACAAAATGGGCTATATTTCATATCTTTACGTTATATTTCCAGAGCACATGAAACAGAATGGTCTATGTTTGCCAAAGTTTGTTTGATTTAAGTTTTTCCACTAGATTTTTCAGAAAACTAACATGGTTTAGACCTTAGTTACACAGTAATTATATGTCTACAATTCTGTTCTAATTTGTTAGGCAAGGACTGTATTGCTATGGAAAATATTTATTTAAACTAATGTAATAGGCGTTAATTTATGAATTACGGTAATATTACTTCAGACAGAAGATTACAGGCTATGACTGCTCAATGTATTCATCTGCTAAGAGTGAAAAGTTTTTATGTGTTCAAGAATGAGATGCCTCCAGGCCTTCTCACTTTGATCTATGATTGTCAGCAGAATTTGGCATTTCCACGTCTTCTAACCAAGCAACATATTAAGCCAGGCAATATTACATGTACAATGAAGCAGTAGTTGAGCAGAGATAAGACAAAATATTGAGACCAGATAGTGCATTTTCTTACACATACTAGAACATGAGACTTCTAAAGGAAATTCTGAAGGAATAGACTGATATGTAACGACATGAATGAAATTGAGAAAATTCTTTTGATCTCAAATGGATGAGAGTCACAAAAATGCTACTATAATATCGATGATCTGTTGATGGTTCTACAATGAAGCTCCATCATCCCTGAAATATGACAGGGTTCTATTCCCTCTCCTTGGACACAGTTTTTTACCCTGCGACAATATATTCGGAAAAGTGGAGAATCAAATAAAAAAAATAAGAGGTAATTATGTTGCCAAAAGAATATCATATTTTCACTGCGAAACATGCAACTGTAATCAAGGTTGGCAATGAAGAATGTCCAATCCGTAAGTGAAAGAAATTTACAAAAGACATGATGAAACCGACCAGCTGCATTCTATTTAAGATCTCAGAATTTAAACATCTTCTTTCTTCATCTTATTTAAAGAACAAGCATGTTTACGCTTCTAGAGCAAACAATATTTATCATATGGACTGTGCAAACGAGGAAAATTTTTCTGTAGGTTATCAATACATCGATACATCATGGACGTAGAAGGATTGTTGTAGAAACATTTTGGATTGTTCTGGGAAGGAGAAGAACATTCGCAGACCAGATAAACCTGCAAATTCGTATGACCAGGAATGTGCCAACAAACGAACAAGATGGAGAAGAGGACGTTAATGGCCTTTGCACATGCTTTTCCTTTGTTAGGTTAGGTTAGGTTGTCATGGTGGCTACGGGGGGGGGGGGTTAGGACGACTCTTTGCACATCGGTCATACTAAGACCTATTGTGCACCCTGAATTTATGGGATATGAGTGAGGATGAGGGTGTACCAGTCAACCGGCTGCATGTCACCCCTCATCTGCACACCCAATGGAGGCCTCCTACCCTCACACCGAAAAGGTGACCAAGCAGCATAGAATCCATTCCAACGGCCCTTCCAAGGTGTCGGAGTGCCCTCGGAAGTGCTCTTAAGGAATGAATCATGACAGAGATATAGCGGCAGGCTGGGAACCCAAGAACGGTTGCCTACTGAATGAGATGAGAAAGATGAATGATTTGATATGGAAATAAAAATTCTTATTCTACACGGGAGGGGAAGAGAAAATGGAACATTGCAATGAAAATTCCTACCCGGCATTTGCCTAATAACATTCAGGTTAGTTGGTCTGGGAATCGAACCACGGGCCCCCAAAATGCGAGTCCCATTTTCCTTGTTAAAGATTCCTATGTACATGTTTGAAGAGTGATTTTGTTATAATTCTCGTAAAACCATGCAATTACTCTAATAATTAAGTAAAACACTTCCAGTTTTTTAAGTTTCTTGTGACTGTTTTGGGAATAGTGCTATTAAAAATAAAATAAATGTATTTTGAAATCTTTATTTTAACGAAATCATGCTCAAAAGCATAATTAGATCAAGTAATATAAAATTAGAGTAATGAGTTTCAAAATAAATGGATCAAAATGGGATATCAAAATTTAAATTTTCTTACACAACGAATATTTGGACATTATGATTTGAATAAACATGGTAGGCATGTTTACTACTGAGCCATTCCCGCATTTGTATCTGTCTTGTATGAGATGTAGGACATTTTTGCATTTTTCTTAAAATTTACTTTGTATGACAGCCCATTTTGATCTCAGGCCCCTCAATTATGAAATTATACAGGATGATTCAGTGACTATGTTACAAAATTTTAGGGATGATAGAGGCCATCAATATGAACAACTTTCTTATAGGAATCTATGTCTGGAAACATTCCGCTTCATAGTTACAAGCCTAGATCCTAGATATGCTAGTCAGTGTAACCAACTAAAATCGAACTGAAAGGTATCCTGTTCCTGCAAACGTTGGTGATTATTCATATAGATAGTATAAGTTAGCTGACATAGTAAATGATATTTTGACCGATTGAACATTGCAAATTTTCTTCCATTTCCTTTTGTACTTCCATAAATGAAATGCATATCAACAAGTTGCAATGTTTAATTAGTCAAAATGTAATTTACGATGCCAACTAACTTATACCATTTTTATGAGAAATCACCAACGTTTACAGGAACAAGTCGTCTGCAACCAAACTTCAAAAGGATAGCCTTCAGTTCCAATTTAGCTGATTACATTGACTAATGTATCTTGGTTTTCTTACTACAAAACGAAACGTTTCCGGACATAGGTTCCTATATGAAAGTTGTTCATAATTGTCTCCCCCATCATTTCTAAAAGTTCGTAACATAGTCAATGAATTACCCTGTATGTCTTTATGTTATAATATGGCATGGTATAGCTCCTAAAATATTGTTAAAAATATTCGTATTAATTATTGTATTGAAGATGACCAACGAAATGACCGAAAACGTTTGTGATTTAAACTAGCTCATGTATCATAAAATGATAGGATGTTAACCTTCAATATACCTGATAAGCTGATGACTGAAATAACGATAAAAATATATTATAAACAATGATTGGAACCAAGGGACGGAGCGTGAGATTCAAACATATTTTTAGCACATAAAGAAAAAGGCCACCAAACAAAACGAAAGTTTGTAACAGAATTGTTTAGCTGTGAACAAGTAATGAGGAAAACATAGAAACACTCCGAGAGCGATCTATCTGAAAATGGCTCTTAAACATAAAATTTATAACTACTTGCGCCTAAAAAGACTACGAAGCCCACGATATACGTATCTTACACAGGGGCACCAGCAACTCTTCATTCTTCTCTCCTCATTTTCTTCTTCTTCTTCTTCTTCTTCTTCTTCTTCTTCTTCTCCTGCTGCTGCTGAAAGATGCTCCAATGATGACGTGGCATGGGAGCTCGCAGAGAAACATAAAGTGGCAGGGGCGCTGGCACACCTGGTTTTGGAGGAAAGGGAGCTGGTATGGGGGGCATGAGAGCTCGCAGAGAAACATAAAGTGGCAGGGGCGCTGACATAGCTGGTTTTGGAGAAAAGGGAGCCGGTAGAGCTGGTATGGGAGTCATGAGAGCTCGCAAAGAAACATAAAATGGCAGGGGCGCTGGCAACGTTGAATTCGGAGTAAAGGGAGCTGGTAGAGCTAGCAAGGGAGGCGTGAGAGCTCGCAGGGAAACAAAAAGTGGCAGGGGCGCTGACATAGCTGGTTATGGACAAAAGGGAGCTGGTATGGGAGGCATGAGAGCTCGAAAGGGAGCTGGAAAAGCTGGTATAGGAGGCATGGGAACTGGCAGACCTGGTATGGGAGACATGGGAGCTGGCAGAACTGATATGGGAGACATGGGATCTGGCAGAACTGGTAGAGGAGTCATGGGAGCTGGCAGAGCTGGTATGGGAGCTGGCAGAGCTAGTATAGGAGTCATGGGAGCTGGCAGAGCTGGTATAGGAGTCAAGGGAGCTGGCAGAGGAGCTGGAAAGGGATCTGGCGTGTGGAAGCGTGGGAGGTATGAATGAAGTTCCTAACTTCTCTAGTGACAAGCCATCGAGGATTTTCACCGCTTCTGCAACAAGCAAAATGAACAAGACTTTAAGCATGTGTCATTATCCATGAATGGCATATTAATAGAGTGAGAATTCGTATACAACTCCCTATTTTTACTGTCCATTTGCAAAGTCATATAAAATCATTTGTACAGGATTTGAACGAATGTAATCAATATTAATTGTACATAGTTTTGCATGTTTCAGACTTTCCTGTATATAAAAGACTATTGAGCTTGCAATGTAGCATATTTTTAGTATTTTGTGGCAAAAAGCCCCAAATTATCATATTTTGTAAAAACAATAATATTCTGTGTTGCAAATATAGTTTTTCAGGCAAAGCTCAATGTGAAGCAGACTTGAATAATTTCAAGGGAAAAATTGTTCCGGTTCCGGGTATCGATCCCGGGAATTGAATATTTTACCTGAAAAACTAGACTTGCATAATATATACATTACTGTTTGTACGTTAACAGAAAACTACATTTTCAAGTCGCACAGAGTTTGTGTGCACTCGATGTGGGTCTCTAGCATCTCGTCACCCCACTAGAGTTGTGTGGATATAAGGAGAAAAATTGAGACAGTGTCGGGTGGAGTTCCTGGGTAGTTCAATCAGTAGAGCACTGGTGCGTTCAGCCAGAGATCCCTGGATGGATACCCGGCCCCAGAACAATTTTTTCCTTGAAATTATTCAAATTCAATATTCTAAATTGTTTGTCAACACAATATTTTTTTTATCTTAACTGAACTTGATGACCGGAAATTCTTTGCATATGCAGTGTGGTGTGGAGAAGCCAAAACAAACACTCTCTTTTTGAATCATTGTGCTACTGCACAACAAGAAGCATACCCAAACACCTCTATCTACCTGACTTCATCATTATCATCATCATCATCATCATCATCATCCATACAAGTATTAGGTCATGTGGCCTATTACGATCTCATAATAAAGAGGAATTTCTCCTCAGCTCTTTTTGGGATGTCCCAGAGATCTCTTCCCATGGGGTTGATAGTGAAGTATAGCTTTTGGGATTCTGAGGGGATCTCATATATCGCAAATGGCTCATGCAGTTCTGATATTTCTGTATAAAATCGAGTACTGATTCCAGACTCAGTTCTTCCATTACTTTGTCGTTGCGTTTATGGTCCCATTTGTATATCATGCTGTTCTTTGCATAAATCTCATTTCATTAGCTGTTATTCTGCTTTCATCCATCCGCCTTAATGTCTATGCCTCATTACCATAACAGAGTACAAGATTTGTTAAAGACCTATTCTAGTGCTTGTCTGTAGCAGGAATGGTTTCATTATCCTGTTTTTATTTCCAAAGTTTTGGAGTATTTTACAATTTTGCTCATTATATCCAAATCATTATCAAATATTAATTTGCAGCCAAGATAATTATGTAAAATCATTAACTTTTCCCTAAATTTTGCCTTGTAAACATATTTTTTTTAGGGGCTGTATTTCAACAGATGGCAGTAACTACTTTTTCCTGTATTTATTTCAATTTTATATTTTTTGCAATGATATTTAAATTACGTACAGAGTATGGTAGATCATTTTCTGTAGATTCTATTAAAACCAGATCAACTGCAAATATTAATGAACCTATTTTTAAATTTCTGTTTATCTGCAACTGACCATGTCTTTTTTGTCTCCATTCCTGAAGAATTTTATACAGGTGCGTTATAAATAGTAGGGAGAGACCGAATTGCTGTTAAGTTCTTGCCATTCTGAGATCCTGTTGTTAATTTTAACTGAAATTAAATTTGACGTACCTGACTTAAATGTCCCATAACCTCCTTTTCTCTGTTTCACTTATTCTCAGTTGGCATTTTTTGTGAAGTTTATCTATACGCACTTTAACATCTGTTGTCGTATCACGTGTGTAGAATCTTTGGGTTTATTTTTAAGTCGTGGACTTTTGCTCTGACTCTATTCTTATTGTCTTATGGCTTATGTTCATGTAACTGATTTACATTGTGTTTCAATTTTTATGATATTAGTGATTAAGGGGGTCATGAATCATAATATGTAAATTTCCAATCCTGCATGTGCCTTCGTGACTGAGGAAAACCATGAAAAACCCCAATCAGATTGGGAACCTTCCGAATACGGGTCTCAAACACTACCGACTGAGCTAAGTCATTCATGCTGTGTTGCAAGAAAACAGACCTATAAATAATGTATTCCTCCATTAGTTAGTGGACCTTTAAGGTTGTGGAATGTCGGGTTGCAGAAGAGGAATTTAACGGTCCACTTGTTATTGGATCGTTAACCAAGCATCTTTGCATTTCACAAGTGACGCAATAGTACGTGAATGAATAAAAAGTGAACATCGGCTGCTACACTGATTTGAAGCATTCTAACTTTTATTGTTGTCAAAATTTGCAATAAATATAGACTAATACGAACCAGAAAGGAATCAGGAGCAGAAGTGTTGGTGAGGAAGATAAATAAGCCTATTTGTTATTAAAAATAACGCACGAGTGCATTAATGTTACAGGAAATAGAAGACAACCTACAGAGCACATAACGTCGTCGTTAGACGATGAACTAGAGTCTGTAATGAAGACATAAATAATAACTTTGCTATTACAAGAATTAATGAATAAATAAACAAACAAATAAATAAATAAATAAATAAATAAATAAATAAATAAATAAATAAATAAGCAAATAAAGAAGCAAATAAATAAATGAGAACACATCGAATTACCATATATGGATGGCTAAGAGGAGATATCTCTATATACAAAAATGTCAATTCAGTTTAACTACATTATTATTATTATTATTATTATTATTATTATTATTATTATTATTATTATTTAGAGTAACTATATTATTATTGTTCACAAAATTGGACAGTGTATGACTTGTGTACTCGTAATATTTTGTTATCGAATAGAAGATCTTGCAAAGCAGAAACATATACAGGGTGTTAAAAATAACGTTTACAACGTTTCAGGAGTAATAGAGGAGGTAAAAGTAAATATCTTTTGTAAGTGACAAAACTTTGGCTGATGCGCCATTTATTGTGTAGGCCTACGTAAGTGTTAGTATAATCCATAAAGAACAACACCAATTGTCGTTTTAGAGGTGGTGTTCAAACTGTCGTTCATTGAAGGCATTGCACAACTGGTACCTTCGTACTATGGAGTGTCTGCAACGCTCAAAAAGACCAACATTGTCTCTAATAACATGTGCAGCTTCAACAACGCGAGCAACTAAGTCTTCTGCCGAATCGATCGGTGTCTCATACACAAAACATTTCACGTCCCCCCACAAAAAGAAATCCAGTGGGGTTAGGTCCGGTGATCGAGGTGGCCACGGTATCGGGTTACCCCTGCCAACCCAACGTTTGGGGAATGTAGCATTTAGGTGTTTCCTGACACGATGATGAAAGTGTGGAGGGGCACCGTCATGCTGAAACCATATTCGTTCTCTGATGTTCAATGGGATATTTTCTAAAAGTTTTGGTAGGACGTCGCGTAGAAAAAACAAAATAATTATCACCATGGAGACTGTCAGGCAACAGACAAGGCCCTACAAGGTGGTCGTGCACAAACAGAACTATACAGTGTGTGTTGTGACGGAAGTCAAGTCATCTATTCCTTCAGGCCATATAGCGGCAAAAGAGCGCATCAGCTGAAGTTTTGTCACTTAAAACAGACGTTTGTTTTTACCTCCTCTATCATCCCTGAAACGTTGTAAACGTTATTTTAACACCCTGTATAAGAAGTTTGTCTATTTTAAGAAATTAATTTCTACGAGGTAGTCCTATCACTTTTTAGCTATCGATATGCAATATTATTTTAATGTCGTGTATATAGGACCTATTATATCCAAAATATCGCATGCCTGAATCTCATACAAGTAACATTACGTTACACTATAATAGACTACTAAGACATTCTATGCTGTGCAGTGTTATTCATTTGTGCAATTGTAAGTTTTTCGAACAATTTTTGTCACTAACTCTTTCATCCAGTATTCACACAAAGTTAAATCATGCGAAAATTTCGGGGCGCTGTATTGGAACGTGACGCTTTTTATATAGTAATAATGGTGAGGATATGACTTGTTCCAAAACATGAACTTTCTTCCTGGAATTGGTAAATCCTCATAAACTCTCATCTTCTCCTCAACTTTTAGGCGCGTGGCAGAAATGAAATAATATGGCAATGACTTCAAGAATTGGCAACAAAAGCTGAGAATTTATCCCTTGCTCGTTCTTACACTTAAGTGGTGAAAAGTGTGGGGGAAGGCCGTCATGTTTTGGAGATGAAATGAAGGTGTTTTGGGGTCAAAGATATAGCACTCCATGCCCAAGGGGATTGTAAATAGACTGAAAATTAAGTAACATTATTTCCTGATATGAATGCTTCACTTGTTAATTTATCTACATAGGCCTATTTCTAAATAAAGTCGGCTTTCTCTCTTTCTGCGTTGTATGGGCTCGTGACCTATATTGTATAAAATTCTTAATACAGTGCATCTTCGCCATCACGTCGCGACGGCCGAGTGGCAAGCGGCAGAAGCACGCCCCCCCCCCCCGGGCGCTCGATCGGTCACGAGCGTGATGGCGAAGACGCATTGTAATAAGAATGTATTATGATTATTTGCAATTATAATTTTAAAACTTTCGCTTATGGACATGCTAGATCAGCAGCTTCGTAGCCAACGTTGAAGTCTCTGGTCGTAAGATTAACACATCGCAACTCCAGTAATCGCACGTGCAGATATGTTTATATATCCAGTGGTGTCATTCTAATTTTTTAACAATCGGTTCTCTCCGCTAAGGACCGCGAATTTAAAAATATTGAATGACGTAATAAAAAGCAGCTACAAATAAAGGAAAACTGCAATCCAATATGTACTTCCATAACAAAATTATGTGCATAGTTTAAAATGCTGATTCGCGTCACGATGGAGGAGTAGACTTCTCACACTTCATCTGTGAGCTGAGCGGCGGTGGATTGCCTCACTACAGAAACATCATATCACATACATTATCATACCTACTGTACTATTATATACATAAATAGCATTATACTATATACTACTTACTTAATTATTGGATTTGAAGGAACCCGGAGGTTCACTGCCGCCCTCGTATAAGCCCGTCACTGGTCCCTATCCTGAGCAAGATTAATCCAGTCAGTACCATCATATCCCACCTCCCTCAAATCCATTTTAATATTATCTTCCCATCTACGTCTCGGCCTCCCCAAAGGTCTTTTCCCAACTAACACTCTATCTGCATTTCTGGATTCGCCCATGTGCTACACGTCCTGCCCATCTCAAACGTCTGGATTTAATGTTCCTAATTATGTCAGGTGAAGAATACAATGCGTGCAGTTCTCTGTCGTGTAACTTTTTCCATTCTCCTGTAACTTCATCCCTCTTAGCCCCAAATATTTTCCTAAGAACCTTATTCTCAAACACCCTTAACCTATGTTCCTCACTCAAAGTGAGAGTCCAAGTTTCACAACCATAAAGAACAACCGATAATATAACTGTTTTATAAATTCTAGCTTTAAAATGTTTTGACAGCAGACTGGATGACAAAAGCTTCTCAACCGAATAATAGCTGCCATTTCCCATATTTATTCTGTGTTTAATTTCCTCCCGAGTATCATTTATATCCCATGTATTTGAATTTTTCCATCTCTTCAAAAGATAAATTTCCAATTTTTATATTTCCATTTCGTACAATATTCTCATCACGAGACATAATCATATACTTTTTCTTTTCGGGATTTACTTCCAAACCTATCCCTTTATTTGCTTCAAGTAAAATTCCCATTATTTTCCCTAATCGTTTGTGGATTTTCTCCTAACATATTCACGTCATCCGCATAGACAAGCAGCTCATGTAACCCGTTCAATTCCAAACCCTCTCTGTTATCCTGGACTCTCCTAATGGCATACTCAAGAGCAAAGTTAAAAAGTAAAGGTGATAGTGCATCTCCTTGCTTTACCCACAGTGAATTGGAAATGCATCTGACAGAATCTGACCTATACGGACTCTGCTGTAAGTTTCACTGAGACACATTTTAATTAACCGAACTAGTTTCTTGGGAATATTAAATTCAGTAAGAATACTGTATCATAAAACTTCTCTCTTAACCGAGTCATATGCCTTTTTTAAATCTATGAAAACTGATGCACTGTATCCTTATATTCCCATTTTTTCTCCATTATCTGTCGAGTAAAAAATATCTGATCAATAGTTGATCTATTACGCCTAAAACCAAACTATACACTATATACAGAAATTAAATAAAAACAACATAAGCAGGAAATACACGCGTTTATAAGCACAAGGTAGACACGCGTGTTCCTTACTCAGAAACAACTGATGTTTCCTCTAAATGCGGCAGCGTTGGTGGAGTGCTGTTCTATGCATGCGCAGAGCTTTGAATGTCTGTCCACACCGACATATTATTTGAATTATCTCAAAACGCCCCCAGCCAGGAACAGGACAAAGTGGCCCTTGTTTGTTGTAGCCCTGTGCTCCACATAAGGACCTAAAGAAAATGCTATACTATCTGAAGATGCATCTGCATACATATTTGTACAACATACTGTTACATCAAGTTAATTTAACAAGTACGGTACAATGAAAGATGAGCAGAAGACGTTTCTTCTTCAACTTTTACCCAAACACCGATAGGAGTTCCCAACTCCTTCAAAAGTTGTTTTCACGTTTTTCTTTTCCTGTGTTACAAATTATATACCTCTCAGTCCAGGAGTGATCTGTAAATGGTAATGTTTTAGTGAAATTGCTGTGCTTGTTTTATACATTTATGCATGATTGTGGGAATGTGAATTTTTGAAAGTGCAGTTTTTTGTACCACACTACCATGTCAAGGCATTGGAAGAACCCTGTTACCTATTCATTTTAACTAAAGAATTCTCTATTTTAGACCTTTTATGTCAGATTCTAAATCTAGAATCTTCACCTAACTAAGTACTTGAATGAGGGTTTCGAATGTAGTTTGCGTTTTTAATTTTATTGTTTCTAGTTGAACTGCGATAGATTCGGTATCATGCATCTCTGGCAGATTTAGTATTCTCCCAGGAGATAAAAGATTGTTGCACACTGGATCCTGTTGTTCTCTCAGCAGGGATAGCTGGGTTGAAACATGACCATCAACAGTCTTTCTGATGATAAACATTTCTTACATGGCAAGATGGAGGATCCTCGATGGAATCCTTTCACGTTTCATTGCATTACCCAGATTTCTGTGTGGAATTTATATTCAAACATAAGCGCAACTTAAATGATACTGACTACTATCGACCCAGCAGCCATAAATCATTCAAAATTTTCAGTACTTTTAATGGATAAAAATATGTTGCATTAAAAATGGAATAACAAATTGTAGGGGTATTAAAAAGGAAAACGAAGTATCTTATTACTGTGCTTAATAGTGTATAATAGTCTATTTACATCTTTAAATAATATTTTGGAATAATAAACTATGGCTCAGTTTTGTGTATGCGGTATTAGCACTCAAAAGAAAAGGGGTATCGATACGAGACTGCCAAAGTAATTGCAGATCGGCCTGCAAACATATTATCGACGGGCCAGTTCTAAAGGGAAACAACTCAAAATTTAAACTTTAGAGAAAACTGAAGTTTAAAGCTTCATGTTGCTGTGAAACATCCATTTTGGAAACTTACAACATATATTAAACATGACTTGAATTTGGATTAAGAATCCTCTGATTTTTCACAGCAACATAAAGCTTCAAAATGCAGGATTCTCTAAACTTGAATTTTGAATTGTTTCCCTTTCAAGCTGGGCCGTCGATGTTGTAGGCTATATCTGTTGTGACTGGCTGTACACTTGGTTAAGAAGCAACGATTTAATAATGTGATATGATTATGTTTACTGTCGTATTAAAAAGCTAGAGACTTATATGTTAAAATGTTAAATTAATGCTCTTCTTTTCTGTCAACCTAATTTGTTTTATCTTCAAAATTTAAGAACAGGTTCTACGAACTGCGACAAATTCAACAAGTGAATCGGCCGACTGGTGCGAACTGGCTGAATGATACCACTGGATAAATGTTCTATTCACTACTAATACGAATTCAAGTCTCCTGAACTTGTGCACAGAGTCCGTAGATATCCAGAGAATCACAATTCTTTGCGCTGGAAATGCCGACAAAAATCAGGCATTTTTGTTACAGCGCACGCTATTTCCTATATGCATTTGTATAGGGAATGACTGCAGCCTAAATCAGAATCAAATATTTTTAATTTTAAGGGCCATGGACACTGGCCTAAAATAAGTTTCACTTTAAATGGTACTATTACTCTGGGATTCCATGGATTCTGCTTCCGCATAGCTGAGAGCGCCACTATAGCTTAGAATTTGAACAGTTACTGTACCTTCGTAGTATTCGTCTAAGTCGTACTGGAAGTGATAAAGATAAACTTCTAGCTTCACCAACTTCCTCCGCCCCAGCTCCATGACGCTCTCCTCCCACTCGGCGTACTGGCTGCTCGAAGGCTCGCTGGCACCATCTACCATTATCAGCTCATCAGTTGTTAGCTTCACCAACTTCCTCCGCCCCAGCTCCATGTCGCTCTCCTCGAACTCGGTGTACTCGCTGCTCGAAGGCTCGCTGGCAGCGTCTACCATCATCAGCTTATCAGTTGTTAGATTCACCAACTTCCTCCGCCCCAGCTCCATGTCGCTCTCCTCGAACTCGGTGTACTCGCTGCTCGAAGGCTCGCTGGCAGCGTCTACCATCATCAGCTCATCAGTTGTTAGATTCACCAACTTCCTCCGCCCCAGCTCCATGTCGCTCTCCTCGAACTCGGTGTACTCGCTGCTCGAAGGCTCGCTGGCAGCGTCTACCATCATCGGCTTATCAGTTGTTAGATTCACCAACTTCCTCCATCCCAGCTCCATGTCGCTCTCCTCGAACTCGGTGTACTGGCTGCTCGAAGGCTGGCTGGCAGCGTCTACCATCATTGGCTCATCAGTTGTTAGCTTCACCAACTTCCTCCGTCCCAGCTCCATGTCGCTCTCCTCGAACTCGGTGTACTGGCTGCTTGAAGGCTGGCTGGCAGCGTCTACCATCATCAGCTCATCAGTTGTTAGCTTCACCAACTTCCTCTGCCCCAGCTCCATGTCGCTCTCCTCGAACTCGGCGTACTGGCTGCTCGAAGGCTGGCTGGCAGCGTCTACCATCATTGGCTCATCAGTTGTTAGATTCACCAACTTCCTCCATCCCAGCTCCATGTCGCTCTCCTCGAACTCGGTGTACTGGCTGCTTGAAGGCTGGCTGGCAGCGTCTACCATCATCAGCTCATCAGTTGTTAGATTCACCAACTTCCTCCGTCCCAGCTCCATGTCGCTCTCCTCGAACTCGGTGTACCGGCTGCTTGAAGGCTGGCTGGCAGCGTCTACCATCATCAGCTCATCAGTTGTTAGATTCACCAACTTCCTCCGTCCCAGCTCCATGTCGCTCTCCTCGAACTCGGTGTACTGGCTGCTCGAAGGCTGGCTGGCAGCGTAAACCATCATCGGCTCATCAGTTGTTAGATTCACCAACTTTCTCCGTCCCAGCTCCATGTCGCTCTCCTCGAACTCGGCGTACTGGCTGCTCGAAGGCTGGCTGGCAGCGTCTACCATCATCGGCTCATCAGTTGTTAGCTTCACCAACGTCCTCCGCCCCAGCTCCATGACGCTCTCGTCGAACTCGGCGTACTGGCTGCTCGAAGTCTGGCTGGCAGCGTCGACCATCATCGGCTCATCAGTTGTTAGCTTCACCAGCGTACTCCGCCCCAGCTCCATGACGCTCTCCTCGAACTCGGTGTATTGGCTGCTCGATGTCTGGCTGGCAGCGTCTACCATCATCGGCTCAACAGTTGTTAGCTTCACCAACTTCATCCGCCCCAGCTCCATGACGCTCTGCTCGAACTCGGCGTACTCACTGCTCGAAGGCTGGCTGGCAGCGTCTACCATCATCGGCTTATCAGTTGTTAGCTGATTCCTCTCATTGTTTTTCAAGTTTTCCAACTTACCTGGTGGAGTGTTCATATAACACGCTGCAGTCGATGTTTTTGTCGATCTTCTTGTCAATCTTCTCCATATTCTTGTCCATCTTGTTGTCCATCTTCCTTTCTTCTCTCCGTTGCGTTTCGTCATGACATGTCCTTCCCCAGTATCCCCCACCCGGACATCCGATTGGGGGGATAGTTTACGTCCGGAGTTTTTTACCAGGGAAAGACTCATCATGCCATTACTATTAGAAATTATCTTCTTGGGATATATAAATAAATGCGGAAGCTTCCCATTGCTTTCCGCACACCACTCTCTCTTTCGCATCTTAAAAGATCCCAGGGGGCCCCAGCGTGGAGGTGAGGAGAGTGGATTTGACTAATTAGGCCCTCCGGACTTCACCGAAATCCACCGCAAAAGTTAAATATCAGTTCCATCAGGGTTTTTGACCCGATCGGAGACCGGGAAATCCCAATTAGCCTTTGCCCCCCTTATTGAGTCTAAGGCAGCGGTTTCCAAAGTGTGCTTCGCGGAGCCCAGGGCTCCCCGAATGATTCTCAGGGACTTCGTCCGCGGCAGTTATGAAGATGACAAAAATTTCTGCTTCCATCTAGTCTCTAGCGAGAAAAACGCAAACTACTTCCATCAAGTGAAAATACTTTCTCAGAAAATAGTTTGCGTTTTCTTTTTAGATGGAAGCACCAATAATTATCTACTCGTTATTGGAACTATCTCGATTTTTCTTGCTTGCCAAGTACTCGATGATTCTCGAAATTTATTTATTGTTTTATATACCAAGCAGATGGCGTTTGTTAATCGTGATACGTAGAATCTACAATCTATTGACTATTATGTTGCTTCAAATATATATATATATATATATATATATATATATATATATATATATTTACTGCATGTTAATTTGATTGCAGAAGTGTTAGCTGAACTTTGGTTGAAATGAAACTGTGACTTAAGACGGGTTCCGTAATACCGAAGAGTCATCAGCTATCAACCAGTGCTCAGTTAAAGACAGGTGTAACCTTACTGTAAAAGAAGATAATTCAAATTCCTTGAGATTGAGTTCCGAATATGTTGAACATGATCCTGCTTCAGAGTCTACGATGTCTAGTGCAGAGGTACTGAAAGGAATTAAAAAACGAAAGTATTGTGATTCATATTTGGACATGGAATTCCCTGAGTTTGCTGATGGATGTCCACAGTGTGAGATATGTAACAAAGTTTTGCCCAATAGTTCTATGTTCCCTGACAAGCTTAGAGACGGTATTTCGAAACTCATCCTGACTTCACAAATGAAACTGCAGACTAGGTACTTTAAAAGAAAAACTGATGACTCCATGCAGTTCGGACAATATTTTTATCTCGTGTAAAAGACAAATAACAAGAAAGCACTGGAAGCGTCGTACTTGATTAGTGATGACTGGCTCTTGCTGGTAAACCTCTCTCCTGCTTAAACTCTTATGAAACCATTATTAGTGAGGCTAGTTAAGTGTATGGTGGACGAAAAAACTGCAAACTTGATCCTCAGTGTGCTCTTAACAAATAACACTGTGCGTAATCGAATACAGAATCTATCAAACGACGTTAAAAATATCATAATTTCCCTTATCTGTGAAATTAAATTTTCACTGCAACTTGAATCCACGGACGTTGCCGTGTTATCTGTATTAATGACGTTTGGGCGGTACGAATTTTCAGGTCCTTTCATGAAGATATTTTGTTCTGCAAGCCATTGCCATCCTCTACAAGCGGTACTGAAATTTCATTGAAAACCTTGAGACAATTGCATTCACGTGTGCACAGATGGCGCAAAGGTCATGGTAGGTCCTGTTTCTGTGTCTGTTAGAATGATCAAGAAAGCTAAAAAAAAAAACTGCATAAGTAGTCATTGTTCACTACACCAACACGCTCTCGCAACGAAAAAATCCCAGCGTTATTAAAGTAAGTACTACACAAAGTCGTCAAAATTATCAACTTTCTTAAGGCACGACCTTTGCAGTGTAGACTACTCAGTATTCTGTGCGAAGCTATGGGGGGTATAGGCCTACACAAGTCACTGTTATTACACATAGAAGTGAGATGGTTGTCGCGAGATAAAGCGTTTTGCCGTTTACTTCAAATTCGAACGGAAGTTTCTTCACTTTTGAAAGACCGAAACAGTTTGCTAGCAAATTCTTTGAATGATCAGGAATGGTTGTGCAAATTAAGTTGCTTGGTAGACATTTTTTCAAAATTAACTAATTCATCACATCCATACAAGGTAAACAGAAGCTATATTCGATGTTAATGACTAAAGCTGAGACATCTAGGACGTTTGTCGTTAAGTTACGTGCACCCAAACTATAGCATAGCAAGTAGAGAGAGCGAGGGGAGGTCAGTGTACAGGCTTTGTACGCTGTCCTATAAAAAACAGAGAATAAGGTGTATTCTCACATGACAAATAAACTGGAGCTCAGATCATGTCATCATTACTGGATTTTCGAGTCTGTTTCAGTAAACACTGCCTACGTTTTGATTACGTCTTCAACCCTTTTATAATGTGTAGCAAAATAGACTGCAGCATCCAGCCGTGTCCCCCGTCTAATTACAACGGGTTGCGGCGGTAGAGGGGCTCCAGGAGGTATTTCACTGAATTTAACAACCCGTCCTGGTGCCTTAAACATACATATTTCTTTGACATTCGATATGAAACTGTTCACATCACTGTAGCAGGAGCGAACTTCTTCGACTATTTGATGTAGTCCATGGGCTAGGATAACTTTCGGCTAAAGTAGTTGAAGTTCCTTACCAACTTTTGGCATATAGGCTAGCATCCGTGATGAAAATAACTATACATTATCATTATTTATTTCGTCTGGCCATAAGAGGATAATAGGCGTTTTAAAACTTTAATTATATTTAAATGGTCCGCATTCTCAAGAATTTCACAGGTTAATAAGAAAGTTTTATTGGATTTGTGTGGTGGAAGAATGTCCGTAACGACGTTCGGAACAAATTGTCCAGCGGCGTCTGTGCTTTCATTAATGAAATACATATTTTACTATCTCCTATACTTAGTCGTATGCGAGATAGGCTATAACTTTATAATAGCATTTCGGTGTATAATATTTCTGAAAAGTTGATTGACTTAGGAGTTTCCTTTTCACCTATTTCCGCGTAAAGCTTCTAAAGTGTGTATGTTATATTTTCAACGTTATTTATTGGTCTGTTGACACATGCCATCATTTTACATAAATCGTGAAAAAAAGTATTTCTGTGTGGTACACATTTAATTCAAACTTAAATGCGATTCATGTCCTTCTTCCTCAGTTGAAACTGTCATCAGTGCTTTATGTTTTCGTGTTACAATGTTGTGTTACGAATTTACGTCATTTACCTTCAATTTCTGTGCTACATAAATTTCATAAAATATTTACCCCACTTACTGCGAAATGTTATGTGTCTAATTCCTTCATCAAGCGTTTACTATTCATATACTTGATGATTCTGCCATGATAAATATTATACGTTAAGTAAGATAGATAATACAACTCTGGAGGTCTGTCCACTACACAACGTAAATGAGTTCTGTTTGCCCGAGCCGCATGCCTGTACGCAACCACTCCTCCATTTGTTCATAGTATTTACCTTCGACAAACATCGCAATACAGTTAACTTGATATTGTCCTGCAGTCCTACATGTCTCAGCTTTACTAATGACAAAATTGCCGCGCTGAAGAAAAAGACAGCGTTCTACATAAAAAGCGTCTAAATCTGCTAAATGTGACAGTCGAAGTGTTGGTATGAGAATTGCAGTAGAAATTGCTGATATTATCCCAACGAGTTAGATACTGTAGAGAGGCCAAAGACCTCAGAAAGTTGAAGACAATTGAACATTGGTCCGCCATGTTTCGGTTAGTCAAAACAAAGGGGCGTGGCTCGGATGTTGTAGGAAATGACTGTGATGAAGTTAGTATTATTGTGAATTGAGTTACATATTAAGACTAAGTTAATAAGTAAAAAGTAAAATACACACAAAACTTTACGTTTTATAACAGCTGTAGGCCTATGTTTTATTAGTTTCACTAAATATAGCCCAGATATTAAATGACAAGCTATGCTCGATGCAACCAAAGCAAAGCACCTAAAGACGGATGAATTTAATCGGCAGAAGAAAAATAAATAATTTTTTCACTTGGTCACAAATTTAATTACCTTACAGTTAATCTAACCTAATATGAAATTATGTAATTCAGTGCTCACCAGGTGATTTCAAGAGAGACGACGTATGTAACTAATAGGAGTAAAATATAGGAAAGGTAGTGGCGAAAATTAAAAAAAAAATCCAATAATTAAGTTATTGAGAAAAATTCATTTGAAATTGGAATTAACACAGAGAATAATTAAAGAATGACACTAATAGAAAGTTACTCATGATCGTAACTCACCATATTTACTGAAACGATAAGATATTTACGATTAACATTGTTATCAGAAACAACAGGAGCCACAGCTAGGTACACTTCTTTTCGCGTGATGGAGACATTATGTAGTCTAATATAATTTGAAACAAATATTGTCGCGTGATGGAGACATCGTGTAGTCTAATATAATTTGAAACAAACATTGATCTCACACGTGTCTCGCAACTAGGCAGAGGCTTTTGCAGAATAAAACTGTTCTTACATTATTTTGAACAATAATGACAAGTTGTGTGTGATGCAAGTGCTAACTTTCCTCTTTGTTAACAAAAAGAGCCCTACGCATTAATAAAAAGAAAATTGGAGTAGGCCCTATAAACACAATAAATACTAAACTCTTGATGGTACAAACTTATTAATACAGATATTTCGCTTATACTCAGTCCGTCTTATCTTATAATTCTCTGCGGCAATGGTACCTGTACTGAGAGAGTTTAATTATCCAGCAACGAATATTATGATTTACGGTACATTTCATTTAAATCCGAGGGAATGAAACATTTTTGGAAATTTTAAAGTCTTAATTATTACTTTTTCATTTATAAATCAGCTTTTTACAAAACCTATAGCGAAATGTTTAAATTAAATATTGATGTACCGTTTCTGAAAAATATAATACATGTACCAACTAGTTGCAGTGTACCTTTGACAAGCACTCCTTGCGGAGGCTGGCGGTACTATAGACCGCCATGTTTTTTAGGGAACGATCCATAGTACTGTTGGCCTCCGCAGGGAGCGCTTATCAGGGGTCTTCAGTCTCTCTATAGTATCTAATTCGTAACTTATTATCCTATTGAAATTGACATAACATAAATAATAAAGTTTTATCTCTAATGAGTAATTTCACCAAGACAATAATGTTTATTAATTCTTGTCTCCTGTATTCAATAAACCACAACAACATGTATGATATCGCCTTTTATGAGCTTCCTTCTAGCCCTTGAGGAAGCATAGGAAGATTGAATTCTCTAGGCTCATCGGCTAGCCACATGACGGCATACGGCGATCCATGACACACTTTGAACTGAACACGCAGTATATACAAAGCCGGAGCACTGGGTTATAGTGGCGGGCAAATAGCCTGAGTTCGTAGGCGATACTAGCTGGCCAGTTCCGAGAATCGTATTATCGAGACTGCCATTAATGAACTATTTATTGCCTTTCTGGGGAAGAAAATTAATGCAGCACTTTCAGTCGTTGGCTAATGCCTAAGCTCGTCTAAAACAATAACAAGTTATGTTGGAGCTATGATGTTCTTTCTCGCTATCAGTGTTTCGTTGACATTCCATATTTAATCATTCGATAGTATTTTGTATACCGCTATAATAATGGATGTCACAAGACTATATTATTATATTGCCCCTTGACATCTGGATGTTTAGTTCTGTTATGCAACGACATCTTCATCAGAATAAGTAATTCATTATTGCGCTGTGTAAGAATGAAAAAAAAAAATAATATTTATTTATATTATTATAAAGGGCCACAGGCTCTGACAAAAGATATTTTTGTTTCCCAACTGATAAAATGCTGGATGCGAAATGGGAACACTTTTGCAAAAGGCAGGGCAAAATTACTAAATAGAGTAGATCCTTTCACAAATTGATCATTATAATTACTTACTTCAAATGCGTATTAAGGAACCCGGAGGTTCACTGCCGCCCTCATATAAGCTCGCCATCGGTCCCTATCCTGAGCAAGATTAATCCACTCTCTACCATTATATCCATTTTTATATTATCTTTCCATCTACGTCTCGGCCTCCCCAAAGGTCTTTTCCCTCTGGCCCTCCAACTAACGCTCTATTATACATTTCTGGATTCGCCCATACGTACTACATGCCCTGCCCATCTCAAACGACTGGATTTAATATTCCTAATTATGTCAGGTGAGGAACACAATGCGTGCAGATCTACGTTGTGCAACTTCATTCTCGTAACTTCATCTCTCTTAGTCCCAAATATCTTCCTAAACACCTTATTCTCGAACACCCATAACCTCTGTTCCTCTCTCAAAGTGAAAGTCCAAGTTTCACAACCATACAGAACAACCGATAATATAACTGTTTTATAAATTCTAACTTTCAAGTTTTTTGAGAACAGCCTGGATGACAAAAGCTTCTCAACCACATAATAACAGGCATTTCCCATATTTATTCTGCGTTTAATTTCCTCCCGACTGTCATTCATATTTGCTTTATAATTACAGAGAATAAAAGATTATTGTTATTATTATTATTATTATTATTATTATTATTATTATTATTATTATTATTGGTTACTTTACGACGCTTTATCAACTGCTATAGTTATCTAGCGTCTGAATGAGATGATAATGCCAGCGAAATGAGTCCAGGATCCAGCGCCAAAAGCTACCCAGCATTTGCTCTCAATGGGTTGAGGGGAAAAACCTCTACCAGGTAAAGACTCAGTCACAATAAACCGGGAACAGAAACGACAACGAGAACGAGAACGGAAAAAATGTTAAAATAAATGTATTTAAATGTAAGCATTCACAATTAACGAGAAGCTTGCCGGATCCCTGGAACGGGAACGTGAACGTGAAAGTTAATTTGAATGCTCCCATTTAAATGCATTTATTTTAACAATATTTCTGTCCTCGTTGTCGTTTCCGTTCCCGGTTTATTGTGGACCAGCTTGTCCGAACCGGGATCCGATCGTTTCACAGTCAGGCGTGCTAACCGTTACTCTACAGCGATGGGCTATTATTATTATTATTATTATTATTATTATTATTATTATTATATTGTCCACACCTGTGGAGTAACGGTCAGCGCGTCTGGCTGTGAAACCAGGTGGCCCGGGTTCGATTCCCGGTCGGGGCAAGTTACCTGGTTGAGGGTTTTCCGGGGTTTTCCCTCAACCCAATATGAGCAAATGCTGGGTAACTTTCGGTGCTGGACCCCAGACTCATTTCATCGGCATTATCACCTTCATTTCATTCAGACGCTAAATAACCTGAGATGTTGATAAAGCGTCGTAAAATAACCTACTTAAAAAAATATTAGCCTATATTATAAAATTATTTTGTGTCTATTTACAACATTTCATTTCCTTCATACTCCGATATCAGAATTTTTGTGGTAGCAACAGTCCAGTTATGTTTGCGTTCCGTCATATTTGTTTTATGTCATAGAAATCTTTTATCAAAGAAACTTTTATAAAAGAAACCCCATTACACTGTCATATATTTTATAGTATATATTTTATAAAAGATCTTTGTCAAAGAACTTTGATAGTGTAATAGCAGCCCGGAAAACCTTAATCACAGACACCGATTTTGAAAGCATACATTTTAAAATACATTCTCTCTAGAGAAGAAGTAGTAAAGGAGAAAATCGCTGATAGAGTTTAAAAGAGCAGTGTCGGATGGAAATTTAAAAAGTAGACTACCATAGGCACAGTTTTTAAATCTGTGTTCGACAGTAGTGGAAAATAATTTAATTTTGTAATGTGTCCGGTATGCTGGTAACTGTATGCTCATGTCACACGTCAAGCGAAAGCACGACTAAAGTGCACACGCAGGAAAGCGGTAGAATGCAATCATTGTTATGTTATGAAAATGCAATAAATTAATATGAATATTTCTCAAAGCAAAAGCCCTACATTTCTAGAGATAAATAATCTTAAACCTTCAGTTTCCTGCTACTGCAATGCGGACCAGGAATACTGCTGGAGTAATAGTTTGTGCTAATTCAAATACTTGACGTAATAAAGAAGATGAAAGCCGCTAGGTCTGCCATAATTTGGTATTACTATTCATATAATAACAGATATATATAACAACAGTTATATATAATAACAGTTATAACTGTTATTATAAATTGATAGAAAGATTCTGTAACATGTTCATTGTTTTTACAAATTCCCACTGAAAAATTATTTGTTGACTAAGCAGTGGGTTTCACAAATGAAGAGAGACAAATGGTTTCCCAAAGTACATAGAGTTTTGTGTTCTGCACATTTCGATACAAAATACATGTATTCTGTGAACGAGAGGAGACGTTTGTTGCCCAATGCAATACCAACTATATTCAAGTTTCCAACTCATTTGAAAACAAAAGAGACTTCTAGGCCTCCACCAAAGAAGCTTTCTCTTCTGTGGCAGAGGAAAATTCAATAGAACACCACGAGAATCCAGGTTTGTATAACATACTGACATGAATACGACTTCAAGCAGTCTATGTCTGTCCGACGAAACTGGAGCTTACATGTTTTCGCTGAAAGCGTGTAAAAATCAACAGGAATATGCCATGGGCTCCTTTTTCACTGGGCCCCTCAATTGTAGCTTTCTGTGTATTGTATTTATTTTTTAGTTTACCTCATGGATTTTTTATGCTTGTAAACTGAATAATAATCTCCTTCATATGTATTATCTATTTTTGTATATCTTAGTTGATTGAATTGTTAATGATTTAAATTTAATTAATCGGCTTGCTGTGTATTCTATATTTTTGTATAGCTCAAATGATTGAATTGTTTATGCTTTCAAACTGAATTAATCGGCTTGCTGTACATTGTATGTTTTTGTATACTTCAACTGCTTGCTATGTATTGTATATTTTTGTAGAGCCATCAACATAGCTCAGTCGGCAGACTCACTTGTCTGGTGATCTGGAGCTGTGCTTGGGCTGATTATCTGGTGGGTTATTTCAGAGGTTTTCCCTAACCGTATGGCAAATGTCAGGTAATCTATGGCGAATCCTCGGCCTCACCTCATCTCGCCAAAAAATTGTGTAACTCTAGTTCCACATCTAAAAGATTTAATGTTAATCTAGCTAACCTAAGATGTATGGAATAAAATGTTTCTGCATGGGTTTACTGACGACTATTAAAAATAAAGTCGTTAGTAAAAATGAGATATACGAGTTATTGCGATATAAAATAAGACCTGGACTACCCTTTCCGTTTCATCCTATAGAAACCACGCCCACTTCTGTAGCCTACATGTTCCATATCTTAAAACTTCAATGTAAATGTGAGATGTGTAGAAGAAAATATTGTGTGGCTTTTCCTTCCCACTGGTAAAAATGGGATATGTGAGTTATTGCAATATAAAATAATATTAACAAGATGCAATATACTAAACATTCTCTTTCAGCCTCGTCCTGTACGAACCATGCCCACTTGTATCCACATCTTTAAGCTTCGATCAGAGCGGGTAGAACACAGTCTAATATATACAGTCGCGCAACTCATACGTATCAAATATGCCAACATTTGACAGCTGGCGCGACAGTAGCCCTCTAGCGGCAGGCAAGTTAAAAGTGTGCACACGACATATGATAACATATTAGAAAACGGGTTTTGCGTAATTTATTTTATATTTTTATGCTATACAGTAAGTGTATATGGCTCTTATTAATTTTACTTTAGAATCCTTGAAGAATTTCACACACAGTTAATCTACAAGTTTCAGAAGCTGGGAATAAACGTAATTCTTTCTGCTCCTTACAACTGAATCCTGGCCCTGATCATGTATCATGGTTTGAAATAATATAATTGTTCGTACGTGGACGGTTAATTCAATTGATTCCTAAATATATTTATGAACCATTGGAACTCTATATCTTCTGTGAGAAGAGTCAAAATTAGTAGCTTCAAAATTGTAGGGTACATCGCGTGGTGAAGTCCTCTCCCTTTTTCCTGAGAAATTAACTATTTTCCATACCGCAAATTGGGGTAAACTCGGCCGCTGAAGTAAACTTGAAAATAAAAAAAGGGAGGATTTAAACCTTAATATGACAGACATTGATTTATGAAGTTCATTATTTTTCAATTTCTTAAGAACCGATATTTCCTTTATTATTTTGAGTCACAAATAGTACTGATATTGTGGTTTAAATTCTTATGGCAATTTTACCGCATTTTACATTACATTTCCAGTTTTCACACATAAGCTTAATTTTAACTTATCCTACCTCTATAATACGTAAATTACATGCACTTACTGTTAATATGACGTAGGTGAGAACAAATAAATGAACACACAATTTTGTTGAAAAAATTGTAACTTCTATTAACTCAGAAAATGTAGGCCTAATTTTATTTTCAGAGCAGAAGTGGTGTAAGTCAAAAATGGGTAATGATTCTGTAAATTACAGCGCAAAGTAGCAGTTAATATTGAGTTTACTTAAACTATTAGTAGTCATTGAATAGCACGAAGGCTATATTAATTGCTACTTTGCGCTGTATTTTACAGAATTTTTACTTTAAACCTCATTACCTAATTTTGACTTACACCACTTCTGCTCTGAACGGCTCAAATAATCACTGGAAATGTAAAATAAACACCAATAAGAGTCATGCAAGTTATTACAGAAAAGAATGCTTTTTATATTGAATTAAAAAAGGCTCTTTTATTTCTTGAGAACTTAATACGTCTGCCACATGAACCTACACCAACACATAAGAAATTTATCGACACAGTCTGGATTTATTCAAGAAATGAATATTTTGCAAAAGAATTATAATACGTCATGAATTCTTGAAAAATTAACACCATAATCCCTACTTGAATGCAATATAACATTCAACTTTTGAAAAATGTAAAGAAAAAAACACGAATACAAAAATTATGGAATTACTTGCATTAAAAACTGTAGATACATTATCCAAAATCGGAAGGGTTACACATTTACACATGATCTCTGCAAAACAATAATATACTGTAACAGGTATTTACTTTGTTTTTATTTAAACTCTCCTTCCTGACATACAAATAGGTAACTGATAACTAATAAATGGTTTATAGAACACAATACGTAGGCTACCTACAGCGTGGATTATAGGTCTTGGTCTTTAGGGAATCTGAAGAACGACAAATTCGGAGATTTAAACTTGTTGTTACTTAAATTTTCGTCATTGCACACACTGCCTTTATTCCGACGCATGATTAAAACGTTATTATAACGTCTCGCATACCTTTAAAGCACGTGCTGGCCGTATCAACCCTATGACCAGTGCCTTGCCTTGCCTGCCACTTGAGCGCTAGTGTCGTGAATGTTGGCAAAAAAAGTGTTGAAGTTGCGCGACTGTATATATTAGACTGTGGGGTAGAAGAGAAAGTAACGATACTTCCACTAGTCCAGCGGTTCGTCGCAGAGCGGCGCTCGCTCTGCTTTCTATTCTCAGTTTCAGGAGCGCTATTCGAGTCAATGCAGATGTTTTTAAAATACCCACTAGATAAAAGTATATTAAAGTTTATCACAATATTTTACTTATTTAAAAAATGTAATACTACTACATTAACTACTCTTGAGTTATATCATTCACTCCTGAATCGTAAATACGAGTATAATAATCAACAGTAAACTGGAACATTCTGTCAGCTTCAGAGAGAAGAACGCAAAAAAAAGTACAGCTTCGCAAAACTGAACATTTTTGTGTTGTTGTAAGTACATTTTGACACAAAATTATAGTTTTCGATGTACAAGAAAGTATAATATAATATATCAAATGGGACATTATATTTTCACCAATACTTTTCTTTACTACTGCCAGAGCGGGTAGAAGACGTTACTTCCTCTAGTTCAGTGGATCGTAGCCGAGTGGCGCTAGCCCTATTTTCAGTGCCCAGTTTCAAGATTGCTATTCAAGTGAATGGAAAAGGTTTTTAAAAATAACCCATTAGATAAGAATGTATTGTAAAGTACTTAGTTACAATATTTTACTTCTTTAAAAATGTAATATTACTATATTAACAAATTGTGAGTTATATAACACAACCCTGAATAGTAAATATAATAATTAACCGAAAAATGGAACATTGTGCCGGCTTCAGCCAGAAATACGCAAAAAGAAAGTACGGCATCGCAAAACTGAACATTTTTATGGCATTATAAAGTACGCATTGACATGAAATTATAGTTTTTATACACAAGAAAGATTGTAATATAATAAAGGAGACACTTTATCTTCACCAATAGTTTTTATCTACTGTTTAGTCATTAGTTGCAGTTGTGTCTAGTTTATACGTAATTCAGGGGAACAAAAAACATTACGTGCAACTTAGACTCATAAATTAAGCTTCGATATTATATCTATGCTAATGTAAGTTTTGATCTTTTGAAATACCTAGGTTATTTTGTGTTTTGTAAAATTAAAACAATTTGGTAGCACTGTATTAAGTAGTTGTATCACAGTCTACTATATACAGTCGCGAAGCTTGAGGTGTTTTTTTGCAAATCTCGTGATAAAGCGCTCCAAGCGGTTAGCAACTAGAAACAATAGACAGTCCATGGTCGACTTTGGACTGTGTCGTATTCTATCGAGTGATAGCTCGTTGCGTATTTCACATTGATGCTTGTGAAATGTTCGTTATTGGTTATAATGAAAATGTTAATGGCTAAAATATAATAATTGGAATAATAATATAGGACAAGGAGGAGACGTTTGTAAGGTTATAAATTGTAGCAACAGTAAGAGAAAGAGGCCAGAGTTATTCTTTTTCCGATTTCCGAAAGATTCAGAAAGGTTCCTAGGTTTCCACAAGAATGCTGTGCAGAAACAAAACTGTTAATTTGAAGTTCTTTGTGACTGTTAGAATACATTATATCCTTAAATTTCACAATGAAATGTTTCAGTCTAACCGAAAGGACATTAGATACCGGTTAAAGTTCTGTCACTTAGGCTGCTAAATTTCCAGAGAAATAAAGGTTAGGTCTACTTCTTTTTTCAGAGGATATATTTTTAATTGTAGCTATTAATTTTGTTATTATTTTTATGTAACTGAGCCAGAAATTGAATTCAGGATCTTCAAGAGTACGCACCAGGGCGCTTACCACATTTATTGTCATGTTGTTAGATGTTTCAGATTCCATTATGGTTTGAAAACATTCTAGCAATGCCTCCTTCTTCTCATGAACAACATTTACTGTTCTTATTTTAAATCCATCTTGTTGCCCCAGCTGATGGAATTGTCTTTGAAACACATTAATCTAATACAGACTGTGTGGAGATCGAGAGAAGAAAGCAGGGATACTGGATAAATTATCAAAAAATATGCTAGCCTTTGTATTTTGTTTAGCGGCCCTTTCCATTATGAGATTCAACTGATGGGCACTTAATTTCACATTTCTCCTGAATTGTTAAGGTACTGAACTGAATACACTGTAAATATTGTACAGAATTAAACATTGTTGCACTTGTTATACGCACAACATTAAAGAAAATGTATTTAAAACTGCGCGCTACTGACGAACTGCTGCAAATTTTGCAGCGCCTGGAAACTCTGGATTCACGGCAAGGGGCAGCAGGGAGGAGGGGTAAAACTAACGCGCAAAGCATCCGAGACGAGACTGGCAGCTCCAGGGGAGGAAGTGGCTTCACCCTATAGTCCTTGTCTCTGGTTTCGCTCTGACAGCACCAGGAGAGCAAGTGACTTCACTAACGATTGCGTGCATGTCATTGAGAGCGAAATTTCTTTTAAAAATTCGAGCCGCTAAATAGAGATTGCATAATAAATGTATTTCACAACATAAAACGAGACAAGAGCCACAAATGTCTGGGGGTGCTGCAGCTCCGCAGCCCCTCTTCGAAAGCCGCCCCTGTACGTAAGCCTGCACTACAAGTACCGGTACACGTAAGTTACTCCATTAATTCATATTTCCATTATTATTGTTGTAAAGAGAAATGCAAATTAATATTTATTGGTTTCATAGTTAATTATCGCTATAATCTTGAATGAGTGAAGCTATTATAGTAAATTTCAGTTCGTTTTGCACAAACAAAAATTATATTAACTTATTTCTTGCAGGTATCTTCGAGTTTATGTGGAGTTTAATATATTTCATTAAAATAATAAATTAACTTTATGCATTTAATATTTCAATAATGGAAGGAAGGTGTTAATTTTTCCAAAAGAACAAGACAACGAAAGTGTAACAGATTTTGTCGGCTGCTAGGAGAGAGATCTGCGATGATGAAGCGATAGTAGCGATCCTAGTGGTGGGCAACTACCCATGTTTGCATTTTTACTACATATTGAGTTCGCGACTGTATATAGTAGACTGTGGTTGTATGCTACTTATTGGAGAATATTAAATTAACGACTTTTCCATGAGGTCTATTACTTTCTCATACGCTCGATTAGAAATCTCTTATGATGTGGAAACGTAATAAACAACTGTAATAAAATTGTAAACCAGATTAAGTTCTAGCCTAGATGCAAAGTAGAATTATACTGTACTTTTGTTACCGAAATAACTTTTACGTTAATTACGACTAAAGTGCTATTATTAAAAATAAAATAATTAATAATTAAACATATATATTTAATGAAGTAGAAGCTAGGTGCTTGGATTCAATTAGGAGTTCACAATTAGCACTTTAATACAGCGCATTTTTTAACCGGCACATAGATTGAAAAATGTTCAGATGTAGAAAGTCTATGGTAATCATCACAAGACAATCATTTTCTAATTCCAAAATATCGCTCTAGAGGAACGATCGAACGCGCGTGTCGCGGAGAGTTAATTATTAATCTACGCTTTAAAAAGCAAAAATAACGTACAAAATAACGTAATAATATAACACACGTAATGATACAACATATAAATACACCCGACACACTCCTTAGCAACGAGTTGTTTAGAAAGGAAGATGGCTTCCTAGCAACGAGTGACGTCACGACTTATGGAGTCAATATTGTTACCAAAGAGTTTGTAATATATAACAAACTCTTTGATTGTTACTATCATAGCATGCAAAATGCCAAATTGTGCGGTGAGCGAGTGTCAGAATTATAGCAGGAAAACTAAAGGCTCGAGTGTTATTTATCATACGTTTCCCTCTGATTCAAAGCTGCTAAAGATAACATACCAGCAAAGAAAAAATTGAAATTAAACGTCCAACCATCGCTGAATTTCCCAGTGCGCTATGTGAAAAACAGTGAGATAAACCTGATAAACAGCGCTAGTAGTAAACGTGTAGAAGAATGAATGCATTATTTGCGGAGACATCAATGTCGATTATCTAGCAAAAGGCAATAGGAAAGACCAACTAAATTCATTGCTAGCATCTTTCAATTTAATACACACAGTAAACTTTCCGACCAGAATACAGGGGGATTCAGCTACTGCAATAGACAACATATTCATCGGAAAAGAAAAAATAGGTATATCTCAAACAACCCCAATAATTAATGGTCTTTCGGATCATGATGCTCATCTCCTAAGTATAAATATTAACATATCATCCAAAAAAAACAATTAAAGTGAGATTCATAAATATAAACAGGGAATCATTGAATAATTTTTAAATAAATCTTAAAAGTGAAACATGGGAATCAGTATACAGTCAAAGTGATACGAACAGTAAATTCAACGAATTTCATAAAACATTTCTAAATATTTTTGAATCCAGTTTTCCTGTAAAGTATAAAAATGAAACAATATGTAGCAATACATGGATTACACAAGGTATTAAAATCTCATGCAAAACCAACCAGCCTATCTCTTTACTTGTTTCAAGTAAAATTCCTGTCTTTTCCCTAATCTTTTGTTGATTTTCTCCTAAATATTCATGTCATCCACATAGACAAGCAGCTGATATAATCCGTTCAAATCCAAACCCTGTCTGTTATCCTGGACTTTCCTAATAGCATTTTCTAGAGCAGTGGTCGTCAGGACTCGCTGAAATGGATTACGGGTAAACAGTGCATGGCAAAATGCACTCTCGTGCAGGAGGAAGCATACCCTCCAGTAGCATTGGATGCACACTGGTGCTGTAAGAGATCTGCGGGTAAGAGACGCTAGCCCGAGAGTGCAGTGTTCTGATGATCGCTGTTCTAACGAAAAGTTAAAAAGTAAAGATGATAGTGCATTTCCTTGCTTTAGCTCGCAGTGAATTGGAAAAGCATCAGATAGAAACTGATCTATATGGACTCTGCTGTACATTTCACTGAGGCATATCTTAATCAATTGAACTAGTTTCTTGAGATTACCAAATTCAATAAGATTATATAAAACTTCTCTCTTAACCGAGTCACATACCTTTTTGAAATCTATGAATCCGAGGCTTATGTCGTGGTTTCGTAACAAGCTGTTTATGTACGGTGGTGGGTTGTTAGTTCATCGCCCAACCCCCAAGCTGGAGGACCACCCCTTATCCGTTGTCCGCGACTGTTTACTCAATAAATTCACACCTATCATCCATACATGGAGGTTGTCTCTTCTATCCGCAACCTGAGAACGCGCCATGCTGTGGTGATAGGGACCCACCATACCTGGAAGCATTTCAATACTTTAATTAATATTAAATCAGTTTAAGTAATAGGTATTTTGCAACACTGTTACAAGATGTATGTCTCACCTTAAGCCTGAGCACCGTGGGTACAGGTTATAAGGGCAGTCTCCTCGTGACTGCCATCTGTGCTCCGGGGAAGTGTTTCGTCTGTTGACAAGTGCTTCTGAATTCACTGCGATGTAGCAATTTTTATAGAAACAAAATCGATTTCTTACTAAATAAAAAGAAAGGACGCAAATTGGCGAAAGAAGATTCTATTCCTTTTGTCTTAAGGATTTAGTGTGTGAAGTTACTGTTATTGAACACCTTTGTTTTTATTTGCTTGCTTAGAGTATAGAACCTGTCACAGGATATCTACCATGTTATACACAGGATATTTACACTATTATACACTTATATTTCGGATGCTATTCTTGAAGAGAACAGTAGATGTTGATGAAACTTGTCACTCTTACTGGGTTTATGTGTGTCCTCACCATCTGGTGCTGATTTTGCTTCGACAGTATTGAAGGCCGGTCTGTTGAAAAGTGTGTGCATTCCGTCAGTAAATGTATTGCTGATTGCACAGTTTTCTCGGGGCAGCTGCATAATGGGGACGTTGATTTGTTAATTCTGTGCAAGTATGATTTGAAGCATCCGTGGTTTGTCAAGAATTTGGTGAGGATATAGTTTGGCCTTAGGGATATTAAGAGCCTATGTGTGATGGATGGAATATACTGTTTGGTATGTAGTGCTACCTCTGTGTGTATGTTGTTATATAATGTTAATATTTATATAATTTTGTATTAGTCGTTTAGAAAGAGGTAGTGGGATGGAGTTATATTGTATGGTATTTCTATATCTGGCTGCAGTTTTGGCCAGATATTCGGCTCTTTCATTGCCCTTAATTCCAGAGTGGCCTTTGATCCAGATCAGTGACATTTCCGTAGTTTTCTTAAGGTCAATCATTTTCTTTCTGATGTACACTGCAATCGGCTGTGTCGTTCTTTTGTTTGCTACTGCATGAAGTGCAGCTTGCGAGTCGACGTGGATGTCATACGATGTTTTATCCTTACGTTGGGATATTATCCAATCAATTGCCATTTTGATTCCAATGAGTTCTGCATTCGTTTCCTAATCTTTGACTTTCTATGTATATTTCTAACGATTTTTGTACTGCTGCCACTTCCGCTCAGACGTGTTCCTCCGTTTTGGAGCCATCTGTAAATAGCTGTACATTGGTTGAGCTGACTTTGCCACTGAAGTCCACATTTATAATGTTGCCTATTGAATGTATTCCACTGCCACATTCTGTATAATTTTTCTTACCACCATTCACAGAAGAGATGCAGCTCTTTGCTTGTTTCAGTCTCTTGAACTGAAACAACCCAGAACTCACCACGTGGAGGTGGCTGCATGTCGAGTTCCGCCCTGCCCATCCCAACCTCCCTACCATGTGGGCAAGTACATTCCATTGTTCATTCATTGTTATTTTCAATCATTGTTCATACTGTCACATGAATCAATATTTAGGTTTGCATTTCATATCTCCTTTGTTTCAATTTGTAAAAGTCACATTGTTAAAATTCTCCAATACAATATAATCAGTCACTGTATGTTTGTGCAACGAAAAATGTGAAGAAATACTTGATGTCATTCTTTTTGTCTCTCATTTTTTTCTTTTTTGTAGAACCGTTCATATAAATGTATATGCGATAGCTAAAGTGTAAGATATGTAACTTTCGGTGCGATGAATAATATTTTTTCACACGAATTTAATAACTTTTATTTCTTGTGTCTCTATTTCGTGGTTTTCTCTCTTTCTATTTTCTCTCTATCTTTTTATATTTTTTGAAGTTTCTCTCTTTCTACTCTTGAAATATTCTGCATAAAATTTGAATTGGAAATTGTGAAGAAAATATGGAAACAAACATGTCAATATCCACTTTCAATATTTCTACCCATTTTTTCCATATCAATGATTGCGGGGTTGGGCAGATAAAACTGGCCTGCCTCTTCTCATTTCATTTGAAACAAACTTTTTTTTCAAGAGAATGGAATAAAATGGATAAATGAATGTGTCATGTGCTAACCGTCGTAACAGATGTTGAAAGTGCCCTCCACCAACATCTAGACACTTCTGTGCACGTCTTAACACGTTTATATAAAGACGTGTCAATTTCTCACGGATGATAGTGCAGATGCTATTCCTGATGTTGCCATTCAGTTCAGTACATGGATTCTGCTCGCTTTCTGTCCGGACACTTCAACTTTCGGCATGAATTCAGGAAATGATGAATACGAGTCCTCGAAAGTCCACCACAAAATTGGCTCAACATTTGCGAACGTGTGTTAAAGACTTTGAAATTCAAATCATACCGAGTGACAGCAACTGAAGGAGCCCGATAAGAATAAATGTTTAAATTTCTACTGCTGGTTGTTGAATATGATTACGGATGGTGATTTGGACCCGCTGTTGTTTATCATGATTGATGAGGCTTGGTTTCTTCTATCGGGATATGTCAACTTTCAAAGAACAGGTACTGGGCGACAGAAAATTCTAACCTAGTGTACGAGCAACCACTACGCGACCAAAAGATCGGTGTATGGTGCACTATCACTGCAAAACGCATTATCTGGCCAATATTCTTCGACACTACAGTCAACACGGCTGTAGACTTGACTTTCTTGGATGAATTCTATTCCCAACTAAAGAAGAGGAGCGTATTACTGCTTCTTTCAACAAGATGGAGCAACATCCGACACATCTGAGAGGTCACTTACGCGTATTCATCACATGTTCACCGAAAAGCGGATTGTGAGCAAAGGCTTGTGGCCACCGCGGTCACTATATTTGTCGACATGTAACTTTTATTTAGGGGAGAGGGGGGTACTTAAAGGGGAAAGTGTATGTCTCAACTACATGGGCTTAGCCAATGGATAGGGAGAAATGAAGCATGTAGCTAGACACATATTTGGAAAATGGCAACTGATATCAATCTCGTTATTGTTACTAGACAGGGAAGAATGGGAGAGAGGTCACCTTAACGAATTCCCACGTCGTTGTCTGGTGTGCTTCACGGATGGTTCCAGAACTTACAGCGATGCTGGAGCAGGGATTTATGAAGTGAGACCCAGGACTAGAATATCTATTCCCGTTGGGTAATACACTACGGTTTTGCAAGCTGAAGTGTTTATGATATCAGCTTGCGCTCAGGAAAATCTAAATATATCATGTCAAGGCCTGAATATCTTTATTTGCTCTGATAGACTACACAGTGTGTGCTAAGTACGCACAGAGTCGACTCCAGGCTAATTGAAGAATGCAGAACTAGTCTGGAAAATATCTATCAAAATGTCCCAGGGCACAGTGGAATGTATGACAATAACAAGCCGCCTATTGGCCAATCAAGGAAATTCCTTCCAATGCTATGGCCCTGAACCCTATGTTGGCATCTCTAAGTATATAATCATATAGGTTCTAAAGAAGAGCCTGATGAAAAGTTTAGAATCTAAACCTGAATCAACAATCCTGCCATTGGAAAGGATAATTTTTAAGATGGTTAACTGGAATTTTGACCGGACACTGCCATCTACATATTGTCACCTACATATATTGAGCCCTAATGATGACTCAACTTTTAGGAAGTGTAGGATGGAGGCCGAGTTATTTGCCATTTTGCTGGATTGCTCAGATCTAAGTCAATCAGGCACCGTTATCTCGGGAAACAAACTTTGTCTTCTGAGGAAATTAATCCCAGCAGCATAGCAAAGCTGATAACGCATTGCAGTCTCCTGGGTTGATCTGTAGTGTATGGGGTGCACAAAGGGCCATTTGTGCCCAAGTGTTATAGCAGTAATCTACACCCTTAATTTAGAACAATATTAAGAAGAAGATTATATCCCGTTCAGTTATTGCGCACACCATTTCCAATTCCATTTGCTGCTTGTTTTTGAGTAATTTCTTTCCTCGGTATAATTGTCTTGACCATCTGAATTCTGAAGATTTTCCAAAATATATATTTCCCTTAATATGGTGGTGGTTATTACATTTATATAATAAATCACCGTACATATTTTTTCGTCTGCCCTAGAGATGTACATTTCTACTGACCATTTTTTTTACATTTCAAACATGATGTTTTCGTTTCCTTTAAAGTAAGCTTTACGTTATTTAATGTTCTCTAGCATTGTCTTAATACTTTATATTGTCCCTTTTCACATCACCATTGTTCTTATTACTGATCCATTACTCATAATAATATCAGGAGTTATTTTCAGTCTTTTATATTGAGGTACTGAAGATGTTTCTCCACGCAGTCAGTTCTCACTATTTGCCAATATGAATAAGGCGACTGTGTCTCTTCTTGTCTTACGACTATCTTTCAACCAGAGTTCACTTGCCCTCTATGTTTAGTTACATTTTCGTTGCACATTATTGCAGTTCATTCCAACTTCGGTTTTGTTACACGTTTAATAAAATCTTGCGAGTTTTTCTATTACAGCAGAAGAGTCGTAACTTTCAAGTGCAAACATAAAAATTCGAACGATTCTTCAGTGTTGGATGTTCTAACTTTCTTGAATGATGCAAATTTTCAAAAATGAATATTCTGAAGTCTATTTTTGTTATGCATTACCTAAAATTTCTACATTGTTGTAGCATAAAAGATTATTGAATATTGCATACAATAGTTAAATGTATTGTCATTTTAGAAATTAAGATTTTATCCTCTCATCTTGGTGTTGGAATATCAAAGGAAATTTCCATTGTCGTGGTATAAGTCAAGAAATTAACTGTTTAATATTTCAATGTTGTATATTTTTCGAAGTGTATGTCTCTGTTGGGTACAATTTCAGTTCTGTTTCATATTTTAATTTCTGTTATTTTTTTTTGTTGGTTATTTAACGACGCTGTATTAACTACTACATTATTTAGCGTCGATGAGATTGGTGATAGCCAGATGAGGCCAAGGATTCGCCATAGATTACGTAGAATTCACCTTACCGTTGGGGTAAACCTCGGAATAAACCCAACCAGGTAATCGGTCCAAGCGGGGATCGAACCCGCACCCGAGCGCAACTTGAGACCAGCAGGCAAGCGCTTTAACCGACTGAGCCACGCCGGTGGCTGAATTTTCGTTATTACGTCACACAACAGAATTTTTTTACACGTTTAAAATTGGAAAATTCACTTTACTTTTACTATACATTACAGCGCGACTGATTTTATGATGTTTATGTTTATGCAAGTTCAAAAATCGCGCCACGCTGAAGAAGAACATAGCGCCGGCGACTTTCTATTTCGCTTGCTATGGTTACCGTAGCAACAAGACCCCGATGCGTTCTGCGCCGGTGGAGTTCAATTTTTCTCCTATTAGTGTTTCACTCAGCTATGGTTACCATAGCAACAAGCCTACATCTCCTCGCCCCGCAACAAGAGTTTCACGGCTTGGGTCAGGCGTGAAATAGTAGAGGAGACGAATTCATAACGTTCCGCCAATCAACGGCAGAGAGACTGAACAAGGCATCCATCTCTAACAGTGAAAATTACAGAAATTTAAAAGTGTTAAAATTAATTTCGCCCATAGAAAAGATATATTAAATGAATATGTTTATAACTTTTTTAACCGTTTTGCTAAAGAAGCAAACACGAGTCTTGAGAAAAGTGAAAATATAATGTAAGAGGAATTGAAAACTTGGTTATGGTGTTTGCGTTGTAGGTACTACTGTAACCTATACGCAAAGTTAAATTTGCCGCGATTTCGTGAGCGAGTACGCATAAAGATCCCATTGTGTGCATTATAAATTATTTTCTCTACTGTTATTACATTAGTTATTAGGTCTATTTTAAATTAAGAATAATATTTGTTCATAAAATCAGTGTGCTTTAAAGATTTAGGGTTGATTATTAACAAGTTTGTTCGCGGAAAGAAGTTTTTCTTCCAAGAATCGCACTAAAAACTAGTGTAGTTGCTTAATTCCATGTCACAACAAAGGTTCTCGTGACTCGCAAATATTTCCATGCAGAAGCAAATTGTGCACATATAAAAAAATCAGCCTTTTCACGACGATGTTACTGATAAATTCGCTGCCATGAACAGAAGGATTGAACTTGTCTTCATAAAATTGCTATGACTAATTATTTGTTACCGTTAATTTATGATTACATTATTATTATTATTATCGTCATAAAGACACGTATTTTTAAATATACCGGTATTTAATCAGTGGCGTATACTGGTTAAAGGGTTTGGGCTACCGCTGACCCTATTATTACACAAAATATATCTAACAATTACTTTAATTTTAATTACTATGGTAAAACTAATAATACAAAATTATTATATTATGTTATATTATAAACTTTTTCTTTTGTAATTTCCTTGGGCTACCGCTGGTAGCCCGCAAAATACGCCCCTGTATTTAATACACATAGGTCTATACGTAATTTTTGTTGTTATAAAATTAGAAGTGAACCTAACACTACTTCACGCACTTTTTACGTCACGAGCCGCCATTGACTTTCACTGACAGAACTTAGAACAGATGCAGCTCAGCTTTGCTGCCACAACTTAAAATATTTACAATTTTAATAGAGGAAATGTGTAGTGGAATAAAATATCTGTTAAAGATACAATTATTGTTAAGATTCTAATTTATTTTTAAATCAACGAAGTGATTGTGTAAGGACACATTACCGGATTACATAAACTTAAAATTAATATATTGACTAGGAATTATGTGGCAATAAAATTTTCGACAAAATAATACTAAGAGATTAATTATCAAGAAAGTACAGTAATTTAAAATGTAGCGAAATGAAAATTACAAATATTAATGAACAGAAGTGTGTCGAACTGAGGGTAATTCTAGCTACAGAACTACGACATCACGAGAAGGCAATAGCAGAATGCAGTTAATTCTCGGTTAGCAATATGCGGTGTTCACAACAATAATTCAGATAGTGGAGAACTTCTATAACACTATAATATGCCAAAGTCTTTAATGTTACCTGGAAAATGAAATTATGATTTAACAACATTGAAACATTATACTAATTTTATGATGTTATAAAAGTATTTTATCTTCTTGTATTTAAGATGTGATTACGATTACCACTGTAGCTGTAGATTTAATTTTTCTAGACTTCGTCTTAATTAAATTGGTATTTTCAAAATCATACACAGATGTGCACTCATGTTGATCTGATGGATGCGAATAGGGAACTGTGTTTCTGGACAGCAGACAAGAATATATTCAGCTGTTCTAATGTTATGTTGATGCCGATTATATCAGCCTCTTATCATCTGCCCAAGCCATCTAGTATGTTATTTTACTTATTCAGTAAGTTTTAGAAGTATAATGAAATGCCAATTACAATAAAAATCAATATTTTGTCTGTACAATATAAAGTTGGTATGGGTCCCTCAAAAGAATACATGTTTCAGCTGCCTTTCCGGTAACTGTGGTAGTCCGAAATTACATTTGTAAATATTAATCGTGCTTTAATTGTTTCCTTTAATTCTCATCTCCAGAAAAAAAAAATCATCACAAAGACATTTATCAACTTAAGTTACTTTAAATGAATTGCAATCCAAATAACATTCGAGGAAATCTCTGGACGCTATTTTCTTCTCATAATTATGTAAATAATTTATTTTTAACTATATCAGGTTCTTGTAACGCCTCTCCAGTGAGTTCGCTGCGGTGCTCCATGCATGGATAATTTTTTAACTATTGCATATTAACTATATTGCATGATATTGTGTAAATTATAAAATACTACGGTCCTCATGTCGAATAAATAGTTTGTACGTTTTCTGAAACTAATTATGAAAGTAATGAGAAAGTTGATAGATTTTCTTTTCTTTATTCTTCGTAATTAATTTAATTTGTAAAAATGAATTTTATTAACTATATGCTTTTGACGGTTTTATTATACCTAAATATAGTTACTTAACTTTTATTTTGAAAGACCTTTTCTTATAGAATGAAACAGAATTGTACAACTAATTTTAGTTGGTTCTAAATACAGATAGTGCGTCTAATGTAAATTTCAGTTGTGTAATTTGAGCGACCTAATCTAAACAAAGAATGTGAAAATTCGATCGTTAAATGTTACTAAAGTGGAACTGAGGAAAAATTGAGGAATAATTAGTTAAGTGTTAAATGTTAAGGGGAATACGAATAGAATAAACCAGTAAAAAGGAAAGTAGTAAAGAGAGTTAAAGTAAATTAGAAATTGTAAGTAAAGAATATTGAGTGTTTTATGTATGGTACTACAGAAAGGAAGAATCTGGGAAGTACATTAGAGTGGAATTGAAAATGAATGCAAGCAGACAGAGTGAGCCATAAAAGCTGTACCAATGAAAGAGAAAAGTGGTGAGTGAATTGAAGGAGTAATAGTAAGGAAGTACTGCAAACATTCGAATATTGGAACATTGGCTGAATGCGAGCGTAAAATTCTGAGAAAAGATCAGTGAAAAAATAGGGTAAATAATATAATATTGCATTGTAGATGAAAGAGTGGAATATAGATCATTAGTAAATATTAGTCAGAGATAAAAATATTTGAAGATAAACAGAAAATTAGGGCTAATAGAAATTAAAGGTAGCAATGATAGCAGAGGAGGATTCGTTAGATTGTAGCAGAGAGTGTTTCTAAACAAAAGTAATGTAGACAAGTATTGCATAGTTATCAGAAATAGGATAGAAGGAAGACAAAGGAGGACTACTACTACAGTAATACTAATACTACTACCACTACCATTACTGCTACCACTGCCACTACTGCTACTGTTGCTGCTGCTACTGCTACTGCTACTATACAATGAAACAACTTAGGAGCCATAATCAGAGAGTTCACCCTTTTCAATTTTCCAAAAAAATAATAAACATTTTTTTTCAATTATAAGTTTTATTAAAACAATACATTTTCCTATACTCATCTTAAAGTTTAAGTGTGCTGTGATTTCTGAGAAAGTTCACACAGCTACCCACCAACTGTATATTTAATAATATATTTTTTTAATTTCCACTTTTGAGTAGTGACTCTCATCTCCGTCTCCTTACGGAACAGAATTGATATTCTCACAGCATCAGTTATACTGGCTTAAATATTTAATAGTTTAATTCACTTATGCAACGGAATTTCTTTATAAGGTCCACATAAACTGATACACATCCACCTCCACCCATACACACATATGCACAAACTGTCAGTGACCTGCATAGACTATTTCCAATATATGTAAATCTTATTCTTAAGGGGAGGTGGTTGTATAATTGAAATTTCTTCCTATATGATGGTCATTTTTCATTTCTTTGCATGTTGCTGCAACAACTAAAATTTGTGATTGCTAAAATAAGAGGGGGGGGGCAGAAATCTGGGGGGGAAGGGGGAAGTACCAGGGCACTATAGTTCACCACAGCGAATATAAATCAGCCATTTTTAAGATAAATTCAAAACTTCTTTGTCATTTTACTCCTAAAACCACACTCTTTAACATAGTTATGGCATAACTTTGATAATCGTTTTCAAAATGTTAAACTAAAGAGTACATTATCTTAGAAAGCATTTTGAAATATTCAGATAGTCAATATAATATGATATGATATAATATAATATAATGTTGTTTTATTAATTCGGTCTAATTGACATATCACAAATATAAGAAGTCAATGACACTTACCTATGTAAGTGATCATTGTGTACTATACAAATATAAAACATTAAAATTAAGCAAACGTTTTCGCCCTTCGTGCATCATCAGGCTATTTTTTACATACAATATCTTGTACATTTTGTCTCATATTGTGGAGCGAATGATTAATCACAAACTTTAATAATGAAAATAATAACTATTTAAAATTGACTTATGGTAATTAGCAATCTAAAATTAATGTACAGGTATGAAAATTTAATACATAAAATTGTGGCTGCACTGCTGTGTTGTGTTTAAATTATAACATCATAAAACTGTGAACATGATAAAAACATTTCATTCCTCTTTAAACTTCATAATTTCATTAATTGGACTACTTTAAAAGAAACATTTTTCTTTTTAAAAATTGACTGATTTTCCACCACATTTTAACCATCCTTTACCCTTGATATCCCTGTACACCAGAATTTAAAAAATGACAGTTAAAAGAGCAATAAATGTGCATTAAATTTTGTGTGGTCGATTTTTCAAATGTCAAAGATTATTTTAAAGCACGCATTTTTCTTTTTAAAACTTTACTGGTTTTCCACGACCACATTTTAACCATCCTTGCTCCTTGAAAACCTTGTGCACCAGAGCTTTAAAAATTTTGTTATAGCATAAATCCGCATTCTTTTTTATATAATATATATTTCTCACATATCAAAATGTACAGTATTTTGTAGCAAAGTATTTTTTTTTAATTCAATGGTTTTCCACCATATTAAAGCCATCATCTATCCTTAACATCCCATGTAGCATTTGCAATGAATTTTCCTATACCTTTTCTTTTTGTATTAAAGTCTTATTTTCTTATTGCTTGCCTATTTTTATTTAGTTAACATTAAGCAGGAATCTGAATGTTTATATTTTCGTTACATATTATTAAAGTGTAGTATATGTATCTAGAATATGATATTATGTTTTGTTGTATTTCCTTATGTGACTATTTTCTAAATTTTGAAGGAAGATTTCTGCTATAAGGGATCACTCATGGCAGAAATTCAAAACCAACATATAAAGTCAATAAATTCAAAAGCTTACACACTAATCTAAAATTTAAGTACGAAGAACAATACAGGTCAATTAACTTTCTTGATTTAACCCTCAAATAAAACGAGCTAAGTCCATATACAATATTTCGAAACGGTATATAACACACCATATATCAAACCACCTTCACTCATATAAAATCAGCAAACTTATCTTACTGACAGGTTAATAAACACACCAATAAACAAACAATCTTACAAAAAAGAATATAATTACATATCGATGACCCAGAACCAGACTGTTCCAAGTCCATTTTACTTCTCCTTTTCAGGAGAGCTATTTTAAGCTCCTGACAGTCAAAGCTTCATGAAAAAAATTGAAAAAGCTTCATAGCAACCTTATGGAGAGGAATATTTACAGTTTTGTTCGATTCAGATATGCAGACAAGAACTGGAACACAATGAAACACAGATTTCTTATAAAAAGTTGGACTTAAAATAGTCTGGTTCTCAGCCATCGATATTACAATTAGTAATAGAATACGGCTTCAACAAAAAAATAATACAAAACTTTATACACAAACGCTTTAGAACACAAAAAAATAAAACACACACTACTCTGAAACCCATAGATTCTAAAGAGACAAAAAATACACATGGGCATCCATGACATATATAGGAAAAATAAACAATCAATTACACTAGCCTGCGAATTTCAACTTTGTGTTTGTTGCCTGAAGTAAATAATGTGATGTTACTGTATATAATGTCGATGTGCTGAATTCGAATTTTCAATCCGTTTACTTCTATCACGTCACGTTTGTTTGGAAAATCACTTTAAATGTATTGTATAATTACGTGAATTTCATCACAGACTTTTTCATTTCACTTTTTTATTTCAAATGCAAAAGCAATATTTAAAAGACACAACTTGCTGCAATTATGTGTATGGTTGTTCATATATGTCACTAGAGTGTTTTTGCTTTGTTTTGTCTTGTTTACTTCACTATTGCATGTATAAATTAGCACAATGCATCACACAAAAAATTACACCACTTCTTCTTAGTTTTGTCTTCAGGTATTTCACGCTTTAACATCCAACAATAATGAGGATGCATACTGGTGCTCCATCGTCCCTGGCATCTCCTTTCGAACTCCTGCAGATCCTTGTGAAATCGTTCACCTTGCTCTTCATTCAAAAATCCTAGATTTTCGGGGAAATAATCTAGGTGAGAAAACAGAAAATGAATTTTAATACTCATTTTACAACCAAGTTCCTTGTATGGTTCAAGCATGTTAGCCATATTGTTTCGGTAATTAGGTCCCTTGTTGTTACCGAGAAACTTTAAAACAAATTCACAGAAAGATATCCATGCTGCTTTCCCCTTTTCATCCACAGTGTTTTTAAATGCTGCATCATACATCTGTTTTCTTTTGTCAGGACCATCAAATATATCTTCTTTTAATTTGCTTCAGATAGTAGTGGAAATTTCTCACATATGTACTTGAAACAGTCTCTTTCCTTATTTAAAGCCATGTTCTGCAGCACCCGACTGTGGTAGATAGTCACTGTCACTCGTCACAATTTCCCTCACCTTTACATCAGACTCAGATGAAAACTATTCAAGATTTTCTAGTCGCACAGTGAATGGTACAACAGGCCCATGGGGTACAGGTAAAATGGCTGACTGAATAGCTGGATACACGATTTGCTTTTTATTTTTAGAATCGTACCCCTTCACATCACACGAACAGAAGTAGCAGTCATTACTGGTTCGACTGCTCTCTCCAAACCATAGGTACTCCAAAAGATAGCAACAGACTTCTACCGTTGATCCAATGATGAAGTTCTTCAATCCATACTCTATTGTCGGACCATCGGATCTATGCCCCTTCAGCTCTGTCGTCGTTCTTGGAAAAGTTAACGCCTCTACTCACCCCATTCCACCCGTTTCTCTCCCACTACGTCAAACAGCAGGCCACGAACCTTGCCGAATAGGGATGTTGCCAAACTTCCGTCAAACAGTGTCATGTCTCTTGAATATTGCTTATAATACTGAAAGGTTAATTATTACTTATTCATAATTTAATTTAAGTAGGTCTAATGACGCTGATTGACTTATGCAAAATGCTATTACTTGCTTAATAATATTTCTTTCACCACTCCGTGCTACAGTATTCATGTTGAGTTGACAACACTGGACTGCAAGTGCAAATAAACTGTCCCGCAAGAAGGCTCAAAATTGTGAGTAGTGGGGGAGAGAAAGAGAGAGGGGTAGAAAAGAGAGAAATAGGAATACAGGGAGAGAAATGAATTGCCGAGGCTGAAAAGGAATTAAGATTCAGTTCGCATATCCGATGGTCGGACTATACATACTTTGTGTGGTGCCCAAGCTTTACTTTGATCTCCAAGTTTGATTCCAAAATGAGCAAGATATGACTTTTTCACAAAATCTGTAAAATTACGCCTCTGCTTAGGCAATGTGTACATTTTATATAAGTTATATAACAAAAATGGTCTGGATTATTTATACATTCTCGATGCGACATGGTAAATACTTTCTTACTGAACTAAAAACTCTCAACTTTCTACTACAGAATAAAGCTTCAAAAACTGATTTCGTTTCGTTTCCAGATGAAACACAGATTATTGAAGTATGAGAGGAACTAAACAAGTTGAGTTGAGTCTCTCACCAAGATATGGCTGACATTTCTATCTCCCACAAATAAAAATAATGGCAAGGCTGCACGTTATTTCACCCTAACATCCTTATACGCATGCACCCTCTATCTGCTAAGAAACATCTGTTATCCTTGATTTTCAATATAAACATCTTAAAAATATGTTGAATACATTTGGTTTTCATATCTTAACATACTAAAACTACAGTTGTTAAAGTTTTATAGTTCAAATAATAACGCTATAAATTGTCGTAATATATTATAAGAAAATTGAAATAACAAAAAAAAAAAAAAAAAAAAACAAACAAAAAATGGTACGTGATAGGAACTTTCTGGCTTCGAATTTGACTTCAGCATGCTAAAAAATACTCTAAAAACATTCAAACTTTGGAGGCAGAAATTTCATCACAGACTAGTGTTGTCAGCCTTTTTAAAAAAAAAAAAAAAAACAAAAAAACAAATGTTACACATAAGACGAATAATACATTAAACAGCATTATAACAAGTAAATTGGGAGAAAGAAATGAACACTTGCAAAGCGGTATATAAAAGCTTAATGTAGAACAAACAAAATGGAATTCAAGGAACATACTCAGATTTTATCAATAATCGGAACAAATCAAAATTTGCTGTTTACTTGATCGACTCAGGCCATGAATTGAAGAACATAAATAATACGTTACAGATCCTAAAAATAGTTATTTACTTACTTATGGCTTTTAAGGAACCCGGAGGTTCACTGCCATCCTCACATACTCCTGGTATCAGTCCCTATCCTACGCAAGATTAATCCAGTGTCTACCATCATATCCCACCTCCCTCAAATCCACTTTAATATCATTCTCCCACCTACATTTCAGTCCCACCAAAGGACTTTTTCCCTCCGGCGCGGCGTCCCAACTAACACTCTGTATGAGTTTCTGGACTCGCCCATACATGCTACATGACCTGCCCATCTCAAAAGTCTGGATTTTATGTTAATTATGTCAGATGAATATAATTAGAAAAATAGATAACAACAATTAATTAATTAATACAGCTGAAGAATACTTTACTGTTAGAAATCATATTCAGAATATTCAATTTCTGAACGAATAGATTCCAAACCCTCAAAATCCACTTTATCGTTTATAATCTACTCACCGATCAATAACGCCCGCTAAATGACCAGACACCCCCTCCACCTCTCCCCCAACCCAACTTCCATTAAGTTCCACATAGTCAGTAGAGCAGTTGTAAGTAAAAAATTTATTAACAAAATTCCATCTAAAGTAATTTTCAAAACATCGTACACTATAGAATTGAAGGGTTTATGGAAAGAACAAAGTTTTGAGAAAATGACTTTTTAAGTTTAAAACGCTGCCATTTATTTAAATTAATACTTGGAAAAGTTATTTCAAAATATAAATGTTGCACTGGTATCTGCTCTGAACTTATGAATAAAATATTTTACTTTAAACCAGTTTTTGTTGCTTAATTTTTCAACATTGCACGTTAATATAACTTTTTACAATGACTTAAAAGTCAAAGTCCTGAGAAATAAGGAAAGAATAATCAAAGTATTATATTTCAATTAAACTGTAACCATTCACAATGTTATTAACACAATATTTCTAGCTCCACTTTCACAATTGTTGAATTAATCATCATAATCACAATAGTTGAAATAATCATAATCACAATAGTTGATTTAATCACCATAATCGCAATAATTGAATTAATCATTATTATCATCGCAATAGTTGAATTAATATCATAATCCCAATAGTTAAATTAATATCATAATCGCAATATTTGAATTAATCATCATAATCACAATAGTTGAATTAATCATCATAAGTACAATAATTGAATTAATAATCATAAACACAACAGATGAATTAATCATCATAATCACAACAGTTGAATTAATCATCATAATTAAAATAGTTTAATTAATCATCCTAATCACAACAGTTGAATTAATCATCATAACCGCAATAGTTGAATTAATCATCATAATCACAATAGCTGAATTAATCATCATAAGTACAATAATTGAATTAATAATCATAAACACAACACTTGAATTAATCATCATAATCACAATAGTTTAATTAATCATCCTAATCACAACAGTTGAATTAGCCATCATAATTACAGTAGTTGAATTAATCATCATAATCACAACAGTTGAATTGATCATCGTAATCGCAATGGTTGAATTAATCATCATAATCGCAATAGTTGAATTAATCATCATAATCACAATAGTTGAATTAATCATCACAATCGCAATTGTTGAATTAATAATAATTACAATAGTTGAATTACGCATCATAATCGCAATAGTTGAATTAATCATCATAATCGCAATAGTTGAATTAATATCATAATAACAATAGTTGAATTAATCATCATAATCACAATAGTTGAATTAATCATCACAGTCGCAATAGTTGACCTAATCATCATAATCACAGTAGTTGAATTAATCATCACAGTTGCAATAGTTGAATTAATCATCATAATTACAATAATTGAATTATTCATCATAATCATAACAGTTGAATTAATCATCATAATCACAACAGTTGAATTAATCATCATAATCACAACAGTTGAATTAATCATCATAATTACAATAGTTTAATTAATCATCCTAATCACAACAGTTGAATTAGTCATCGTAATTACAGTAGTTGAATTAATCATCATAAGCAGAACAGTTGAATTGATAATCGTAATCGCAATAGTTGAATTAATCATCATAATCGCAATAGTTGAATAAATCATCATAATCGCAATAGTTGCATTAATCATCATAATCGCAATAGTTGAATTAATCATCATAATCGCAATAGTTGAATTAATAATCATAATCGCAATAGTTGAATTAATATCATAATAACAATAGTTGAATTAATCATCATAATCACAATAGTAGAATTAATCATCACAGTCGGAATAGTTGAACTAATCATCAAAATCACAGTAGTTGAATTAATCATCACAGTCGCAATATTTGAATTAATCATCATTATCGCAATAGTTGAATTAATATCATAATCACAATAGTTGAATTAATCATCACAGTCGCAATAGTTGACTTAATCATCGTAATCGCAATAGTTGAATTAATATCATAATCACAATAGTTGAATTAATCATCACAGTCGCAATAGTTGAATTAATCATCATAATCGCAATAGTTCAATTAATCATCATAATCACAATAGTTGGTTTAATCATCACAATCGCAATAGTTGAATTAATCATCGTAATTGCAATAGTTGAATTAATAATCATAATCGCAATAGTTGAATTAATATCATAATTCCAATAGTTGAACTAACCATCATAATCACAACAGTAATAGTTGAATTAATCATCATAATCACAACAGTTGAATTAATCATCATAATCGCAATAGTTGAATTAATCATCATAATCACAGTAGTTGAATTAATCACCACAGTCGCAATAGTTGAATTAATCATCATAATCGCAATTGTTTAATTAATCATCATAATCGCAATAGTTGAATTAATATCAAAATCACAATATTTGAATTAATATCAAAATCACAATAGTTGAATTAATCATCATAATTAAAATAGTTTAATTAATCATCCTAATCACAACAGTTGAATTAGCAATCATAATTACAGTAGTTCAATTAATCATCATAATCACAACAGTTGAATTGATCATCGTAATCGCAATGGTTGAATTAACCATCATAATCGCAATAGTGGAATTAATCATCATAATCGCAATAGTTGAATTAATCATCACAGTCGCAATAGTTGAATTAATAATCATAATCTCAATAGTTGAATTAATAATCATAATCGCAATAGTTGAATTAATCATCATAAACACAATAGTTGAATTAATCATCATAATCGCAATATTTGAATTAATCATCATAATCGCAATAGTTTAATTATTCATCATAATCGCAATAGTTGAATTAATATCAAAATCACAATAGTTGAATTAATCATCATAATCACAATAGTTGAATTAATCATTATAATCATAGTAGTTTAATTAATCATCACAGTCGCCATAGTTGAAATAATAATCATAATCGCAATAGTTGAATTAATCATCGTAATCGCAATAGTTGAATTAATATCATAATTACAATAGTGGAATTAATCATCATAATCGCAAAAGTTGAATTAATCATCACAGTCGCAATAGTTAAATTAATAGTCATAATCGCAATATTTGAATTAATCTTCATAATCACAATAGTTGAATTAATCATCATAATCACAGTAGTTCAATTAATCATCACAGTCGCAATAGTTGAATTAATCATCATAATCGCAATAATTTAATTAACCATCATAATCGCAATAGTTGAATTAATATCAAAATCACAATAGTTGAATTAATCATCATAATGACAATAGTTAAATTAATCATCATAATCACAGTAGTTGAATTAATCATCACAGTCGCAATAGTTGAATTAATCTTCGTAATTGCAATAGTTCAATTAATCGTCATAATCGCAATAGTTGAATTAATATCATATTTACAATAGTTGAATTAATCATAATCGCAATAATTGAATTAATAATCACAGTCGCAATAGTTGAATTAATAATCATAATGGCAATAGCTGAAATAATATTATAATTACAATAGTTGAATTAACCATCATAATTACAATTGTTGAATTAATCATCACAGTCGCAATGGTTGAATTAAGTCATAATCGCAATATTTGAATTAATCATCATAATCACAATAGTTGAATTGATCATCATAATCGCAATGGTTGAATTAATCATCATAATCGTATAGTTGAATTAATATCATAATAACAGTAGTAGAATTAATCATCATTATCACAGTAGTTCAATTAATCATCATAATCACAATAGTTGGATTAATCAACATAAACGCAATAGTTGAATTAATCATCATAATTACAACAGTTGAATTATTCATCATAATCACAAGAGTTGAATTAATCATCATAATCACAATAGTTTAATTAATCATCACAATCGCAATAGTTAAATTAATCATCATAATCACAATAGTTGGATTAATCAACATAAACGCAATAGTTGAATTAATCATCATAATTACAACAGTTGAATTATTCATCATAATCACAAGAGTTGAATTAATCATCATAATCACAATATTTGAATTAATCATCACAGTCGCAATGGTTGAATTAATCATCATAATCAAAGTTGTGATAACAAGGGAATATAATAATCAAAGTCTCAAATAATAATGGTTAAACTATAATGATGCACAATGCTATTAACACATTATTTCTTGCTGTTTTTTCACAATAGTTGAATTAAACATCATAATCACAATAGTTGAATAAATCACCATAATCAGTCCTAAGAAACAAGGATAAAGTAGCGGTAATCAAAATGTCCGACATAACGATTAAACTATAGTTATTAACACAATATTCCTGGCTCCTCCTTCACGATAGTTGAATTAATCACAATAGAGTAATTAATCATAATCGCAATAGTTGAATTAATCATCACACTCACAACAATAAAATTAGTATTATAATCACAGTAGTTGTAATTAATCATCACAAACACAAGTTGAATTAATCATCATAATTACACTAGCTGAATTAATCATCATAATCAAAGTTCTGAGAAACGAGGAAAGAATATAATCAATGTCTGACATAACAGTAATAATTAAACTGTAATGGTGCACAATGTTATTAATACATTATTTCTTGCTTTTCTTTCACAATAGTTGAATAAATCACCATAATCAGTCCTAAGAAACAAGGAAAGAGTAATCAAAATGTCCGACATAACGATCAAACTATAATCATTAACACAATATTCCTTGCTCCTCTTTCACAACAGTTGAATTAATCACCATAATCACAATAGTTGAATTAATCATCATAATTGCAATAGTTGAATTAATCACCATAATCACAATAGTTGAATTTGTCAACATAATCATACTAGCTGAATTAATCATCATAATCAAAGTTCTGAGAAACGAGGAAAGAGTATAATCAATGTCTGACACAACAGTAATAATTAAAATATAATGATGGACAATGTTATAAATAAATTATTTCTTGCTGTTCTTTCACAATGGTTGAATTAATCATCATAATCACAATAGTTGAATTAATCATCACAGTCGCAATAGTTGAATTAATCATCATAATCGCAGTAGTTGAGTTAATCATCATAATCGCAATAGTTTAATTAATATCATAATGACAATAATTGAATTAATCATCACAGTCGCAATAGTTGAATTAATCATAATCGCAATAGTTGAATTAATCATCATAATCGAAGTTCTGAGAAACGAGGAAAGAGTATAACAAAGTCTGACATAACAATAATAATTAAACAATAATGATGCACAATGTTATTAACATAATTTCGTGCTGCTCTTTCACAATCATTGAATTAATTATCGTAATCACAATAGTTCAATAAATCACCGTAATCTCTCCTAAGAAACAAGGAAAGAGTAATCAAAATATCCGACATAATGATAAAATTATAATTATTAACACAATATTTCTTGCTCCTCTTTCACAATAGTTGAATTAATCATCATCTTCGATGTCTGCTTGTATCTTGATGTTCTTGTAGAATGCTTTAGCTAACGGACAACAGAATTGACTTAACAGCTGAAGATCATTGAACTCTGTCACCAATACTGGGAGATGAGTATGATAGCTTATTTCTGATGATGGAATGTTCTGCTTTCTGTAAACAGAAATGTTTGACACCCAGGCTGCGTTGTATGCACATTCTCTCATAGTAATGGTGCGAGTATTCTTCTGTCCAATAAAAATCTCAGTTATTGGACGTATTCCAAATGGCGATTTCTTCTTATAATGAGATTCCATATACGATCCCCACTTGTAGAACATATGTTGACCAGCCTCAACTGCAGTGAATGGACAGGATTTCATTCTCGAGACTTTGATTAGAATCATTGGGTACTTCGATATGAGCATTCTGTTTAATAAGACCCATATCTTTATCGGACTCCATCTACGAATGGCCTCTTTATGGGAAGGTTACCCTTGCAGAGTCAAATCGGTGACACATGTGCACTATATAATGTAGAAATTTGAAAACAGTATAGGTTTTATTTTTCCCTGTACATGAGTCGCAAAATATTTCAAGATGCTTCACTGGGGTCAAAAGAATGACAGAGCAGAAGTGATACAGAATAGAAACATCATCATCCGTAGGCCTACCTTTCCTTGCCGTGGTTTCATCATATGTGTACGAATACGTCCTAATTTATAAGTTTATAACAATTTAGACAATTTGGAAGTAAATCCCGAAAAGATTAAGTATATGATTATGTCTCGTGACCAGAATATTGTACGAAATGGAAATATAAAAATTAGAGATTTATCTTTCGAAGAGGTGGAAAAATTCAAATATCTTGGAGCAACAGTAACAAATATAAATGACACTCGGGAGGAAATTAAACGCAGAATAAATATGGGAAATGCGTGTTATTATTCGGTTGAGAAGCTCTTATCATCCAGTCTGCTGTCCAAAAATCTGAAAGTTAGAATTTATAAAACAGTTATATTACCGGTTCTTCTGTATGGTTGTGAACCTTGGACTCTCACTCTGAGAGAGGGACATAGGTTAAGAGTGTTTGAGAATAAGGTGCTTAGGAAAATATTTTGGGCTAAGCGGGATGAAGTTACAGGAGAATGGAGAAAGTTACACAACACAGAACTGCACGCATTGTATTCTTCACCTGACATAATTAGGACCATTCAATCCAGACGTTTGAGATGGGCAGGGCATGTAGCACGTATGGGCGAATCCAGAAATGCATATAGAGTGTTAGTTGGGAGACCGGAGGGAAAAAGACCTTTAGGGAGGCCGAGACGTAGATGGGAGGATAATATTAAAATGGATTTGAGGGAGGTGGGATATGATGATAGAGACTGGATTAATCTTGCACAGGATAGGGACCGATGGCGGTCTTATGTGAGGGCGGCAATGAACCTTCGGGTTCCTTAAAAGCCATTTGTAAGTAAGTAAGTAACAATTTAGACATATTATACATCTTCTCATAGAATATACTTTACTCACACAATGTGCATTTAATATGTTTTAACAAATAGAGTTTATACATGTTTTTAACCATGTGACTTTGATAAAAATAGGAGCAAAATGTGTTTAGCATAAAATAACCAATAAGATAATATTATGTAACACTGAAGTTCACTCTTGTTTTAATATACAGTTTTAGCACTCATTAATTTAGGCGCCCGAGATCAAAATGGGCTATGTGACTTTTTTTTTTTTCATAAAATGAGTTATTGATGTCATTGGCAAGTTTGGGTTGAAGACTTTACACTGTGAAAGGTGCAGTTTCAAAATGGTTTATTTTAGACATGTAAAATGCATGGAGAAAATTAGTACACGTATCAAAATGGGATATGTTATTATTAATGAATGAATCAAAATGGGATATGCCAGCTGTTATTTGAACAGAACAAAATGGGCTATATTTCATATCTTTACGTTATATTTCCAGAGCACATGAAACAGAATGGTCTATGTTTGCCAAAGTTTGTTTGATTTAAGTTTTTCCACTAGATTTTTCAGAAAACTAACATGGTTTAGACCTTAGTTACACAGTAATTATATGTCTACAATTCTGTTCTAATTTGTTAGGCAAGGACTGTATTGCTATGGAAAATATTTATTTAAACTAATGTAATAGGCGTTAATTTATGAATTACGGTAATATTACTTCAGACAGAAGATTACAGGCTATGACTGCTCAATGTATTCATCTGCTAAGAGTGAAAAGTTTTTATGTGTTCAAGAATGAGATGCCTCCAGGCCTTCTCACTTTGATCTATGATTGTCAGCAGAATTTGGCATTTCCACGTCTTCTAACCAAGCAACATATTAAGCCAGGCAATATTACATGTACAATGAAGCAGTAGTTGAGCAGAGATAAGACAAAATATTGAGACCAGATAGTGCATTTTCTTACACATACTAGAACATGAGACTTCTAAAGGAAATTCTGAAGGAATAGACTGATATGTAACGACATGAATGAAATTGAGAAAATTCTTTTGATCTCAAATGGATGAGAGTCACAAAAATGCTACTATAATATCGATGATCTGTTGATGGTTCTACAATGAAGCTCCATCATCCCTGAAATATGACAGGGTTCTATTCCCTCTCCTTGGACACAGTTTTTTACCCTGCGACAATATATTCGGAAAAGTGGAGAATCAAATAAAAAAAATAAGAGGTAATTATGTTGCCAAAAGAATATCATATTTTCACTGCGAAACATGCAACTGTAATCAAGGTTGGCAATGAAGAATGTCCAATCCGTAAGTGAAAGAAATTTACAAAAGACATGATGAAACCGACCAGCTGCATTCTATTTAAGATCTCAGAATTTAAACATCTTTTTTCTTCATCTTATTTAAAGAACAAGCATGTTTACGCTTCTAGAGCAAACAATATTTATCATATGGACTGTGCAAACGAGGAAAATTTTTCTGTAGGTTATCAATACATCGATACATCATGGACGTAGAAGGATTGTTGTAGAAACATTTTGGATTGTTCTGGGAAGGAGAAGAACATTCGCAGACCAGATAAACCTGCAAATTCGTATGACCAGGAATGTGCCAACAAACGAACAAGATGGAGAAGAGGACGTTAATGGCCTTTGCACATGCTTTTCCTTTGTTAGGTTAGGTTAGGTTGTCATGGTGGCTACGGGGGGGGGGTTAGGACGACTCTTTGCACATCGGTCATACTAAGACCTATTGTGCACCCTGAATTTATGGGATATGAGTGAGGATGAGGGTGTACCAGTCAACCGGCTGCATGTCACCCCTCATCTGCACACCCAATGGAGGCCTCCTACCCTCACACCGAAAAGGTGACCAAGCAGCATAGAATCCATTCCAACGGCCCTTCCAAGGTGTCGGAGTGCCCTCGGAAGTGCTCTTAAGGAATGAATCATGACAGAGATATAGCGGCAGGCTGGGAACCCAAGAACGGTTGCCTACTGAATGAGATGAGAAAGATGAATGATTTGATATGGAAATAAAAATTCTTATTCTACACGGGAGGGGAAGAGAAAATGGAACATTGCAATGAAAATTCCTACCCGGCATTTGCCTAATAACATTCAGGTTAGTTGGTCTGGGAATCGAACCACGGGCCCCCAAAATGCGAGTCCCATTTTCCTTGTTAAAGATTCCTATGTACATGTTTGAAGAGTGATTTTGTTATAATTCTCGTAAAACCATGCAATTACTCTAATAATTAAGTAAAACACTTCCAGTTTTTTAAGTTTCTTGTGACTGTTTTGGGAATAGTGCTATTAAAAATAAAATAAATGTATTTTGAAATCTTTATTTTAACGAAATCATGCTCAAAAGCATAATTAGATCAAGTAATATAAAATTAGAGTAATGAGTTTCAAAATAAATGGATCAAAATGGGATATCAAAATTTAAATTTTCTTACACAACGAATATTTGGACATTATGATTTGAATAAACATGGTAGGCATGTTTACTACTGAGCCATTCCCGCATTTGTATCTGTCTTGTATGAGATGTAGGACATTTTTGCATTTTTCTTAAAATTTACTTTGTATGACAGCCCATTTTGATCTCAGGCCCCTCAATTATGAAATTATACAGGATGATTCAGTGACTATGTTACAAAATTTTAGGGATGATAGAGGCCATCAATATGAACAACTTTCTTATAGGAATCTATGTCTGGAAACATTCCGCTTCATAGTTACAAGCCTAGATCCTAGATATGCTAGTCAGTGTAACCAACTAAAATCGAACTGAAAGGTATCCTGTTCCTGCAAACGTTGGTGATTATTCATATAGATAGTATAAGTTAGCTGACATAGTAAATGATATTTTGACCGATTGAACATTGCAAATTTCCTTCCATTTCCTTTTGTACTTCCATAAATGAAATGCATATCAACAAGTTGCAATGTTTAATTAGTCAAAATGTAATTTACGATGCCAACTAACTTATACCATTTTTATGAGAAATCACCAACGTTTACAGGAACAAGTCGTCTGCAACCAAACTTCAAAAGGATAGCCTTCAGTTCCAATTTAGCTGATTACATTGACTAATGTATCTTGGTTTTCTTACTACAAAACGAAACGTTTCCGGACATAGGTTCCTATATGAAAGTTGTTCATAATTGTCTCCTCCATCATTTCTAAAAGTTCGTAACATAGTCAATGAATTACCCTGTATGTCTTTATGTTATAATATGGCATGGTATAGCTCCTAAAATATTGTTAAAAATATTCGTATTAATTATTGTATTGAAGATGACCAACGAAATGACCGAAAACGTTTGTGATTTAAACTAGCTCATGTATCATAAAATGATAGGATGTTAACCTTCAATATACCTGATAAGTTGATGACTGAAATAACGATAAAAATATATTATAAACAATGATTGGAACCAAGGGACGGAGCGTGAGATTCAAACATATTTGTAGCACATAAAGAAAAAGGCCACCAAACAAAACGAAAGTTTGTAACAGAATTGTTTAGCTGTGAACAAGTAATGAGGAAAACATAGAAACACTCCGAGAGCGATCTATCTGAAAATGGCTCTTAAACATAAAATTTATAACTACTTGCGCCTAAAAAGACTACGAAGCCCACGATATACGTATCTTACACAGGGGCACCAGCAACTCTTCATTCTTCTCTCCTCATTTTCTTCTTCTTCTTCTTCTTCTTCTTCTTCTTCTCCTGCTGCTGCTGAAAGATGCTCCAATGATGACGTGGCATGGGAGCTCGCAGAGAAACATAAAGTGGCAGGGGCGCTGGCACACCTGGTTTTGGAGGAAAGGGAGCTGGTATGGGAGGCATGAGAGCTCGCAGAGAAACATAAAGTGGCAGGGGCGCTGACATAGCTGGTTTTGGAGAAAAGGGAGCCGGTAGAGCTGGTATGGGAGTCATGAGAGCTCGCAAAGAAACATAAAATGGCAGGGGCGCTGGCAACGTTGAATTCGGAGTAAAGGGAGCTGGTAGAGCTAGCAAGGGAGGCGTGAGAGCTCGCAGGGAAACAAAAAGTGGCAGGGGCGCTGACATAGCTGGTTATGGACAAAAGGGAGCTGGTATGGGAGGCATGAGAGCTCGAAAGGGAGCTGGAAAAGCTGGTATAGGAGGCATGGGAACTGGCAGACCTGGTATGGGAGACATGGGAGCTGGCAGAACTGATATGGGAGACATGGGATCTGGCAGAACTGGTAGAGGAGTCATGGGAGCTGGCAGAGCTGGTATGGGAGCTGGCAGAGCTAGTATAGGAGTCATGGGAGCTGGCAGAGCTGGTATAGGAGTCAAGGGAGCTGGCAGAGGAGCTGGAAAGGGATCTGGCGTGTGGAAGCGTGGGAGGTATGAATGAAGTTCCTAACTTCTCTAGTGACAAGCCATCGAGGATTTTCACCGCTTCTGCAACAAGCAAAATGAACAAGACTTTAAGCATGTGTCATTATCCATGAATGGCATATTAATAGAGTGAGAATTCGTATACAACTCCCTATTTTTACTGTCCATTTGCAAAGTCATATAAAATCATTTGTACAGGATTTGAACGAATGTAATCAATATTAATTGTACATAGTTTTGCATATTTCAGACTTTCCTGTATATAAAAGACTATTGAGCTTGCAATGTAGCATATTTTTAGTATTTTGTGGCAAAAAGCCCCAAATTATCATATTTTGTAAAAACAATAATATTCTGTGTTGCAAATATAGTTTTTCAGGCAAAGCTCAATGTGAAGCAGACTTGAATAATTTCAAGGGAAAAATTGTTCCGGTTCCGGGTATCGATCCCGGGAATTGAATATTTTACCTGAAAAACTAGACTTGCATAATATATACATTACTGTTTGTACGTTAACAGAAAACTACATTTTCAAGTCGCACAGAGTTTGTGTGCACTCGATGTGGGTCTCTAGCATCTCGTCACCCCACTAGAGTTGTGTGGATATAAGGAGAAAAATTGAGACAGTGTCGGGTGGAGTTCCTGGGTAGTTCAATCAGTAGAGCACTGGTGCGTTCAGCCAGAGATCCCTGGATGGATACCCGGCCCCAGAACAATTTTTTCCTTGAAATTATTCAAATTCAATATTCTAAATTGTTTGTCAACACAATATTTTTTTTATCTTAACTGAACTTGATGACCGGAAATTCTTTGCATATGCAGTGTGGTGTGGAGAAGCCAAAACAAACACTCTCTTTTTGAATCATTGTGCTACTGCACAACAAGAAGCATACCCAAACACCTCTATCTACCTGACTTCATCATTATCATCATCATCATCATCATCATCATCATCATCATTATCATCCATACAAGTATTAGGTCATGTGGCCTATTACGATCTCATAATAAAGAGGAATTTCTCCTCAGCTCTTTTTGGGATGTCCCAGAGATCTCTTCCCATGGGGTTGATAGTGAAGTATAGCTTTTGGGATTCTGAGGGGTTCTCATACATCGCAAATGGCTCAGTTCTGATATTTCTGTATAAAATCGAGTACTGATTCCAGACTCAGTTCTTCCATTACTTTGTCGTTGCGTTTATGGTCCCATTTGTATATGATGCTGTTCTTTGCATAAATCTCATTTCATTAGCTGTTATTCTGCTTTCATCCATCCGCCTTAATGTCTATGCCTCATTACCATAACAGAGTACAAGATTTGTTAAAGACCTATTCTAGTGCTTGTCTGTAGCAGGAATGGTTTCATTATCCTGTTTTTATTTCCAAAGTTTTGGAGTATTTTACAATTTTGCTCATTATATCCAAATCATTATCAAATATTAATTTGCAGCCAAGATAATTATGTAAAATCATTAACTTTTCCCTAAATTTTGCCTTGTAAACATATTTTTTTTAGGGGCTGTATTTCAACAGATGGCAGTAACTACTTTTTCCTGTATTTATTTCAATTTTATATTTTTTGCAATGATATTTAAATTACGTACAGAGTATGGTAGATCATTTTCTGTAGATTCTATTAAAACCAGATCAACTGCAAATATTAATGAACCTATTTTTAAATTTCTGTTTATCTGCAACTGACCATGTCTTTTTTGTCTCCATTCCTGAAGAATTTTATACAGGTGCGTTATAAATAGTAGGGAGAGACCGAATTGCTGTTAAGTTCTTGCCATTCTGAGATCCTGTTGTTAATTTTAACTGAAATTAAATTTGACGTACCTGACTTAAATGTCCCATAACCTCCTTTTCTCTGTTTCACTTATTCTCAGTTGGCATTTTTTGTGAAGTTTATCTATACGCACTTTAACATCTGTTGTCGTATCACGTGTGTAGAATCTTTGGGTTTATTTTTAAGTCGTGGACTTTTGCTCTGACTCTATTCTTATTGTCTTATGGCTTATGTTCATGTAACTGATTTACATTGTGTTTCAATTTTTATGATATTAGTGATTAAGGGGGTCATGAATCATAATATGTAAATTTCCAATCCTGCATGTGCCTTCGTGACTGAGGAAAACCATGAAAAACCCCAATCAGATTGGGAACCTTCCGAATACGGGTCTCAAACACTACCGACTGAGCTAAGTCATTCATGCTGTGTTGCAAGAAAACAGACCTATAAATAATGTATTCCTCCATTAGTTAGTGGACCTTTAAGGTTGTGGAATGTCGGGTTGCAGAAGAGGAATTTAACGGTCCACTTGTTATTGGATCGTTAACCAAGCATCTTTGCATTTCACAAGTGACGCAATAGTACGTGAATGAATAAAAAGTGAACATCGGCTGCTACACTGATTTGAAGCATTCTAACTTTTATTGTTGTCAAAATTTGCAATAAATATAGACTAATACGAACCAGAAAGGAATCAGGAGCAGAAGTGTTGGTGAGGAAGATAAATAAGCCTATTTGTTATTAAAAATAACGCACGAGTGCATTAATGTTACAGGAAATAGAAGACAACCTACAGAGCACATAACGTCGTCGTTAGACGATGAACTAGAGTCTGTAATGAAGACATAAATAATAACTTTGCTATTACAAGAATTAATGAATAAATAAACAAACAAATAAATAAATAAATAAATAAATAAATAAATAAATAAATAAATAAGCAAATAAAGAAGCAAATAAATAAATGAGAACACATCGAATTACCATATATGGATGGCTAAGAGGAGATATCTCTATATACAAAAATGTCAATTCAGTTTAACTACATTATTATTATTATTATTATTATTATTATTATTATTATTATTATTATCATTATTTAGAGTAACTATATTATTATTGTTCACAAAATTGGACAGTGTATGACTTGTGTACTCGTAATATTTTGTTATCGAATAGAAGATCTTGCAAAGCAGAAACATATACAGGGTGTTAAAAATAACGTTTACAACGTTTCAGGAGTAATAGAGGAGGTAAAAGTAAATATCTTTTGTAAGTGACAAAACTTTGGCTGATGCGCCATTTATTGTGTAGGCCTACGTAAGTGTTAGTATAATCCATAAAGAACAACACCAATTGTCGTTTTAGAGGTGGTGTTCAAACTGTCGTTCATTGAAGGCATTGCACAACTGGTACCTTCGTACTATGGAGTGTCTGCAACGCTCAAAAAGACCAACATTGTCTCTAATAACATGTGCAGCTTCAACAACGCGAGCAACTAAGTCTTCTGCCGAATCGATCGGTGTCTCATACACAAAACATTTCACGTCCCCCCACAAAAAGAAATCCAGTGGGGTTAGGTCCGGTGATCGAGGTGGCCACGGTATCGGGTTACCCCTGCCAACCCAACGTTTGGGGAATGTAGCATTTAGGTGTTTCCTGACACGACGATGAAAGTGTGGAGGGGCACCGTCATGCTGAAACCATATTCGTTCTCTGATGTTCAATGGGATATTTTCTAAAAGTTTTGGTAGGACGTCGCGTAGAAAAAACAAAATAATTATCACCATGGAGACTGTCAGGCAACAGACAAGGCCCTACAAGGTGGTCGTGCACAAACAGAACTATACAGTGTGTGTTGTGACGGAAGTCAAGTCATCTATTCCTTCAGGCCATATAGCGGCAAAAGAGCGCATCTGCTGAAGTTTTGTCACTTAAAACAGACGTTTGTTTTTACCTCCTCTATCATCCCTGAAACGTTGTAAACGTTATTTTAACACCCTGTATAAGAAGTTTGTCTATTTTAAGAAATTAATTTCTACGAGGTAGTCCTATCACTTTTTAGCTATCGATATGCAATATTATTTTAATGTCGTGTATATAGGACCTATTATATCCAAAATATCGCATGCCTGAATCTCATACAAGTAACATTACGTTACACTATAATAGACTACTAAGACATTCTATGCTGTGCAGTGTTATTCATTTGTGCAATTGTAAGTTTTTCGAACAATTTTTGTCACTAACTCTTTCATCCAGTATTCACACAAAGTTAAATCATGCGAAAATTTCGGGGCGCTGTATTGGAACGTGACGCTTTTTATATAGTAATAATGGTGAGGATATGACTTGTTCCAAAACATGAACTTTCTTCCTGGTATTGGTAAATCCTCATAAACTCTCATCTTCTCCTCAACTTTTAGGCGCGTGGCAGAAATGAAATAATATGGCAATGACTTCAAGAATTGGCAACAAAAGCTGAGAATTTATCCCTTGCTCGTTCTTACACTTAAGTGGTGAAAAGTGTGGGGGAAGGCCGTCATGTTTTGGAGATGAAAAGAAGGTGTTTTGGGGTCAAAGATATAGCACTCCATGCCCAAGGGGATTGTAAATAGACTGAAAATTAAGTAACATTATTTCCTGATATGAATGCTTCACTTGTTAATTTATCTACATAGGCCTATTTCTAAATAAAGTCAGCTTTCTCTCTTTCTGCGTTGTATGGGCTCGTGACCTATATTGTATAAAATTCTTAATACAGTGCATCTTCGCCATCACGTCGCGACGGCCGAGTGGCAAGCGGCAGAAGCACGCCCCCCCCCCCCGGGCGCTCGATCAGTCACGAGCGTGATGGCGAAGACGCATTGTAATAAGAATGTATTATGATTATTTGCAATTATAATTTTAAAACTTTCGCTTATGGACATGCTAGATCAGCAGCTTCGTAGCCAACGTTGAAGTCTCTGGTCGTAAGATTAACACATCGCAACTCCAGTAATCGCACGTGCAGATATGTTTATATATCCAGTGGTGTCATTCTAATTTTTTAACAATCGGTTCTCTCCGCTAAGGACCGCGAATTTAAAAATATTGAATGACGTAATAAAAAGCAGCTACAAATAAAGGAAAACTGCAATCCAATATGTACTTCCATAACAAAATTATGTGCATAGTTTAAAATGCTGATTCGCGTCACGATGGAGGAGTAGACTTCTCACACTTCATCTGTGAGCTGAGCGGCGGTGGATTGCCTCACTACAGAAACATCATATCACATACATTATCATACCTACTGTACTATTATATACATAAATAGCATTATACTATATACTACTTACTTAATTATTGGATTTGAAGGAACCCGGAGGTTCACTGCCGCCCTCGTATAAGCCCGTCACTGGTCCCTATCCTGAGCAAGATTAATCCAGTCAGTACCATCATATCCCACCTCCCTCAAATCCATTTTAATATTATCTTCCCATCTACGTCTCGGCCTCCCCAAAGGTCTTTTCCCAACTAACACTCTATCTGCATTTCTGGATTCGCCCATGTGCTACACGTCCTGCCCATCTCAAACGTCTGGATTTAATGTTCCTAATTATGTCAGGTGAAGAATACAATGCGTGCAGTTCTCTGTCGTGTAACTTTTTCCATTCTCCTGTAACTTCATCCCTCTTAGCCCCAAATATTTTCCTAAGAACCTTATTCTCAAACACCCTTAACCTATGTTCCTCACTCAAAGTGAGAGTCCAAGTTTCACAACCATAAAGAACAACCGATAATATAACTGTTTTATAAATTCTAGCTTTAAAAGGTTTTGACAGCAGACTGGATGACAAAAGCTTCTCAACCGAATAATAGCTGCCATTTCCCATATTTATTCTGTGTTTCATTTCCTCCCGAGTATCATTTATATCCCATGTATTTGAATTTTTCCATCTCTTCAAAAGATAAATTTCCAATTTTTATATTTCCATTTCGTACAATATTCTCATCACGAGACATAATCATATACTTTTTCTTTTCGGGATTTACTTCCAAACCTATCTCTTTATTTGCTTCAAGTAAAATTCCCATTATTTTCCCTAATCGTTTGTGGATTTTCTCCTAACATATTCACGTCATCCGCATAGACAAGCAGCTCATGTAACCCGTTCAATTCCAAACCCTCTCTGTTATCCTGGACTCTCCTAATGGCATACTCAAGAGCAAAGTTAAAAAGTAAAGGTGATAGTGCATCTCCTTGCTTTACCCACAGTGAATTGGAAATGCATCTGACAGAATCTGACCTATACGGACTCTGCTGTAAGTTTCACTGAGACACATTTTAATTAACCGAACTAGTTTCTTGGGAATATTAAATTCAGTAAGAATACTGTATCATAAAACTTCTCTCTTAACCGAGTCATATGCCTTTTTTAAATCTATGAAAACTGATGCACTGTATCCTTATATTCCCATTTTTTCTCCATTATCTGTCGAGTAAAAAATATCTGATCAATAGTTGATCTATTACGCCTAAAACCAAACTATACACTATATACAGAAATTAAATAAAAACAACATAAGCAGGAAATACACGCGTTTATAAGCACAAGGTAGACACGCGTGTTCCTTACTCAGAAACAACTGATGTTTCCTCTAAATGCGGCAGCGTTGGTGGAGTGCTGTTCTATGCATGCGCAGAGCTTTGAATGTCTGTCCACACCGACATATTATTTGAATTATCTCAAAACGCCCCCAGCCAGGAACAGGACAAAGTGGCCCTTGTTTGTTGTAGCCCTGTGCTCCACATAAGGACCTAAAGAAAATGCTATACTATCTGAAGATGCATCTGCATACATATTTGTACAACATACTGTTACATCAAGTTAATTTAACAAGTACGGTACAATGAAAGATGAGCAGAAGACGTTTCTTCTTCAACTTTTACCCAAACACCGATAGGAGTTCCCAACTCCTTCAAAAGTTGTTTTCACGTTTTTCTTTTCCTGTGTTACAAATTATATACCTCTCAGTCCAGGAGTGATCTGTAAATGGTAATGTTTTAGTGAAATTGCTGTGCTTGTTTTATACATTTATGCATGATTGTGGGAATGTGAATTTTTGAAAGTGCAGTTTTTTGTACCACACTACCATGTCAAGGCATTGGAAGAACCCTGTTACCTATTAACAAACACATTTCATTTTAAATAAAGAGTTCTCTATTTTAGACCTTTTATGTCAGATTCTAAATCTAGAATCTTCACCTAACTAAGTACTTGAATGAGGGTTTCGAATGTAGTTTGCGTTTTTAATTTTATTGTTTCTAGTTGAACTGCGATAGATTCGGTATCATGTATCTCTGGCAGATTTAGTATTCTCCCAGGAGATAAAAGATTGTTGCACACTGGATCCTGTTGTTCTCTCAGCAGGGATAGCTGGGTTGAAACATGACCATCAACAGTCTTTCTGATGATAAACATTTCTTACATGGCAAGATGGAGGATCCTCGATGGAATCCTTTCACGTTTCATTGCATTACCCAGATTTCTGTGTGGAATTTATATTCAAACATAAGCGCAACTTAAATGATACTGACTACTATCGACCCAGCAGCCATAAATCATTCAAAATTTTCAGTACTTTTAATGGATAAAAATATGTTGCATTAAAAATGGAATAACAAATTGTAGGGGTATTAAAAAGGAAAACGAAGTATCTTATTACTGTGCTTCATAGTGTATAATAGTCTATTTACATCTTTAAATAATATTTTGGAATAATAAACTATGGCTCAGTTTTGTGTATGCGGTATTAGCACTCAAAAGAAAAGGGGTATCGATACGAGACTGCCAAAGTAATTGCAGATCGGCCTGCAAACATATTATCGACGGGCCAGTTCTAAAGGGAAACAACTCAAAATTTAAACTTTAGAGAAAACTGAAGTTTAAAGCTTCATGTTGCTGTGAAACATCCATTTTGGAAACTTACAACATATATTAAACATGACTTGAATTTGGATTAAGAATCCTCTGATTTTTCACAGCAAACATAAAGCTTCAAAATGCAGGATTCTCTAAACTTGAATTTTGAATTGTTTCCCTTTCAAGCTGGGCCGTCGATGTTGTAGGCTATATCTGTTGTGACTGGCTGTACACTTGGTTAAGAAGCAACGATTTAATAATGTGATATGATTATGTTTACTGTCGTATTAAAAAGCTAGAGACTTATATGTTAAAATGTTAAATTAATGCTCTTCTTTTCTGTCAACCTAATTTGTTTTATCTTCAAAATTTAAGAACAGGTTCTACGAACTGCGACAAATTCAACAAGTGAATCGGCCGACTGGTGCGAACTGGCTGAATGATACCACTGGATAAATGTTCTATTCACTACTAATACGAATTCAAGTCTCCTGAACTTGTGCACAGAGTCCGTAGATATCCAGAGAATCACAATTCTTTGCGCTGGAAATGCCGACAAAAATCAGGCATTTTTGTTACAGCGCACGCTATTTCCTATATGCATTTGTATAGGGAATGACTGCAGCCTAAATCAGAATCAAATATTTTTAATTTTAAGGGCCATGGACACTGGCCTAAAATAAGTTTCACTTTAAATGGTACTATTACTCTGGGATTCCATGGATTCTGCTTCCGCATAGCTGAGAGCGCCACTATAGCTTAGAATTTGAACAGTTACTGTACCTTCGTAGTATTCGTCTAAGTCGTACTGGAAGTGATAAAGATAAACTTCTAGCTTCACCAACTTCCTCCGCCCCAGCTCCATGACGCTCTCCTCCCACTCGGCGTACTGGCTGCTCGAAGGCTCGCTGGCACCATCTACCATTATCAGCTCATCAGTTGTTAGCTTCACCAACTTCCTCCGCCCCAGCTCCATGTCGCTCTCCTCGAACTCGGTGTACTCGCTGCTCGAAGGCTCGCTGGCAGCGTCTACCATCATCAGCTTATCAGTTGTTAGATTCACCAACTTCCTCCGCCCCAGCTCCATGTCGCTCTCCTCGAACTCGGTGTACTCGCTGCTCGAAGGCTCGCTGGCAGCGTCTACCATCATCAGCTCATCAGTTGTTAGATTCACCAACTTCCTCCGCCCCAGCTCCATGTCGCTCTCCTCGAACTCGGTGTACTCGCTGCTCGAAGGCTCGCTGGCAGCGTCTACCATCATCGGCTTATCAGTTGTTAGATTCACCAACTTCCTCCATCCCAGCTCCATGTCGCTCTCCTCGAACTCGGTGTACTGGCTGCTCGAAGGCTGGCTGGCAGCGTCTACCATCATTGGCTCATCAGTTGTTAGCTTCACCAACTTCCTCCGTCCCAGCTCCATGTCGCTCTCCTCGAACTCGGTGTACTGGCTGCTCGAAGGCTGGCTGGCAGCGTCTACCATCATCAGCTCATCAGTTGTTAGCTTCACCAACTTCCTCTGCCCCAGCTCCATGTCGCTCTCCTCGAACTCGGCGTACTGGCTGCTCGAAGGCTGGCTGCCAGCGTCTACCATCATTGGCTCATCAGTTGTTAGATTCACCAACTTCCTCCATCCCAGCTCCATGTCGCTCTCCTCGAACTCGGTGTACTGGCTGCTTGAAGGCTGGCTGGCAGCGTCTACCATCATCAGCTCATCAGTTGTTAGATTCACCAACTTCCTCCATCCCAGCTCCATGTCGCTCTCCTCGAACTCGGTGTACCGGCTGCTTGAAGGCTGGCTGGCAGCGTCTACCATCATCAGCTCATCAGTTGTTAGATTCACCAACTTCCTCCGTCCCAGCTCCATGTCGCTCTCCTCGAACTCGGTGTACTGGCTGCTCGAAGGCTGGCTGGCAGCGTAAACCATCATCGGCTCATCAGTTGTTAGATTCACCAACTTTCTCCGTCCCAGCTCCATGTCGCTCTCCTCGAACTCGGCGTACTGGCTGCTCGAAGGCTGGCTGGCAGCGTCTACCATCATCGGCTCATCAGTTGTTAGCTTCACCAACGTCCTCCGCCCCAGCTCCATGACGCTCTCGTCGAACTCGGCGTACTGGCTGCTCGAAGTCTGGCTGGCAGCGTCGACCATCATCGGCTCATCAGTTGTTAGCTTCACCAGCGTACTCCGCCCCAGCTCCTTGACGCTCTCCTCGAACTCGGCGTATTGGCTGCTCGATGTCTGGCTGGCAGCGTCTACCATCATCGGCTCAACAGTTGTTAGCTTCACCAACTTCGTCCGCCCCAGCTCCATGACGCTCTCCTCGAACTCGGCGTACTCACTGCTCGAAGGCTGGCTGGCAGCGTCTACCATCATCGGCTTATCAGTTGTTAGCTGATTCCTCTCATTGTTTTTCAAGTTTTCCAACTTACCTGGTGGAGTGTTCATATAACACGCTGCAGTCGATGTTTTTGTCGATCTTCTTGTCAATCTTCTCCATATTCTTGTCCATCTTGTTGTCCATCTTCCTTTCTTCTCTCCGTTGCGTTTCGTCATGACATGTCCTTCCCCAGTATCCCCCACCCGGACATCCGATTGGGGGGATAGTTTACGTCCGGAGTTTTTTACCAGGGAAAGACTCATCATGCCATTACTATTAGAAATTATCTTCTTGGGATATATAAATAAATGCGGAAGCTTCCCATTGCTTTCCGCACACCACTCTCTCTTTCGCATCTTAAAAGATCCCAGGGGGCCCCAGCGTGGAGGTGAGGAGAGTGGATTTGACTAATTAGGCCCTCCGGACTTCACCGAAATCCACCGCAAAAGTTAAATATCAGTTCCATCAGGGTTTTTGACCCGATCGGAGACCGGGAAATCCCAATTAGCCTTTGCCCCCCTTATTGAGTCTAAGGCAGCGGTTTCCAAAGTGTGCTCCGCGGAGCCCAGGGCTCCCCGAATGATTCTCAGGGACTTCGTCCGCGGCAGTTATGAAGATGACAAAAATTTCTGCTTCCATCTAGTCTCTAGCGAGAAAAACGCAAACTACTTCCATCAAGTGAAAATACTTTCTCAGAAAATAGTTTGCGTTTTCTTTTTAGATGGAAGCACCAATAATTATCTACTCGTTATTGGAACTATCTCGATTTTTCTTGCTTGCCAAGTACTCGATGATTCTCGAAATTTATTTATTGTTTTATATACCAAGCAGATGGCGTTTGTTAATCGTGATACGTAGAATCTACAATCTATTGACTATTATGTTGCTTCAAATATATATATATATATATATATATATATATATATATATATATATATATTTGAAGCAACATAATATATATATATATATATATATATATATATATATATATATACTGCATGTTAATTTGATTGCAGAAGTGTTAGCTGAACTTTGGTTGAAATGAAACTGTGACTTAAGACGGGTTCCGTAATACCGAAGAGTCATCAGCTATCAACCAGTGCTCAGTTAAAGACAGGTGTAACCTTACTGTAAAAGAAGATAATTCAAATTCCTTGAGATTGAGTTCCGAATATGTTGAACATGATCCTGCTTCAGAGTCTACGATATCTAGTGCAGAGGTACTGAAAGGAATTAAAAAAACGAAAGTATTGTGATTCATATTTGGACATGGAATTCCCTGAGTTTGCTGATGGATGTCCACAGTGTGAGATATGTAACAAAGTTTTGCCCAATAGTTCTATGTTCCCTGACAAGCTTAGAGACGGTATTTCGAAACTCATCCTGACTTCACAAATGAAACTGCAGACTAGGTACTTTAAAAGAAAAACTGATGACTCCATGCAGTTCGGACAATATTTTTATCTCGTGTAAAAGACAAATAACAAGAAAGCACTGGAAGCGTCGTACTTGATTAGTGATGACTGGCTCTTGCTGGTAAACCTCTCTCCTGCTTAAACTCTTATGAAACCATTATTAGTGAGGCTAGTTAAGTGTATGGTGGACGAAAAAACTGCAAACTTGATCCTCAGTGTGCTCTTAACAAATAACACTGTGCGTAATCGAATACAGAATCTATCAAACGACGTTAAAAATATCATAATTTCCCTTATCTGTGAAATTAAATTTTCACTGCAACTTGAATCCACGGACGTTGCCGTGTTATCTGTATTAATGACGTTTGGGCGGTACGAATTTTCAGGTCCTTTCATGAAGATATTTTGTTCTGCAAGCCATTGCCATCCTCTACAAGCGGTACTGAAATTTCATTGAAAACCTTGAGACAATTGCATTCACGTGTGCACAGATGGCGCAAAGGTCATGGTAGGTCCTGTTTCTGTCGCTGTTACAATGATCAAGAGAGCTAAAAAAAACTGCATAAGTAGTCATTGTTCACTACACCAACACGCTCTCGCAACGAAAAAATCCCAGCGTTATTAAAGTAAGTACAACACAAAGTCGTCAAAATTATCAACTTTCTTAAGGCACGACCTTTGCAGTGTAGACTACTCAGTATTCTGTGCGAAGATATGGGGAATATAGGCCTACACAAGTCACTGTTATTACACATAGAAGTGCGATGGTTGTCGCGAGATAAAGTGTTTTACCGTTTACTTCAAATTCGAACGGAAGTTTCTTCACCTTTGAATGACCGAAACAATTTGCTAGCAGATTCTTTGAATGATCAGGAATGGTTGTTCAAATTAAGTTGCTTGGTAGACATTTTTTCAAAATTAACTAATTCATCACATCCATACAAGGTAAACAGAAGCTATATTCGATGCTAATGACTAAAGCTGAGACATCTAGGACGTTTGTCGGTAAGTTACGTGCACCCAAACTATAGCATAGCAAGTAGAGAGAGCGAGGGGAGGTCAGTGTAAAGACTTTGTACGCTGTCCTATAAAAAACAGAGAATAAGGTGTATTCTCACATGACAAATAAACTGGAGCTCAAATCATGTCATCATTACTGGATTTTCGAGTCTGTTTCAGTAAACACTGCCTACGTTTTGATTACATCTTCAACCCTTTATAATGTGTAGCAAAATAGACTGCAGCATCCAGCCATGTCCACCGTCTAATTACAACGGGTTGCGGCGGTAGAGGGGCTCCAGGAGGTATTTCACTGAATTTAGTAACCAGATCTGGTGCCTTAAAAATATTTCTTTGACATTCGATATGAAACTGTTCACATCACTGTAGCAGGAGCGAACTTCTTCGACTATTTGATGTAGTCCATGGGCTAGGATAACTTTCGGCTAAAGTAGTTGAAGTTCCTGACCAACTTTTAACATATAGGCTAGCATCCGTGATGAAAATAACTATATATTATCATTTTTTATTTCGTCTGGCCATAAGAGAGTAATAGGTGTTTCAAAACTTTAATTATATTTAAATTATCCACATTCTCAAGAATTTCACAGGTTAATAAAAAAAAAGTCTTTTTGGATTTGTGTGGTGGAAGAATGTCCGTAACGACGTTCGGAACAAATTGTCCAGCGGCGTCTGTGCTTTCATTAATCAAATACATATTTTACTATCTCCTATACTTAGTCGTATGCGAGATAGGCTATAACTTTATAATACCGTAGCATTTCGGTGTATAATATTTCTGAAAAGTTGATTGACTTAGGAGTTTTCTTTTCGCCTATTTCCGCGTAAAGCTTCTAAAGTGTGTATGTTATATTTTCAACGTTATTTATTGGTCTGTTGACACATACCATCATTTTACATAAATCGTGAAAAAAGTCTTTCTGTGTGGTACACATTTAATTTCAAGCTTAAATGCGATTCATGTCCTTCTTCCTCAGTTGAAACTGTCATCAGTGCTTTATGTTTTCCGTGTTACAATGTTGTGTTACGAATTTACGTCTTTTACCTTTAATTTCTGTGCTACATAAATTTCATAAAATATTTACCCCACTTACTGCGAAATGTTATGTGTCTAATTCCTTCATCAAGCTGTTTACTATTCATATACTTGATGATTCTGCCATGATAAATATTATACGTTAAGTAAGATAGATAATACAACTCTGGAGGTCTGTCCACTACACAACGTAAATGAGTTCTGTTTGCCCGAGCCGCATGCCTGTACGCAACCACTCCTCCACTTGTTCATACTATTTACCTTCGACAAACATCGCAATCAGTGGCGTGTGGTGATAAATAATCCTGGTGGTGCACAAATATTTATTATGATTATGATTATCATATTATTATTATTATTATTATTATTATTATTATTATTATTATTATTATTATTATTATAGGTACTAACTACTACATAACTATTAACATATGTTAGTAGGTATAGATTTACATAATTTTGTTAGTCAAGAAATTGCAGTTAATTAGTTTCCTATGTAAATCCAGTAATACCAAAGTAAAGTGTTCAATTTCTATTGCAGCACACCGTAAATAATATTGTTTTCGCTACATTGCGTTTTATAACACAGTTCACACGTTCACAAGCATTCGATACGTGTGTCGTCTCATCAGCCCTAACTGCTAAAAAGTCAGCAGCTTTCTTTATTTCTTTGAAATCTCGTCATGGCATACATCAAAATGGCTTGAAGGACTTCGTTCTGTATAGTGTTTAATGTGCTCTTAAACACTGTTCCTCTTTCCAAATGTTCCTTAAGAGTGCGTCTAATTCAGAACTGAAATTGATGAGGCCAAGAAAAATACTAGCGTTTAAAGATGAGTTTCCGTCTTCGTGACCTCTTAAAGCCTACTCAAAAGCTCCACAAAACCGCACGCACATATCTGTTCTTGGTAACTTTATCATTGTGAAGTGCAACAATCCAATTGAATCCAATTGTGTCTGTATGTTTGTTTGACCCAACACTGCTAATTTAACATTGTTGATGTGTGCTGAAGAATCGTGGTTTTTAATTATTTCATTCATGTGCTTCAAATCAATCATATCTGCAGAACGATAATCAAAATTATATAGTTACTACTCACAGCCCTAAATTCAAACAGAAAAATAAATAAAATTCATAAAACGTACTTATTTTTGTCAATAAATGTTTGCCGTCGAACAATAGGCAAGGAAAACAAAATACAGCGTCTTTTATATTGTAGCCGCATATTGCATTTTTCGTAAATCCGAATGTTGAATTTTCTTGTCACTTCTCTGTTACTGTTCTTCGTCACTTATAATTTTAATTCATGTGTAGGTCTACCCATCTTCTTTATTTTGATCTTTTCGTGTAAAGGTCTTATAGAAAATTACACATTTAAAAGATCTTGCACACTATTCATTGTAACATTTATGATGGAAAGAGCTTGAGAACACATCTGAAAGTGCTCCTAACCCCTCCTACGCACACTGTACTGCCTCCCTACCATGCTCCAAAGCCTGCCAGTGAAACAGTACTACTGCGCATGCTCGAATGGAACAGTGTGCCGCAAGTGTTGAGCGGTAAACGTAAGTCCCAGGCGTCAACAAGAACAGTACACATGCAGTGTTATTTTTACATAGTATTATAATAAAGAATTATGTCGCTCGCATAGTCTACTGCAGCTCATTGATATAAATTTAAAAACATGTGTTAATTGAAGAGGTGGTGCACTGCTCCTGTGCTCCTTAAGAGAAATCGCCACTGATCGCAATACAGTTAACTTGATATTGTCCTGCAGTCCTACATGTCTCAGCTTTACTAATGACAAAATTGCCGCGCTGAAGAAAAAGACAGCGTTCTACATAAAAAGCGTCTAAATCTGCTAAATGTGACAGTCGAAGTGTTGGTATGAGAATTGCAGTAGAAATTGCTGATATTATCCCAACGAGTTAGATACTGTAGAGAGGCCAAAGACCTCAGAAAGTTGAAGACAATTGAACATTGGTCCGCCATGTTTCGGTTAGTCAAAACAAAGGGGCGTGGCTCGGATGTTGTAGGAAATGACTGTGATGAAGTTAGTATTATTGTGAATTGAGTTACATATTAAGACTAAGTTAATAAGTAAAAAGTAAAATACACACAAAACTTTACGTTTTATAACAGCTGTAGGCCTATGTTTTATTAGTTTCACTAAATATAGCCCAGATATTAAATGACAAGCTATACTCGATGCAACCAAAGCAAAGCACCTAAAGACGGATGAATTTAATCGGCAGAAGAAAAAAAAAATAATTTTTTGACTTCGTCACAAATTTAATTACCTTACAGTTAATCTAACCTAATATGAAATTATGTAATTCAGTGCTCACCAGGTGATTTCAAGAGAGACGACGTATGTAACTAATAGGAGTAAAATATAGGAAATGTAGTGGCGAAAATTAAAAAAAAAATCCAATAATTAAGTTATTGAGAAAAATTCATTTGAAATTGGAATTAACACAGAGAATAATTAAAGAATGACACTAATAGAAAGTTACTCATGATCATAACTCACCATATTTACTGAAACGATAAGATATTTACGATTAACATTGTTACCAGAAACAACAGGAGTCCGTTGAGTCGCTATTTAAATCAATTACATAAGATTCCAAGCTAGCTTGTAAGGAGCGATAATCACTTCTTCTGTCTTTACATGTTCGATATACCCGTACTTTACCCAATGATTTTTATTATTAATGTCATCCATCACATTTACTATCAAATCACGTACTTCTTGAACAGATTTATTTCCCAATGTATTTTCTGACCGGACATTTCTCTTCAGTTCCGACCAAACGAATTCTATAGCTTTGAGACAACAATGGTGGGGGGGGGGGGCATAGTACAACATGGCCGTATTTTGATGATAGTTCGTCAATTACATAACCTTTTTTCTATGATGACTACGTTTTATCTCTTGTAGCAGATGTAACTTTGTTGTTGGGTCTGTCGTGGGCCAAGGGATGTTATTTTCACGTATAAATGTTTTAATGACATCTATTGTTGATCTAGTGGTAGATAGGGGATTCACAATACGGGAATGGTATGGGACATTATCCATAATGCATTGAGAAGTTTATTTAACTTTGTAGCTATTTAATCTGATAAAACTCATACACAGTTCGTCGTAGTAAGTCCCTTACGAAACCATCGATTCTACGAAATTTCTCTTTCATATTTCGATCGACGTTTTCTTTTGTTGAATTACCTTCTCCAGAGATAATTCTCTTTATTGTTGCGCGAGACATTCCTGTAGCAGCACTGGTACTTTTCAGTGGTGTCCGGCACTTACTTTGAAATACGTATAAATATTATTAATAATTAACTCTGTTCTTGTACAATCTTACCACGTTCTAATGGCGATTGTGTGGCTTTAAGTCTATTATCCGTTTCCCTAGGACACCACATTATAAATACAACCACAATGTATGGAACACAAAAGCACAATATACACTTACGGTCTTCTGCCTCGTTCTGAGCTAACTGTATTATTCTTGCGTGCTCGTCTGAAACCGAATACTATATGAACTTGTTCTCGGAGCACCGACTTAGATCTGTCAACAGCGCTGGCGTACCAACAACCAGCCGCATGCTTCAAGACTGAAACACCTGACGCCTCCCGCTCAAGGTAGGTGCAAGTGGCTCTCATTTGAGCGGACGTACTATAGAGTGTAGCATCTGTAATGCACGACACTAGTTGCTATTGCATTAGGCAACAAACGTCTCCTCTCGTTCACAAAATACATGCACTTAGTATCGAAATGTGCGGAACACAAAACTCTATGTATTGTGGGAAACCAATTCTCTCTCTTCATTTGTGAAACTGACTGCTTAGTTAACAAATCATTTTTTCAGTGGGAATCTGTAAAAACAATAAACACGTTACAGAATCTTTCTATTAATAACTGTTATTGTATGTATAGTAATCCAAAATTACGGCACGCGAACCTGCGCGAGAGGTTTCAAATTTGTACACGACACCAGCGCCAATTGTGTGCCTAGATATATAACTACAACGTCTTTGGGACACACTCCACTCTCAGCCGCTTAGTAGTTACTGAAATTTAAAAAACGCGGGGTGTGTTTATGATTTTTATAGACGTTGCTAGTGTTCTGTTTATAATAGGCCTATATTGTTACCAAAGAGTTTGTAATATATAACAAACTCTTTGATTGTTACTATCATAGCATGCAAAATGCCAAATTGTGCGGTGAGCGAGTGTCAGAATTATAGCAGGAAAACTAAAGCCTCGAGTGTTATTTATCATACGTTTCCCGCTGATTTAGAGCTCCTAAAGATAACATACCAGCAAAGAAAAAATTGAAATTAAACGTCCAACCATCGCTGAATTTCCCAGTGTGCTATGTGAAAAACAGTGAGATAAACCTGATAAACAGCGCTAGTAGTAAACGTGTAGAAGAATGAATGCATTATTTGCGGATTATCTAGCAAAAGGCAATAGGAAAGATCAACTAAATTCATTGCTAGCATCTTTCAATTTAATACACACAGTAAACTTTCCGACCAGAATACAAGGGGATTCAGCTACTCCAATAGACAACATATTCATCGGAAAAGAAAAAATAGGTATATCTCAAACAACCCCAATAATTAATGGTCTTTCGGATCATGATGCTCATCTCCTAAGTATAAATATTAACACATCATCAAAAAAACCAACTAAAGTGAGATTCAGAAATATAAACAGGGAATCATTGAATAATTTTGAAATAAATCTTAAAAGTGAAACATGGGAATCAGTATACAGTCAAAGTGATATGAACAGTAAATTCAACGAATTTCATAAAACATATCTAAATATTTTTGAATCCAGTTTTCCTGTAAAGTATAAAAATGAAACAATATGTAGCAATACATGGATTACACAAGGTATTAAAATCTCATGCAAAACCAACCAGCCTATCTCTTTACTTGTTTCAAGTAAAATTCCTGTCTTTTCCCTAATCTTTTGTTGATTTTCTCCTAAATATTCATGTCATCCACATAGACAAGCAGCTGATATAATCCGTTCAAATCCAAACCCTGTCTGTTATCCTGGACTTTCCTAATAGCATTTTCTAGAGCAGTGGTCGTCAGGACTCGCTGAAATGGATTACGGGTAAACAGTGCATGGCAAAATGCACTCTCGTGCAGGAGGAAGCATACCCTCCAGTAGCATTGGATGCACACTGGTGCTGTAAGAGATCTGCGGGTAAGAGACGCTAGCCCGAGAGTACAGTGTTCTGATGATCGCTGTTCTAACGAAAAGTTAAAAAGTAAAGATGATAGTGCATTTCCTTGCTTTAGCTCGCAGTGAATTGGAAAAGCATCAGATAGAAACTGATCTATATGGACTCTGCTGTACATTTCACTGAGGCATATCTTAATCAATTGAACTAGTTTCTTGAGATTACCAAATTCAATAAGATTATATAAAACTTCTCTCTTAACCGAGTCACATACCTTTTTGAAATCTATGAATCCGAGGCTTATGTCGTGGTTTCGTAACAAGCTGTTTATGTACGGTGGTGGGTTGTTAGTTCATCGCCCAACCCCCAAGCTGGAGGACCACCCCTTATCCGTTGTCCGCGACTGTTTACTCAATAAATTCACACCTATCATCCATACATGGAGGTTGTCCCTTCTATCCGCAACCTGAGAACGCGCCATGCTGTGGTGATAGGGACCCACCATACCTGGAAGCATTTCAATACTTTAATTAATATTAAATCAGTTTAAGTAATAGGTATTTTGCAACACTGTTACAAGATGTATGTCTCACCTTAAGCCTGAGCACCGTGGGTACAGGTTATAAGGGCAGTCTCCTCGTGACTGCCATCTGTGCTCCGGGGAAGTGTTTCGTCTGTTGACAAGTGCTTCTGAATTCACTGCGATGTAGCAATTTTTATAGAAACAAAATCGATTTCTTACTAAATAAAAAGAAAGGACGCAAATTGGCGAAAGAAGATTCTATTCCTTTTGTCTTAAGGATTTAGTGTGTGAAGTTACTGTTATTGAACACCTTTGTTTTTATTTGCTTGCTTAGAGTATAGAACCTGTCACAGGATATCTACCATGTTATACACAGGATATTTACACTATTATACACTTATATTTCGGATGCTATTCTTGAAGAGAACAGTAGATGTTGATGAAACTTGTCACTCTTACTGGGTTTATGTGTGTCCTCACCATCTGGTGCTGATTTTGCTTCGACAGTATTGAAGGCCGGTCTGTTGAAAAGTGTGTGCATTCCGTCAGTAAATGTATTGCTGACTGCACAGTTTTCTCGGGGCAGCTGCATAATGGGGACGTTGATTTGTTAATTCTGTGCAAGTATGATTTGAAGCATCCGTGGTTTGTCAAGAATTTGGTGAGGATATAGTTTGGCCTTAGGGGTATTAAGAGCCTATGTGTGATGGATGGAATATACTGTTTGGTATGTAGTGCTACCTCTGTGTGTATGTTGTTATATAATGTTAATATTTATATAATTTTGGATTAGTCGTTTAGAAAGAGGTAGTGGGATGGAGTTATATTGTATGGTATTTCTATATCTGGCTGCAGTTTTGGCCAGATATTCGGCTCTTTCATTGCCCTTAATTCCAGAGTGGCCTTTGATCCAGATCAGTGACATTTCCGTAGTTTTCTTAAGGTCAATCATTTTCTTTCTGATGTACACTGCAATCGGCTGTGTCGTTCTTTTGTTTGCTACTGCATGAAGTGCAGCTTGCGAGTCGACGTGGATGTCATACGATGTTTTATCCTTACGTTGGGATATTATCCAATCAATTGCCATTTTGATTCCAATGAGTTCTGCTTGGAAAACCGTGCATTCGTTTCCTAATCTTTGACTTTCTATGTATATTTCTAACGATTTTTGTACTGCTGCCACTTCCGCTCAGACGTGTTCCTCCGTTTTGGAGCCATCTGTAAATAGCTGTACATTGGTTGAGCTGACTTTGCCACTGAAGTCCACATTTATAATGTTGTCTATTGAATGTATTCCACTGCCATATTCTGTATAATTTTTCTTACCACCATTCACAGAAGAGATGCAGCTCTTTGCTTGTTTCAGTCTCTTGAACTGAAACAACCCAGAACTCACCACGTGGAGGTGGCTGCATGTCGAGTTCCGCCCTGCCCATCCCAACCTCCCTACCATGTGGGCAAGTACATTCCATTGTTCATTCATTGTTATTTTCAATCATTGTTCATACTCTGTCACATTAATCAATATTTAGGTTTGCATTTCATATCTCCTTTGTTTCAATTTGTAAAAGTCACATTGTTAAAATTCTCCAATACAATATAATCAGTCACTGTATGTTTGTGCAACGAAAAATGTGAAGAAATACTTGATGTCATTCTTTTTGTCTCTCATTTTTTTTCTTTTTTGTAGAACCGTTCATATGAATGTATATGCGATAGCTAAAGTGTAAGATATGTAACTTTCGGTGCGATGAATAATATTTTTTCACACGAATTTAATAACTTTTATTTCTTGTGTCTCTATTTCGTGGTTTTCTCTCTTTCTATTTTCTCTCTATCTTTTTTATATTTATTGAAGTTTCTCTCTTTCTACTCTTGAAATATTCTACATAAAATTTGAATTGGAAATTGTGAAGAAAATATGGAAACAAACATGTCAATATCCACTTTCAATATTTCTACCCATTTTTTCCATATCAATGATTGCGGGGTTGGGCAGATAAAACTGGCCTGCCTCTCCTCATTTCATTTGAAACAAACTTTTTTTCAAAGGAATGGAATAAAATGGATAAATGAATGTGTCATGTGCTAACCGTCGTAATAGATGTTGAAAGTGCCTTCCACCAACATCTAGACACTTCTGTGCACGTCTTAACACGTTTATATAAAGACGTGTCAATTTCTCACGGATGATAGTGCAGATGCTATTCCTGATGTTGCCATTCAGTTCAGTACATGGATTCTGCTCGCTTTCTGTCCGGACACTTCAACTTTCGGCATGAATTCAGGAAATGATGAATACAAGTCCTCGAAAGTCCACCACAAAATTGGCTCAACATTTGCGAACGTGTGTTAAAGGCTTTGAAATTCAAATCATACCGAGTGACAGCAACTGAAGGAGCCCGATAAGAATAAATGTTTAAATTTCCACTGCTGATTGTTGAATATGATTACGGATGGTGATTTGGACCCGCTGTTGTTTATCATGATTGATGAGGCTTGGTTTCTTCTATCGGGATATGTCAACTTTCAAAGAACAGGTACTGGGCGACAGAAAATTCTAACCTAGTGTACGAGCAACCACTACGCGACCAAAAGATCGGTGTATGGTGCACTATCACTGCAAAACGCATTATCTGGCCAATATTCTTCGACACTACAGTCAACACGGCTGTAGACTTGACTTTCTTGGATGAATTCTATCCCCAACTAAAGAAGAGGAGCGTATTACTGCTTCTTTCAACAGGATGGAGCAACATCTGACACATCTGAGAGGTCACTTACGCGTATTCATCACATGTTCACCGGATTGTGAGCAAAGGCTTGTGGCCACCGCGGTCACTATATTTGTCGACATGTAACTTTTATTTAGGGGAGAGGGGGGTACTTAAAGGGGAAAGTGTATGTCTCAACTACATGGGCTTAGCCAATGGATAGGGAGAAATGAAGCATGTAGCTAGACACATATTTGGAAAATGGCAACTGATATCAATCTCGTTATTGTTACTAGACAGGGAAGAATGGGAGAGAGGTCACCTTAACGAATTTCCACGTCGTTGTCTGGTGTGCTTCACGGATGGTTCCAGAACTTACAGCGATGCTGGTGCAGGGATTTATGAAGTGAGACCCAGGACTAGAATATCTATTCCCGTTGGTTAATACGCTACGGTTTTGCAAGCTGAAGTGTTTATGATATCAGCTTGCGCTCAGGAAAATCTAAATATATCATGTCAAGGCCTGAATATCTTTATTTGCTCTGATAGACTACACAGGGTGTGCTAAGTACGCACAGAGTCGACTCCAGGCTAATTGAAGAATGCAGAACTAGTCTGGAAAATATCTATCAAAATGTCCCAGGGCACAGTGGAATGTATGACAATAACAAGCCGCCTATTGGCCAATCAAGGAACTTCCTTCCAATGCTATGGCCCTGAACCCTGTGTTGGCATCTCTAAGTATATAATCATATAGGTTCTAAAGAAGAGCCTGATGAAAAGTTTAGAATCTAAACCTGAATCAACTGAACAATCCTTCCATTGGAAAAGATAATTTTTAAGATGGTTAACTGGAATTTTGACCGGACACTGCCATCTACATATTGTCATCTACATATATTGAGCCCTAATGATGACTCAACTTGTAGGATGTGTAGGATGGAAGCCGAGTTATCATTTGCCATTTTGCTGGATTGCTCAGATCTAAGTCAATCAGGCACCGTTATCTCGGGAAACAAACTTTGTCTTCTGAGGAAATTAATCCCAGCAGCATAGCAAAGCTGGTAACGCATTGCAGTCTCCTGGGTTGATCTGTAGTGTATGGGGTGCACAAAGGGCCATTTGTGCCCAAGTGTTATAGCAGTAATCTACACCCTTAATTTAGAACAATATTAAGAAGAAGATTATATCCCGTTCAGTTATTGCGCACACCATTTCCAATTCCATTTGCTGCTTGTTTTTGAGTAATTTCTTTCCTCGGTATAATTGTCTTGACCATCTGAATTCTGAAGATTTTCCAAAATATATATTTCCCTTAATATGGTGGTGGTTATTACATTTATATAATAAATCACCGTACATATTTTTTCGTCTGCCCTAGAGATGTACATTTCTACTGACAATTTTTTTTACATTTCAAACATGATGTTTTCGTTTCCTTTAAAGTAAGCTTTACGTTATTTAATGTTCTCTAGCATTGTCTTAATACTTTATATTGTCCCTTTTCACATCACCATTGTTCTTATTACTGATCCATTACTCATAATAATATCAGGAGTTATTTTCAGTCTTTTATATTGAGGTACTGAAGATGTTTCTCCACGCAGTCAGTTCTCACTATTTGCCAATATGAATAAGGCGACTGTGTCTCTTCTTGTCTTACGACTATCTTTCAACCAGAGTTCACTTGCCCTCTATGTTTAGTTACATTTTCGTTGCACATTATTGCAGTTCATTCCAACTTCGGTTTTGTTACACGTTTAATAAAATCTTGCGAGTTTTTCTATTACAGCAGAAGAGTCGTAACTTTCAAGTGCAAACATAAAAATTCGAACGATTCTTCAGTGTTGGATGTTCTAACTTTCTTGAATGATGCAAATTTTCAAAAATGAATATTTTGAAGTCTATTTTTGTTATGCATTACCTAAAATTTCTACATTGTTGTAGCATAAAAGGTTATTGAATATTGCATACAATAGTTAAATGTATTGTCATTTTAGAAATTAAGATTTTATCCTCTCATCTTGTGTTGGTATATCAAAGGAAATTTCCATTGTCGTGGTAAAAGTCAAGAAATTAACTGTTTAATATTTCAATGTTGTATATTTTTCGAAGTGTATGTCTCTGTTGGGTACAATTTCAGTTCTGTTTCATATTTTAATTTCTGTTATTTTTTTAGTTCGTTATTTAACGACGCTGTATTAACTACTACATTATTTAGCGTCGATGAGATTGGTGATAGCCAGATGAGGCCAAGGATTCGCCACAGATTGCGTAGAATTCGCCTTACCGTTGGGGTAAACCTCGGAATAAACCCAGCCAGGTAATCGGCCCAAGCGGGGATCGAACCCGCACCCGAGCGCAACTTGAGACCAGCAGGCAAGCGCTTTAACCGACTGAGCCACGCCGGTGGCTGAATTTTCGTTATTACGTCACACAACAGAATTTTTTTACACGTTTAAAATTGGAAAATTCACTTTACTTTTACTATACATTACAACGCGACTGATTTTATGATATTTATGTTTATGCAAGTTCAAAAATCGCGCCGCGCTGAAGAAGAACATAGCGCCGGCGACTCCACTTCTTGCATTGTGACTTTCTATTTCGCTTGCTATGGTTACTATACTATTATAACGTCTTTGGTAGCAACAAGACCCCGATATGTTCTGCGCCGGTGGAGTTCAATTTTTCTCCTGTTGGTGTTTCACTCAGCTATGGTTACCATAGCAACAAGCCTACATCTCCTCGCCCCGCAACACGAGTTTCACGGCTTGGGTCAGACGTGAAATAGTAGAGGAGACGAATTCATAACGTTCCGCCAATCAACGGCAGAGAGACTGAACAAGGTATCCATCTCTAACAGTGAAAATTACAGAAATTTAAAAGTGTTAAAATTAATTTCGCCCATAGAAAAGATATATTAAATGAATATGTTTATAACTTTTTTAACCGTTTTGCTAAAGAAGCAAACACGAGTCTTGAGAAAAGTGAAAATATAATGTAAGAGGAATTGAAAACTTGGTTATGGTGTTTGCGTTGTAGGTACTACTGTAACCTATACGCAAAGTTAAATTTGCCGCGATTTCGTGAGCGAGTACGCATAAAGATCCCATTGTGTGCATTATAAATTATTTTCTCCACTGTTATTACATTAGTTATTAGGTCTATTTTAAATTAAGAATAATATTTGTTCATAAAATCAGTGTGCTTTAAAGATTTAGAGTTGATTATTAACAAGTTTGTTCGCGGAAAGAAGTTTTTCTTCCAAGAATCGCACTAAAAACTAGTGTAGTTGCTTAATTCCATGTCACAACAAAGGTTCTCGTGACTCGCAAATATTTCCATGCAGAAGCAAATTGTGCACATATAAAAAAATCAGCCTTTTCACGACGATGTTACTGATAAATTCGCTGCCATGAACAGAAGGATTGGACTTGTCTTCATAAAATTGCTATGACTAATTATTTGTTACCGTTAATTTATGATTACATTATTATTATTATTATTATTATTATTATTATTATTATTATTATCGTCATAAAGACACGTATTTTTAAATATACCGGTATTTAATCAGTGGCGTATACTGGTTAAAGGGTTTGGGCTACCGCTGACCCTATTATTACACAAAATATATCTAACAATTACTTTAATTTTAATTACTATGGTAAAACTAATAATACAAAATTATTATATTATGTTATATTATAAACTTTTTCTTTTGTAATTTCCTTGGGCTACCGCTGGTAGCCCGCAAAATACGCCCCTGTATTTAATACACATAGGTCTATACGTAATTTTTGTTGTTATAAAATTAGAAGTGAACCTAACACTACTTCACGCACTTTTTACGTCACGAGCCGCCATTGACTTTCACTGACAGAACTTAGAACAGATGCAGCTCAGCTTTGCTGCCACAACTTAAAATATTTACAATTTTAATAGAGGAAATGTGTAGTGGAATAAAATATCTGTTAAAGATACAATTATTGTTAAGATTCTAATTTATTTTTAAATCAACGAAGTGATTGTGTAAGGACACATTACCGGATTACATAAACTTAAAATTAATATATTGACTAGGAATTATGTGGCAATAAAATTTTCGACAAAATAATACTAAGAGATTAATTATCAAGAAAGTACAGTAATTTAAAATGTAGCGAAATGAAAATTACAAATATTAATGAACAGAAGTGTGTCGAACTGAGGGTAATTCTAGCTACAGAACTACGACATCACGAGAAGGCAATAGCAGAATGCAGTTAATTCTCGGTTAGCAATATGCGGTGTTCACAACAATAATTCAGATAGTGGAGAACTTCTATAACACTATAATATGCCAAAGTATTTAATGTTACCTGGAAAATGAAATTATGATTTAACAACATTGAAACATTATACTAATTTTATGATGTTATAAAAGTATTTTATCTTCTTGTATTTAAGATGTGATTACGATTACCACTGTAGCTGTAGATTTAATTTTTCTAGACTTCGTCTTAATTAAATTGGTATTTTCAAAATCATACACAGATGTGCACTCATGTTGATCTGATGGATGCGAATAGGGAACTGTGTTTCTGGACAGCAGACAAGAATATATTCAGCTGTTCTAATGTTATGTTGATGCCGATTATATCAGCCTCTTATCATCTGCCCAAGCCATCTAGTATGTTATTTTACTTATTCAGTAAGTTTTAGAAGTATAATGAAATGCCAATTACAATAAAAATCAATATTTTGTCTGTACAATATAAAGTTGGTATGGGTCCCTCAAAAGAATACATGTTTCAGCTGCCTTTCCGGTAACTGTGGTAGTCCGAAATTACATTTGTAAATATTAATCGTGCTTTAATTGTTTCCTTTAATTCTCATCTCCAGAAAAAAAAAATCATCACAAAGACATTTATCAACTTAAGTTACTTTAAATGAATTGCAATCCAAATAACATTCGAGGAAATCTCTGGACGCTATTTTCTTCTCATAATTATGTAAATAATTTATTTTTAACTATATCAGGTTCTTGTAACGCCTCTCCAGTGAGTTCGCTGCGGTGCTCCATGCATGGATAATTTTTTAACTATTGCATATTAACTATATTGCATGATATTGTGTAAATTATAAAATACTACGGTCCTCATGTCGAATAAATAGTTTGTACGTTTTCTGAAACTAATTATGAAAGTAATGAGAAAGTTGATAGATTTTCTTTTCTTTATTCTTCGTAATTAATTTAATTTGTAAAAATGAATTTTATTAACTATATGCTTTTGACGGTTTTATTATACCTAAATATAGTTACTTAACTTTTATTTTGAAAGACCTTTTCTTATAGAATGAAACAGAATTGTACAACTAATTTTAGTTGGTTCTAAATACAGATAGTGCGTCTAATGTAAATTTCAGTTGTGTAATTTGAGCGACCTAATCTAAACAAAGAATGTGAAAATTCGATCGTTAAATGTTACTAAAGTGGAACTGAGGAAAAATTGAGGAATAATTAGTTAAGTGTTAAATGTTAAGGGGAATACGAATAGAATAAACCAGTAAAAAGGAAAGTAGTAAAGAGAGTTAAAGTAAATTAGAAATTGTAAGTAAAGAATATTGAGTGTTTTATGTATGGTACTACAGAAAGGAAGAATCTGGGAAGTACATTAGAGTGGAATTGAAAATGAATGCAAGCAGACAGAGTGAGCCATAAAAGCTGTACCAATGAAAGAGAAAAGTGGTGAGTGAATTGAAGGAGTAATAGTAAGGAAGTACTGCAAACATTCGAATATTGGAACATTGGCTGAATGCGAGCGTAAAATTCTGAGAAAAGATCAGTGAAAAAATAGGGTAAATAATATAATATTGCATTGTAGATGAAAGAGTGGAATATAGATCATTAGTAAATATTAGTCAGAGATAAAAATATTTGAAGATAAACAGAAAATTAGGGCTAATAGAAATGAAAGGTAGCAATGATAGCAGAGGAGGATTCGTTAGATTGTAGCAGAGAGTGTTTCTAAACAAAAGTAATGTAGACAAGTATTGCATAGTTATCAGAAATAGGATAGAAGGAAGACAAAGGAGGACTACTACTACAGTAATACTAATACTACTACCACTACCATTACTGCTACCACTGCCACTACTGCTACTGTTGCTGCTGCTACTGCTACTGCTACTATACAATGAAACAACTTAGGAGCCATAATCAGAGAGTTCACCCTTTTCAATTTTCCAAAAAAATAATAAACATTTTTTTTCAATTATAAGTTTTATTAAAACAATACATTTTCCTATACTCATCTTAAAGTTTAAGTGTGCTGTGATTTCTGAGAAAGTTCACACAGCTACCCACCAACTGTATATTTAATAATATATTTTTTTAATTTCCACTTTTGAGTAGTGACTCTCATCTCCGTCTCCTTACGGAACAGAATTGATATTCTCACAGCATCAGTTATACTGGCTTAAATATTTAATAGTTTAATTCACTTATGCAACGGAATTTCTTTATAAGGTCCACATAAACTGATACACATCCACCTCCACCCATACACACATATGCACAAACTGTCAGTGACCTGCATAGACTATTTCCAATATATGTAAATCTTATTCTTAAGGGGAGGTGGTTGTATAATTGAAATTTCTTCCTATATGATGGTCATTTTTCATTTCTTTGCATGTTGCTGCAACAACTAAAATTTGTGATTGCTAAAATAAGAGGGGGGGGCAGAAATCTGGGGGGGAAGGGGGAAGTACCAGGGCACTATAGTTCACCACAGCGAATATAAATCAGCCATTTTTAAGATAAATTCAAAACTTCTTTGTCATTTTACTCCTAAAACCACACTCTTTAACATAGTTATGGCATAACTTTGATAATCGTTTTCAAAATGTTAAACTAAAGAGTACATTATCTTAGAAAGCATTTTGAAATATTCAGATAGTCAATATAATATGATATGATATAATATAATATAATGTTGTTTTATTAATTCGGTCTAATTGACATATCACAAATATAAGAAGTCAATGACACTTACCCATGTAAGTGATCATTGTGTACTATACAAATATAAAACATTAAAATTAAGCAAACGTTTTCGCCCTTCGTGCATCATCAGGCTATTTTTTACATATAATATCTTATACATTTTGTCTCCTATTGTAGAGCGAATGATTAATCACAACCTTTAATAATGAAAATAATAACTATTTAAAATTAACTTATGGTAATTAGCAATCTAAAATTAATGTACAGGTATGAAAATTTAACACATAAAATTGTGGCTGCACTGCTGTGTTGTGTTTAAATTATAACATCATAAAACTGTGAACATGATAAAAACATTTCATCCCTCTTTAAACTTCATAATTGCATATCGCGTCACATCAGTCGGCAAGATCATCGTAACTAAGTCAACCGCATTTCATCGTAAGTACATTCATACAATTATTATATTCATTTACACCAAATATTCTGATATTAAATTTCATTACAGATATAACCCAGTCTCAAATCTTCTTAATGTAAATGTCAACATAGATAACCTGTGCAGTGCACACGTTCTTAAATGTGAGTATTTTCGACAACAATTTAATAAATTTTAACATCGCGTCATATAGGATTCTCTACATAATAACTAATATATTTCAGATTGATTTCACCATAACAAGTAATGAACCATTGAGACAAGACTAGCACCAAAACATCCAATTAATGAAATTATGAAGTTTAAAGAGGGATGAAATGTTTTTATCATGTTCACAGTTTTATGATGTTATAATTTAAACACAACACAGGAGTGCAGCCACAATTTTATGTATTAAATTTTCATACCTGTACATTAATTTTAGATTGTTAATTACCATAAGTCAATTTTAAATAGTTATTATTTTCATTATTAAAGATTGTGATTAATCATCCGCTCCACAATATGAGCCAAAATGTACAAGATATTGTATGTAAAAAAAATAGCCTGATGATGCCCGAAGGGCGAAAGCGTTTGCTTAATTTTAATGTTATATATTTGTATAGTACACAATGATCACTTACATAGGTAAGTGTCATTGACTTTTTATATTTGTGATATGTCAATTAGACTGAATTAATAAAACAACATTATATTATATCATAAAGAGTACATTTTAAGAATAAATTTTAGAGATACTTTTTATAGAAACATGAGAAGATATTTCTCAAATGCAACAAAATAACAAATCTCTGTTACACAGAAAAGTTTCCTAATAGCCTAAGAACGTGTGTTTCAAATATCATGCATGTAGCATTAATAGTTGCTAAGATATAAAGATATTAACACTTTTGTGTGAGAATAAAGCAAGCAAAAAATTAAAGTTACCAAAAATTACAATCAAAGTTTAGTGTAATTTAAAAACTCTGTGCAACAGAGCTTTAAAAATGACAGCTAAAAGGGGAAAAAATGTGCATTAAATTTTGTGTGATGAAATTTCCAAATTTCAAAGACTACTTTAAAAGAAGCATTTTTCTTTTTAAAAATTGACTGATTTTCCACCACATTTTAACCATCCTTTACCCTTGATATCCCTGTACACCAGAATTTAAAAAATGATAGTTAAAAGAGCAATAAATGTGCATTAAATTTTGTGTGGTGGATTTTTCAAATGTCAAAGATTATTTTAAAGCACGCATTTTTCTTTTTAAAAATTTACTGGTTTTCCACGACCACATTTTAACCATCCTTGCTCCTTGAAAACCTTGTGCACCAGAGCTTTAAAAATTTTGTTATAGCATAAATCCGCATTCTTTTTTATATAATATATATTTCTCACATATCAAAATGTACAGTATTTTGTAGCAAAGTATTTTTTTTTTAATTCAATGGTTTTCCACCATATTAAAGCCATCATCTATCCTTAACATCCCATGTAGCATTTGCAATGAATTTTCCTATACCTTTTCTTTTTGTATTAAAGTCTTATTTTCTTATTGCTTGCCTATTTTTATTTAGTTAACATTAAGCAGGAATCTGAATGTTTATATTTTCGTTACATATTATTAAAGTGTAGTATATGTATCTAGAATATGATATTATGTTTTGTTGTATTTCGTTATGTGACTTTTTTCTAAATTTTGAAGGAAGATTTCTGCTATAAGGGATCACTCATGGCAGAAATTCAAAACCAACATATAAAGTCAATAAATTCAAAAGCTTACACACTAATCTAAAATTTACGTACGAAGAACAATACAGGTCAATTAACTTTCTTGATTTAACCCTCAAATAAAAGAGCTAAGTCCATATACAATATTTCGAAACGGTATAGAACATACCATATATCAAACCACCCTCACTCATATAAAATCAGCAAACTTATCTTACTGACAGGTTAATAAACACACCAATAAACAAACAATCTTACAAAAAAGAATATAATTACATATCGATGACCCAGAACCAGACTGTTCCAAGTCCATTTTACTTCTCCTTTTCAGGAGAGCTATTTTAAGTTCCTGACATTCAAAGCTTCATGAAAAAAATTGAAAAAGCTTCATAGCAACCTTATGGAGAGGAATATTTACAGTTTTGTTCGATTCATATATGCAGACAAGAACTGGAACACAATGAAACACAGATTTATTTCTTATAAAAAGTTGGACTTAAAATAGTCTGGTTCTCAGCCATCGATATTACAATTAGTAATAGAATACGGCTTCAACAAAAAAATAATACAAAACTTTATACAAAAACGCTTTAGAACACAAAAAAATAAAACACACACTACTCTGCAACCCATAGAATCTAAAGAGACAAAAAATACACATGGGCATCCATGACATATATAGGAAAAATAAACAATCAATTACACTAGCCTGCGAATTTCAACTTTGTGTTTGTTGCCTGAAGTAAATAATGTGATGTTACTGTATATAATGTCGATGTGCTGAATTCGAATTTTCAATCCGTTTACTTCTATCACGTCACGTTTGTTTGCAAAATCACTTTAAATGTATTGTATAATTACGTGAATTTCATCACAGACTTTTTCATTTCACTTTTTTATTTCAAATGCAAAAGCAATATTTAAAAGACACAACTTGCTGCAATTATGTGTATGGTTGTTCATATATGTCACTAGAGTGTTTTTGCTTTGTTTTGTCTTGTTTACTTCACTATTGCATGTATAAATTAGCACAATGCATCACACAAAAAATTACACCACTTCTTCTTAGTTTTGTCTTCAGGTATTTCACGCTTTAACATCCAACAATAATGAGGATGCATACTGGTGCTCCATCGTCCCTGGCATCTCCTTTCGAACTCCTGCAGATCCTTGTGAAATCGTTCACCTTGCTCTTCATTCAAAAATCCTAGATTTTCGGGGAAATAATCTAGGTGAGAAAACAGAAAATGAATTTTAATACTCATGTTACAACCAAGTTCCTTGTATGGTTCAAGCATGTTAGCCATATTGTTTCGGTAATTAGGTCCCTTGTTGTTACCAAGAAATTTTAAAACAAATTCACAGAAAGATATCCATGCTGCTTTCCCCTTTTCATCCACAGTGTTTTTAAATGCTGCATCATACATCTGTTTTCTTTTGTCAGGACCATTAAATATATCTTCTTTTAATTTGCTTCAGATAGTAGTGGAAATTTCTCACATATGTACTTGAAACAGTCTCTTTCCTTATTTAAAGCCATGTTCTGCAGCACCCGACTGTGGTAGATAGTCACTGTCACTCGTCACAATTTCCCTCACCTTTACATCAGACTCAGATTAAAACTATTCAAGATTTTCTAGTCGCACAGTGAATGGTACAACAGGCCCATGGGGTACAGGTAAAATGGCTGACTGAATAGCTGGATACACGATTTGCTTTTTATTTTTAGAATCGTACCCCTTCACATCACACGAACAGAAGTAGCAGTCATTACTGGTTCGACTGCTCTCTCCAAACCATAGGTACTCCAAAAGATAGCAACAGACTTCTACCGTTGATCCAATGATGAAGTTCTTCAATCCATACTCTATTGTCGGACCATCGGATCTATGCCCCTTCAGCTCTGTCGTCGTTCTTGGAAAAGTTAACGCCTCTACTCACCCCATTCCACCCGTTTCTCTCCCACTACGTCAAACAGCAGGCCACGAACCTTGCCGAATAGGGATGTTGCCAAACTTCCGTCAAACAGTGTCATGTCTCTTGAATATTGCTTATAATACTGAAAGGTTAATTATTACTTATTCATAATTTAATTTAAGTAGGTCTAATGACGCTGATTGACTTATGCAAAATGCTATTACTTGCTTAATAATATTTCTTTCACCACTCCGTGCTACAGTATTCATGTTGAGTTGACAACACTGGACTGCAAGTGCAAATAAACTGTCCCGCAAGAAGGCTCAAAATTGTGAGTAGTGGGGGAGAGAAAGAGAGAGGGGTAGAAAAGAGAGAAATAGGAATACAGGGAGAGAAATGAATTGCCGAGGCTGAAAAGGAATTAAGATTCAGTTCGCATATGTTACAGGGGCACAGATCCGATGGTCGGAGTATACATACTTTGTGTGGTGCCCAAGCTTTACTTTGATCTCCAAGTTTGATTCCAAAATGAGCAAGATATGACTTTTTCACAAAATCTGTAAAATTACGCCTCTGCTTAGGCAATGTGTACATTTTATATAAGTTATACAACAAAAATGGTCTGGATTATTTATACATTCTCGATGCGACATGGTAAATACTTTCTTACTGAATTAAAAACTCTCAACTTTCTACTACAGAATAAAGCTTCAAAAACTGATTTCGTTTCGTTTCCAGATGAAACACAGACTATTGAAGTATGAGAGGAACTAAACAAGTTGAGTTGAGTCTCTCACCAAGATATGGCTGACATTTCTATCTCCCACAAATAAAAATAATGGCAAGGCTGCACGTTATTTCACCCTAACATCCTTATATGCATGCACCCTCTATCTGCTAAGAAACATCTGTTAACCTTGATTTTCAATATAAACATCTTAAAAATATGTTGAATACATTTGGTTTTCATATCTTAACATACTAAAACTACAGTTGTTAAAGTTTTATAGTTCAAATAATAACGCTATAAATTGTCGTAATATATTATAAGAAAATTGAAATAAAAAAAAAAATGGTACGTGATAGGAACTTTCTGGCTTCGAATTTGACTTCAGCATGCTAAAAAATACTCTAAAAACATTCAAACTTTGGAGACAGAAATTTCATCACAGACTAGTGTTGTCAGCCTTTAAAAAAAAAAAAAAAAAAAAAACAAATGCTACACATAAGACGAATAATACATTAAACAGCATTATAACAAGTAAATTGGGAGAAAGAAATGAACACTTGCAAAGCGGTATATAAAAGCTTAATGTAGAACAAACAAAATGGAATTCAAGGAACATACTCAGATTTTATCAATAATCGGAACAAATCAAAATTTGCTGTTTACTTGATCGACTCAGGCCATGAATTGAAGAACATAAATAATACGTTACAGATCCTAAAAATAGTTATTTACTTACTTATGGCTTTTAAGGAACCCGGAGGTTCACTGCCATCCTCACATACTCCTGGTATCAGTCCCTATCCTACGCAAGATTAATCCAGTGTCTACCATCATATCCCACCTCCCTCAAATCCACTTTAATATCATTCTCCCACCTACATTTCAATCCCACCAAAGGACTTTTTCCCTCCGGCGCGGCGTCCCAACTAACGCTCTGTATGAGTTTCTGGACTCGCCCATACATGCTACATGACCTGCCCATCTCAAAAGTCTGGATTTTATGTTAATTATGTCAGATGAATATAATTAGAAAAATAGATAACAACAATTAATTAATTAATACAGCTGAAGAATACTTTACTGTTAGAAATCATATTCAGAATATTCAATTTCTGAACGAATAGATTCCAAACCCTCAAAATCCACTTTATCGTTTATAATCTACTCACCGATCAATAACGCCCGCTAAATGACCAGACACCCCCTCCACCTCTCCCCCAACCCAACTTCCATTAAGTTCCACATAGTCAGTAGAGCAGTTGTAAGTAAAAAATTTATTAACAAAATTCCATCTAAAGTAATTTTCAAAACATCGTACACTATAGAATTGAAGGGTTTATGGAAAGAACAAAGTTTTGAGAAAATGACTTTTTAAGTTTAAAACGCTGCCATTTATTTAAATTAATACTTGGAAAAGTTATTTCAAAATATAAATGTTGCACTGGTATCTGCTCTGAACTTATGAATAAAATATTTTACTTTAAACCAGTTTTTGTTGCTTAATTTTTCAACATTGCACGTTAATATAACTTTTTACAATGACTTAAAAATCAAAGTCCTCAGAAATAAGGAAAGAATAATCAAAGTATTATATTTCAATTAAACTGTAACCATTCACAATGTTATTAACACAATATTTCTAGCTCCACTTTCACAATTGTTGAATTAATCATCATAATCACAATAGTTGAAATAATCACAATCACAATAGTTGATTTAATCACCATAATCGCAATAATTGAATTAATCATTATTATCGCAATAGTTGAATTAATATCATAATCCCAATAGTTAAATTAATATCATAATCGCAATATTTGAATTAATCATCATAATCACAATAGTTGAATTAATCATCATAAGTACAATAATTGAATTAATAATCATAAACACAACAGATGAATTAATCATCATAATCACAACAGTTGAATTAATCATCATAATTAAAATAGTTTAATTAATCATCCTAATCACAACAGTTGAATTAATCATCATAACCGCAATAGTTGAATTAATCATCATAATCACAATAGCTGAATTAATCATCATAAGTACAATAATTGAATTAATAATCATAAACACAACACTTGAATTAATCATCATAATCACAATAGTTGAATTAATCATCATAATTAAAATAGTTTAATTAATCATCCTAATCACAACAGTTGAATTAGCCATCATAATTACAGTAGTTGAATTAATCATCATAATCACAACAGTTGAATTGATCATCGTAATCGCAATGGTTGAATTAATCATCATAATCGCAATAGTTGAATTAATCATCATAATCACAATAGTTGAATTAATCATCACAATCGCAATTGTTGAATTAATAATAATTACAATAGTTGAATTACGCATCATAATCGCAATAGTTGAATTAATCATCATAATCGCAATAGTTGAATTAATATCATAATAACAATAGTTGAATTAATCATCATAATCACAATAGTTGAATTAATCATCACAGTCGCAATAGTTGACCTAATCATCATAATCACAGTAGTTGAATTAATCATCACAGTTGCAATAGTTGAATTAATCATCATAATTACAATAATTGAATTATTCATCATAATCATAACAGTTGAATTAATCATCATAATCACAACAGTTGAATTAATCATCATAATCACAACAGTTGAATTAATCATCATAATTACAATAGTTTAATTAATCATCCTAATCACAACAGTTGAATTAGTCATCATAATTACAGTAGTTGAATTAATCATCATAACCAGAACAGTTGAATTGATCATCGTAATCGCAATAGTTGAATTAATCATCATAATCGCAATAGTTGAATAAATCATCATAATCGCAATAGTTGCATTAATCATCATAATCGCAATAGTTGAATTAATCATCATAATCGCAATAGTTGAATTAATAATCATAATCGCAATAGTTGAATTAATATCATAATAACAATAGTTGAATTAATCATCATAATCACAATAGTAGAATTAATCATCACAGTCGGAATAGTTGAACTAATCATCAAAATCACAGTAGTTGAATTAATCATCACAGTCGCAATATTTGAATTAATCATCATTATCGCAATAGTTGAATTAATATCATAATCACAATAGTTGAATTAATCATCACAGTCGCAATAGTTGACTTAATCATCGTAATCGCAATAGTTGAATTAATATCATAATCACAATAGTTGAATTAATCATCACAGTCGCAATAGTTGAATTAATCATCATAATCGCAATAGTTCAATTAATCATCATAATCACAATAGTTGGTTTAATCATCACAATCGCAATAGTTGAATTAATCATCGTAATTGCAATAGTTGAATTAATAATCATAATCGCAATAGTTGAATTAATATCATAATTCCAATAGTTGAACTAACCATCATAATCACAACAGTAATAGTTGAATTAATCATCATAATCACAACAGTTGAATTAATCATCATAATCGCAATAGTTGAATTAATCATCATAATCACAGTAGTTGAATTAATCACCACAGTCGCAATAGTTGAATTAATCATCATAATCGCAATTGTTTAATTAATCATCATAATCGCAATAGTTGAATTAATATCAAAATCACAATATTTGAATTAATATCAAAATCACAATAGTTGAATTAATCATCATAATTAAAATAGTTTAATTAATCATCCTAATCACAACAGTTGAATTAGCAATCATAATTACAGTAGTTCAATTAATCATCATAATCACAACAGTTGAATTGATCATCGTAATCGCAATGGTTGAATTAACCATCATAATCGCAATAGTGGAATTAATCATCATAATCGCAATAGTTGAATTAATCATCACAGTCGCAATAGTTGAATTAATAATCATAATCTCAATAGTTGAATTAATAATCATAATCGCAATAGTTGAATTAATCATCATAAACACAATAGTTGAATTAATCATCATAATCGCAATATTTGAATTAATCATCATAATCGCAATAGTTTAATTATTCATCATAATCGCAATAGTTGAATTAATATCAAAATCACAATAGTTGAATTAATCATCATAATCACAATAGTTGAATTAATCATTATAATCATAGTAGTTGAATTAATCATCACAGTCGCCATAGTTGAAATAATAATCATAATCGCAATAGTTGAATTAATCATCGTAATCGCAATAGTTGAATTAATATCATAATTACAATAGTGGAATTAATCATCATAATCGCAAAAGTTGAATTAATCATCACAGTCGCAATAGTTAAATTAATAGTCATAATCGCAATATTTGAATTAATCTTCATAATCACAATAGTTGAATTAATCATCATAATCACAGTAGTTGAATTAATCATCACAGTCGCAATAGTTGAATTAATCATCATAATCGCAATAATTTAATTAATCATCATAATCGCAATAGTTGAATTAATATCAAAATCACAATAGTTAAATTAATCATCATAATGACAATAGTTAAATTAATCATCATAATCACAGTAGTTGAATTAATCATCACAGTCGCAATAGTTGAATTAATCTTCGTAATTGCAATAGTTCAATTAATCGTCATAATCGCAATAGTTGAATTAATATCATATTTACAATAGTTGAATTAATCATAATCGCAATAATTGAATTAATAATCACAGTCGCAATAGTTGAATTAATAATCATAATGGCAATAGCTGAAATAATATTATAATTACAATAGTTGAATTAACCATCATAATTACAATTGTTGAATTAATCATCACAGTCGCAATGGTTGAATTAAGTCATAATCGCAATAGTTGAATTAATCATCATAATCACAATAGTTGAATTGATCATCATAATCGCAATGGTTGAATTAATCATCATAATCGTATAGTTGAATTAATATCATAATAACAGTAGTAGAATTAATCATCATTATCACAGTAGTTCAATTAATCATCATAATCACAATAGTTGGATTAATCAACATAAACGCAAAAGTTGGATTAATCATCATAATTACAACAGTTGAATTATTCATCATAATCACAAGAGTTGAATTAATCATCATAATCACAATAGTTTAATTAATCATCACAATCGCAATAGTTAAATTAATCATCATAATCACAATAGTTGGATTAATCAACATAAACGCAATAGTTGAATTAATCATCATAATTACAACAGTTGAATTATTCATCATAATCACAAGAGTTGAATTAATCATCATAATCACAATATTTGAATTAATCATCACAGTCGCAATGGTTGAATTAATCATCATAATCAAAGTTGTGATAACAAGGGAATGTAATAATCAAAGTCTCAAATAATAATGGTTAAACTATAATGATGCACAATGCTATTAACACATTATTTCTTGCTGTTTTTTCACAATAGTTGAATTAAACATCATAATCACAATAGTTGAATAAATCACCATAATCAGTCCTAAGAAACAAGGATAAAGTAGCGGTAATCAAAATGTCCGACATAACGATTAAACTATAGTTATTAACACAATATTCCTGGCTCCTCCACGATAGTTGAATTAATCACAATAGAGTAATTAATCATAATCGCAATAGTTGAATTAATCATCACACTCACAACAATAAAATTAGTATTATAATCACAGTAGTTGTAATTAATCATCACAAACACTAGTTGAATTAATCATCATAATTACACTAGCTGAATTAATCATCATAATCAAAGTTCTGAGAAACGAGGAAAGAATATAATCAATGTCTGACATAACAGTAATAATTAAACTGTAATGGTGCACAATGTTATTAATACATTATTTCTTGCTTTTCTTTCACAATAGTTGAATAAATCACCATAATCAGTCCTAAGAAACAAGGAAAGAGTAATCAAAATGTCCGACATAACGATCAAACTATAATCATTAACACAATATTCCTTGCTCCTCTTTCACAACAGTTGAATTAATCACCATAATCACAATAGTTGAATTAATCATCATAATTGCAATAGTTGAATTAATCACCATAATCACAATAGTTGAATTTGTCATCATAATCATACTAGCTGAATTAATCATCATAATCAAAGTTCTGAGAAACGAGGAAAGAGTATAATCAATGTCTGACACAACAGTAATAATTAAAATATAATGATGGACAATGTTATAAATAAATTATTTCTTGCTGTTCTTTCACAATGGTTGAATTAATCATCATAATCACAATAGTTGAATTAATCATCACAGTCGCAATAGTTGAATTAATCATCATAATCGCAGTAGTTGAGTTAATCATCATAATCGCAATAGTTTAATTAATATCATAATGACAATAATTGAATTAATCATCACAGTCGCAATAGTTGAATTAATCATAATCGCAATAGTTGAATTAATCATCATAATCGAAGTTCTGAGAAACGAGGAAAGAGTATAACAAAGTCTGACATAACAATAATAATTAAACAATAATGATGCACAATGTTATTAACATAATTTCGTGCTGCTCTTTCACAATCATTGAATTAATTATCGTAATCACAATAGTTCAATAAATCACCGTAATCTCTCCTAAGAAACAAGGAAAGAGTAATCAAAATATCCGACATAATGATAAAATTATAATTATTAACACAATATTTCTTGCTCCTCTTTCACAATAGTTGAATTAATCATCATCTTCGATGTCTGCTTGTATCTTGATGTTCTTGTAGAATGCTTTAGCTAACGGACAACAGAATTGACTTAACAGCTGAAGATCATTGAACTCTGTCACCAATACTGGGAGATGAGTATGATAGCTTATTTCTGATGATGGAATGTTCTGCTTTCTGTAAACAGAAATGTTTGACACCCAGGCTGCGTTGTATGCACATTCTCTCATAGTAATGGTGCGAGTATTCTTCTGTCCAATAAAAATCTCAGTTATTGGACGTATTCCAAATGGCGATTTCTTCTTATAATGAGATTCCATATACGATCCCCACTTGTAGAACATATGTTGACCAGCCTCAACTGCAGTGAATGGACAGGATTTCATTCTCGAGACTTTGATTAGAATCATTGGGTACTTCGATATGAGCATTCTGTTTAATAAGACCCATATCTTTATCGGACTCCATCTACGAATGGCCTCTTTATGGGAAGGTTACCCTTGCAGAGTCAAATCGGTGACACATGTGCACTATATAATGTAGAAATTTGAAAACAGTATAGGTTTTATTTTTCCCTGTACATGAGTCGCAAAATATTTCAAGATGCTTCACTGGGGTCAAAAGAATGACAGAGCAGAAGTGATACAGAATAGAAACATCATCATCCGTAGGCCTACCTTTCCTTGCCGTGGTTTCATCATATGTGTACGAATACGTCCTAATTTATAAGTTTATAACAATTTAGACAATTTGGAAGTAAATCCCGAAAAGATTAAGTATATGATTATGTCTCGTGACCAGAATATTGTACGAAATGGAAATATAAAAATTAGAGATTTATCTTTCGAAGAGGTGGAAAAATTCAAATATCTTGGAGCAACAGTAACAAATATAAATGACACTCGGGAGGAAATTAAACGCAGAATAAATATGGGAAATGCGTGTTATTATTCGGTTGAGAAGCTCTTATCATCCAGTCTGCTGTCCAAAAATCTGAAAGTTAGAATTTATAAAACAGTTATATTACCGGTTCTTCTGTATGGTTGTGAACCTTGGACTCTCACTCTGAGAGAGGGACATAGGTTAAGAGTGTTTGAGAATAAGGTGCTTAGGAAAATATTTTGGGCTAAGCGGGATGAAGTTACAGGAGAATGGAGAAAGTTACACAACACAGAACTGCACGCATTGTATTCTTCACCTGACATAATTAGGACCATTCAATCCAGACGTTTGAGATGGGCAGGGCATGTAGCACGTATGGGCGAATCCAGAAATGCATATAGAGTGTTAGTTGGGAGACCGGAGGGAAAAAGACCTTTAGGGAGGCCGAGACGTAGATGGGAGGATAATATTAAAATGGATTTGAGGGAGGTGGGATATGATGATAGAGACTGGATTAATCTTGCACAGGATAGGGACCGATGGCGGTCTTATGTGAGGGCGGCAATGAACCTTCGGGTTCCTTAAAAGCCATTTGTAAGTAAGTAAGTAACAATTTAGACATATTATACATCTTCTCATAGAATATACTTTACTCACACAATGTGCATTTAATATGTTTTAACAAATAGAGTTTATACATGTTTTTAACCATGTGACTTTGATAAAAATAGGAGCAAAATGTGTTTAGCATAAAATAACCAATAAGATAATATTATGTAACACTGAAGTTCACTCTTGTTTTAATATACAGTTTTAGCACTCATTAATTTAGGCGCCCGAGATCAAAATGGGCTATGTGACTTTTTTTTTTTTCATAAAATGAGTTATTGATGTCATTGGCAAGTTTGGGTTGAAGACTTTACACTGTGAAAGGTGCAGTTTCAAAATGGTTTATTTTAGACATGTAAAATGCATGGAGAAAATTAGTACACGTATCAAAATGGGATATGTTATTATTAATGAATGAATCAAAATGGGATATGCCAGCTGTTATTTGAACAGAACAAAATGGGCTATATTTCATATCTTTACGTTATATTTCCAGAGCACATGAAACAGAATGGTCTATGTTTGCCAAAGTTTGTTTGATTTAAGTTTTTCCACTAGATTTTTCAGAAAACTAACATGGTTTAGACCTTAGTTACACAGTAATTATATGTCTACAATTCTGTTCTAATTTGTTAGGCAAGGACTGTATTGCTATGGAAAATATTTATTTAAACTAATGTAATAGGCGTTAATTTATGAATTACGGTAATATTACTTCAGACAGAAGATTACAGGCTATGACTGCTCAATGTATTCATCTGCTAAGAGTGAAAAGTTTTTATGTGTTCAAGAATGAGATGCCTCCAGGCCTTCTCACTTTGATCTATGATTGTCAGCAGAATTTGGCATTTCCACGTCTTCTAACCAAGCAACATATTAAGCCAGGCAATATTACATGTACAATGAAGCAGTAGTTGAGCAGAGATAAGACAAAATATTGAGACCAGATAGTGCATTTTCTTACACATACTAGAACATGAGACTTCTAAAGGAAATTCTGAAGGAATAGACTGATATGTAACGACATGAATGAAATTGAGAAAATTCTTTTGATCTCAAATGGATGAGAGTCACAAAAATGCTACTATAATATCGATGATCTGTTGATGGTTCTACAATGAAGCTCCATCATCCCTGAAATATGACAGGGTTCTATTCCCTCTCCTTGGACACAGTTTTTTACCCTGCGACAATATATTCGGAAAAGTGGAGAATCAAATAAAAAAAATAAGAGGTAATTATGTTGCCAAAAGAATATCATATTTTCACTGCGAAACATGCAACTGTAATCAAGGTTGGCAATGAAGAATGTCCAATCCGTAAGTGAAAGAAATTTACAAAAGACATGATGAAACCGACCAGCTGCATTCTATTTAAGATCTCAGAATTTAAACATCTTTTTTCTTCATCTTATTTAAAGAACAAGCATGTTTACGCTTCTAGAGCAAACAATATTTATCATATGGACTGTGCAAACGAGGAAAATTTTTCTGTAGGTTATCAATACATCGATACATCATGGACGTAGAAGGATTGTTGTAGAAACATTTTGGATTGTTCTGGGAAGGAGAAGAACATTCGCAGACCAGATAAACCTGCAAATTCGTATGACCAGGAATGTGCCAACAAACGAACAAGATGGAGAAGAGGACGTTAATGGCCTTTGCACATGCTTTTCCTTTGTTAGGTTAGGTTAGGTTGTCATGGTGGCTACGGGGGGGGGGGTTAGGACGACTCTTTGCACATCGGTCATACTAAGACCTATTGTGCACCCTGAATTTATGGGATATGAGTGAGGATGAGGGTGTACCAGTCAACCGGCTGCATGTCACCCCTCATCTGCACACCCAATGGAGGCCTCCTACCCTCACACCGAAAAGGTGACCAAGCAGCATAGAATCCATTCCAACGGCCCTTCCAAGGTGTCGAAGTGCCCTCGGAAGTGCTCTTAAGGAATGAATCATGACAGAGATATAGCGGCAGGCTGGGAACCCAAGAACGGTTGCCTACTGAATGAGATGAGAAAGATGAATGATTTGATATGGAAATAAAAATTCTTATTCTACACGGGAGGGGAAGAGAAAATGGAACATTGCAATGAAAATTCCTACCCGGCATTTGCCTAATAACATTCAGGTTAGTTGGTCTGGGAATCGAACCACGGGCCCCCAAAATGCGAGTCCCATTTTCCTTGTTAAAGATTCCTATGTACATGTTTGAAGAGTGATTTTGTTATAATTCTCGTAAAACCATGCAATTACTCTAATAATTAAGTAAAACACTTCCAGTTTTTTAAGTTTCTTGTGACTGTTTTGGGAATAGTGCTATTAAAAATAAAATAAATGTATTTTGAAATCTTTATTTTAACGAAATCATGCTCAAAAGCATAATTAGATCAAGTAATATAAAATTAGAGTAATGAGTTTCAAAATAAATGGATCAAAATGGGATATCAAAATTTAAATTTTCTTACACAACGAATATTTGGACATTATGATTTGAATAAACATGGTAGGCATGTTTACTACTGAGCCATTCCCGCATTTGTATCTGTCTTGTATGAGATGTAGGACATTTTTGCATTTTTCTTAAAATTTACTTTGTATGACAGCCCATTTTGATCTCAGGCCCCTCAATTATGAAATTATACAGGATGATTCAGTGACTATGTTACAAAATTTTAGGGATGATAGAGGCCATCAATATGAACAACTTTCTTATAGGAATCTATGTCTGGAAACATTCCGCTTCATAGTTACAAGCCTAGATCCTAGATATGCTAGTCAGTGTAACCAACTAAAATCGAACTGAAAGGTATCCTGTTCCTGCAAACGTTGGTGATTATTCATATAGATAGTATAAGTTAGCTGACATAGTAAATGATATTTTGACCGATTGAACATTGCAAATTTCCTTCCATTTCCTTTTGTACTTCCATAAATGAAATGCATATCAACAAGTTGCAATGTTTAATTAGTCAAAATGTAATTTACGATGCCAACTAACTTATACCATTTTTATGAGAAATCACCAACGTTTACAGGAACAAGTCGTCTGCAACCAAACTTCAAAAGGATAGCCTTCAGTTCCAATTTAGCTGATTACATTGACTAATGTATCTTGGTTTTCTTACTACAAAACGAAACGTTTCCGGACATAGGTTCCTATATGAAAGTTGTTTATAATTGTCTCCTCCATCATTTCTAAAAGTTCGTAACATAGTCAATGAATTACCCTGTATGTCTTTATGTTATAATATGGCATGGTATAGCTCCTAAAATATTGTTAAAAATATTCGTATTAATTATTGTATTGAAGATGACCAACGAAATGACCGAAAACGTTTGTGATTTAAACTAGCTCATGTATCATAAAATGATAGGATGTTAACCTTCAATATACCTGATAAGCTGATGACTGAAATAACGATAAAAATATATTATAAACAATGATTGGAACCAAGGGACGGAGCGTGAGATTCAAACATATTTTTAGCACATAAAGAAAAAGGCCACCAAACAAAACGAAAGTTTGTAACAATTGTTTAGCTGTGAACAAGTAATGAGGAAAACATAGAAACACTCCGAGAGCGATCTATCTGAAAATGGCTCTTAAACATAAAATTTATAACTACTTGCGCCTAAAAAGACTACGAAGCCCACGATATACGTATCTTACACAGGGGCACCAGCAACTCTTCATTCTTCTCTCCTCATTTTCTTCTTCTTCTTCTTCTTCTCCTGCTGCTGCTGAAAGATGCTCCAATGATGACGTGGCATGGGAGCTCGCAGAGAAACATAAAGTGGCAGGGGCGCTGGCACACCTGGTTTTGGAGGAAAGGGAGCTGGTATGGGAGGCATGAGAGCTCGCAGAGAAACATAAAGTGGCAGGGGCGCTGACATAGCTGGTTTTGGAGAAAAGGGAGCCGGTAGAGCTGGTATGGGAGTCATGAGAGCTCGCAAAGAAACATAAAATGGCAGGGGCGCTGGCAACGTTGAATTCGGAGTAAAGGGAGCTGGTAGAGCTAGCAAGGGAGGCGTGAGAGCTCGCAGGGAAACAAAAAGTGGCAGGGGCGCTGACATAGCTGGTTATGGACAAAAGGGAGCTGGTATGGGAGGCATGAGAGCTCGAAAGGGAGCTGGAAAAGCTGGTATAGGAGGCATGGGAACTGGCAGACCTGGTATGGGAGACATGGGAGCTGGCAGAACTGATATGGGAGACATGGGATCTGGCAGAACTGGTAGAGGAGTCATGGGAGCTGGCAGAGCTGGTATGGGAGCTGGCAGAGCTAGTATAGGAGTCATGGGAGCTGGCAGAGCTGGTATAGGAGTCAAGGGAGCTGGCAGAGGAGCTGGAAAGGGATCTGGCGTGTGGAAGCGTGGGAGGTATGAATGAAGTTCCTAACTTCTCTAGTGACAAGCCATCGAGGATTTTCACCGCTTCTGCAACAAGCAAAATGAACAAGACTTTAAGCATGTGTCATTATCCATGAATGGCATATTAATAGAGTGAGAATTCGTATACAACTCCCTATTTTTACTGTCCATTTGCAAAGTCATATAAAATCATTTGTACAGGATTTGAACGAATGTAATCAATATTAATTGTACATAGTTTTGCATATTTCAGACTTTCCTGTATATAAAAGACTATTGAGCTTGCAATGTAGCATATTTTTAGTATTTTGTGGCAAAAAGCCCCAAATTATCATATTTTGTAAAAACAATAATATTCTGTGTTGCAAATATAGTTTTTCAGGCAAAGCTCAATGTGAAGCAGACTTGAATAATTTCAAGGGAAAAATTGTTCCGGTTCCGGGTATCGATCCCGGGAATTGAATATTTTACCTGAAAAACTAGACTTGCATAATATATACATTACTGTTTGTACGTTAACAGAAAACTACATTTTCAAGTCGCACAGAGTTTGTGTGCACTCGATGTGGGTCTCTAGCATCTCGTCACCCCACTAGAGTTGTGTGGATATAAGGAGAAAAATTGAGACAGTGTCGGGTGGAGTTCCTGGGTAGTTCAATCAGTAGAGCACTGGTGCGTTCAGCCAGAGATCCCTGGATGGATACCCGGCCCCAGAACAATTTTTTCCTTGAAATTATTCAAATTCAATATTCTAAATTGTTTGTCAACACAATATTTTTTTTATCTTAACTGAACTTGATGACCGGAAATTCTTTGCATATGCAGTGTGGTGTGGAGAAGCCAAAACAAACACTCTCTTTTTGAATCATTGTGCTACTGCACAACAAGAAGCATACCCAAACACCTCTATCTACCTGACTTCATCATTATCATCATCATCATCATCATCATTATCATCCATACAAGTATTAGGTCATGTGGCCTATTACGATCTCATAATAAAGAGGAATTTCTCCTCAGCTCTTTTTGGGATGTCCCAGAGATCTCTTCCCATGGGGTTGATAGTGAAGTATAGCTTTTGGGATTCTGAGGGGTTCTCATACATCGCAAATGGCTCAGTTCTGATATTTCTGTATAAAATCGAGTACTGATTCCAGACTCAGTTCTTCCATTACTTTGTCGTTGCGTTTATGGTCCCATTTGTATATGATGCTGTTCTTTGCATAAATCTCATTTCATTAGCTGTTATTCTGCTTTCATCCATCCGCCTTAATGTCTATGCCTCATTACCATAACAGAGTACAAGATTTGTTAAAGACCTATTCTAGTGCTTGTCTGTAGCAGGAATGGTTTCATTATCCTGTTTTTATTTCCAAAGTTTTGGAGTATTTTACAATTTTGCTCATTATATCCAAATCATTATCAAATATTAATTTGCAGCCAAGATAATTATGTAAAATCATTAACTTTTCCCTAAATTTTGCCTTGTAAACATATTTTTTTTAGGGGCTGTATTTCAACAGATGGCAGTAACTACTTTTTCCTGTATTTATTTCAATTTTATATTTTTTGCAATGATATTTAAATTACGTACAGAGTATGGTAGATCATTTTCTGTAGATTCTATTAAAACCAGATCAACTGCAAATATTAATGAACCTATTTTTAAATTTCTGTTTATCTGCAACTGACCATGTCTTTTTTGTCTCCATTCCTGAAGAATTTTATACAGGTGCGTTATAAATAGTAGGGAGAGACCGAATTGCTGTTAAGTTCTTGCCATTCTGAGATCCTGTTGTTAATTTTAACTGAAATTAAATTTGACGTACCTGACTTAAATGTCCCATAACCTCCTTTTCTCTGTTTCACTTATTCTCAGTTGGCATTTTTTGTGAAGTTTATCTATACGCACTTTAACATCTGTTGTCGTATCACGTGTGTAGAATCTTTGGGTTTATTTTTAAGTCGTGGACTTTTGCTCTGACTCTATTCTTATTGTCTTATGGCTTATGTTCATGTAACTGATTTACATTGTGTTTCAATTTTTATGATATTAGTGATTAAGGGGGTCATGAATCATAATATGTAAATTTCCAATCCTGCATGTGCCTTCGTGACTGAGGAAAACCATGAAAAACCCCAATCAGATTGGGAACCTTCCGAATACGGGTCTCAAACACTACCGACTGAGCTAAGTCATTCATGCTGTGTTGCAAGAAAACAGACCTATAAATAATGTATTCCTCCATTAGTTAGTGGACCTTTAAGGTTGTGGAATGTCGGGTTGCAGAAGAGGAATTTAACGGTCCACTTGTTATTGGATCGTTAACCAAGCATCTTTGCATTTCACAAGTGACGCAATAGTACGTGAATGAATAAAAAGTGAACATCGGCTGCTACACTGATTTGAAGCATTCTAACTTTTATTGTTGTCAAAATTTGCAATAAATATAGACTAATACGAACCAGAAAGGAATCAGGAGCAGAAGTGTTGGTGAGGAAGATAAATAAGCCTATTTGTTATTAAAAATAACGCACGAGTGCATTAATGTTATAGGAAATAGAAGACAACCTACAGAGCACATAACGTCGTCGTTAGACGATGAACTAGAGTCTGTAATGAAGACATAAATAATAACTTTGCTATTACAAGAATTAATGAATAAATAAACAAACAAATAAATAAATAAATAAATAAATAAGCAAATAAAGAAGCAAATAAATAAATGAGAACACATCGAATTACCATATATGGATGGCTAAGAGGAGATATCTCTATATACAAAAATGTCAATTCAGTTTAACTACATTATTATTATTATTATTATTATTATTATTATTATTATTATTATTATTATTATTATTATTATTATTATTATTTAGAGTAACTATATTATTATTGTTCACAAAATTGGACAGTCTATGACTTGTGTACTCGTAATATTTTGTTATCGAATAGAAGATCTTGCAAAGCAGAAACATATACAGGGTGTTAAAAATAACGTTTACAACGTTTCAGGAGTAATAGAGGAGGTAAAAGTAAACATCTTTTGTAAGTGACAAAACTTTGGCTGATGCGCCATTTATTGTGTAGGCCTACGTAAGTGTTAGTATAATCCATAAAGAACAACACCAATTGTCGTTTTAGAGGTGGTGTTCAAACTGTCGTTCATTGAAGGCATTGCACAACTGGTACCTTCGTACTATGGAGTGTCTGCAACGCTCAAAAAGACCAACATTGTCTCTAATAACATGTGCAGCTTCAACAACGCGAGCAACTAAGTCTTCTGCCGAATCGATCGGTGTCTCATACACAAAACATTTCACGTCCCCCCACAAAAAGAAATCCAGTGGGGTTAGGTCCGGTGATCGAGGTGGCCACGGTATCGGGTTACCCCTGCCAACCCAACGTTTGGGGAATGTAGCATTTAGGTGTTTCCTGACACGACGATGAAAGTGTGGAGGGGCACCGTCATGCTGAAACCATATTCGTTCTCTGATGTTCAATGGGATATTTTCTAAAAGTTTTGGTAGGACGTCGCGTAGAAAAAACAAAATAATTATCACCATGGAGACTGTCAGGCAACAGACAAGGCCCTACAAGGTGGTCGTGCACAAACAGAACTATACAGTGTGTGTTGTGACGGAAGTCAAGTCATCTATTCCTTCAGGCCATATAGCGGCAAAAGAGCGCATCTGCTGAAGTTTTGTCACTTAAAACAGACGTTTGTTTTTACCTCCTCTATCATCCCTGAAACGTTGTAAACGTTATTTTAACACCCTGTATAAGAAGTTTGTCTATTTTAAGAAATTAATTTCTACGAGGTAGTCCTATCACTTTTTAGCTATCGATATGCAATATTATTTTAATGTCGTGTATATAGGACCTATTATATCCAAAATATCGCATGCCTGAATCTCATACAAGTAACATTACGTTACACTATAATAGACTACTAAGACATTCTATGCTGTGCAGTGTTATTCATTTGTGCAATTGTAAGTTTTTCGAACAATTTTTGTCACTAACTCTTTCATCCAGTATTCACACAAAGTTAAATCATGCGAAAATTTCGGGGCGCTGTATTGGAACGTGACGCTTTTTATATAGTAATAATGGTGAGGATATGACTTGTTCCAAAACATGACGAACTTTCTTCCTGGAATTGGTAAATCCTCATAAACTCTCATCTTCTCCTCAACTTTTAGGCGCGTGGCAGAAATGAAATAATATGGCAATGACTTCAAGAATTGGCAACAAAAGCTGAGAATTTATCCCTTGCTCGTTCTTACACTTAAGTGGTGAAAAGTGTGGGGGAAGGCCGTCATGTTTTGGAGATGAAATGAAGGTGTTTTGGGGTCAAAGATATAGCACTCCATGCCCAAGGGGATTGTAAATAGACTGAAAATTAAGTAACATTATTTCCTGATATGAATGCTTCACTTGTTAATTTATCTACATAGGCCTATTTCTAAATAAAGTCAGCTTTCTCTCTTTCTGCGTTGTATGGGCTCGTGACCTATATTGTATAAAATTCTTAATACAGTGCATCTTCGCCATCACGTCGCGACGGCCGAGTGGCAAGCGGCAGAAGCACGCCCCCCCCCCCCCCGGGCGCTCGATCGGTCACGAGCGTGATGGCGAAGACGCATTGTAATAAGAATGTATTATGATTATTTGCAATTATAATTTTAAAACTTTCGCTTATGGACATGCTAGATCAGCAGCTTCGTAGCCAACGTTGAAGTCTCTGGTCGTAAGATTAACACATCGCAACTCCAGTAATCGCACGTGCAGATATGTTTATATATCCAGTGGTGTCATTCTAATTTTTTAACAATCGGTTCTCTCCGCTAAGGACCGCGAATTTAAAAATATTGAATGACGTAATAAAAAGCAGCTACAAATAAAGGAAAACTGCAATCCAATATGTACTTCCATAACAAAATTATGTGCATAGTTTAAAATGCTGATTCGCGTCACGATGGAGGAGTAGACTTCTCACACTTCATCTGTGAGCTGAGCGGCGGTGGATTGCCTCGCTACAGAAACATCATATCACATACATTATCATACCTACTGTACTATTATATACACAAATAGCATTATACTATATACTACTTACTTAATTATTGGATTTGAAGGAACCCGGAGGTTCACTGCCGCCCTCGTATAAGCCCGTCACTGGTCCCTATCCTGAGCAAGATTAATCCAGTCAGTACCATCATATCCCACCTCCCTCAAATCCATTTTAATATTATCTTCCCATCTACGTCTCGGCCTCCCCAAAGGTCTTTTCCCAACTAACACTCTATCTGCATTTCTGGATTCGCCCATGTGCTACACGTCCTGCCCATCTCAAACGTCTGGATTTAATGTTCCTAATTATGTCAGGTGAAGAATACAATGCGTCCAGTTCTCTGTCGTGTAACTTTTTCCATTCTCCTGTAACTTCATCTCTCTTAGCCCCAAATATTTTCCTAAGAACCTTATTCTCAAACACCCTTAACCTATGTTCCTCTCTCAAAGTGAGAGTCCAAGTTTCACAACCATAAAGAACAACCGATAATAAATTCTAGCTTTAAAATGTTTTGACAGCAGATTGGATGACAAAAGCTTCTCAACCCAATAATAGCTGCCATTTCCCATATTTATTCTGTGTTTAACTTCCTCCCGAGTATCATTTATATCCCAGGTATTTGAATTTTTCCATCTCTTCAAAAGATAAATTTCCAATTTTTATATTTCCATTTCGTACAATATTCTCGTCACGAGACATAATCATATACTTTGTTTTTTTCAGAATTTACTTCCAAACCTATCTCTTTACTTGCTTCAAGTAAAATTCCCATTATTTTCCCTAATCGTTTGTGGATTTTCTCCTAACATATTCACGTCATCCGCATAGACAAGCAGCTCATGTAACCCGTTCAATTCCAAACCCTCTCTGTCATCCTGGACTCTCCTAATGGCATACTCTAGAGCAAAGTTAAAAAGTAAAGGTGATAGTGCATCTCCTTGCTTTACCCACAGTGAATTGGAAATGCATCTGACAGAATCTGACCTATACGGACTCTGCTGTAAGTTTCACTGAGACACATTTTAATTAACCGAACTAGTTTCTTGGGAATATTAAATTCAGTAAGAATACTGTATCATATAAAACTTCTCTCTTAACCGAGTCATATGCCTTTTTTAACTCTATGAAAACTGATGCACTGTACCCTTATATTCCCATTTTTTCTCCATTATCTGTCGAGTAAAAAATGTCTGATCAATAGTTGATCTATTACGCCTAAAACCAAACTATACACTATATACAGAAATTAAATAAAAACAACATAAGCAGGAAATACACGCGTTTATAAGCACAAGATAGACACGCGTGTTCCTTACTCAGAAACAACTGATGTTTCCTCTAAATGCGGCAGCGTTGGTGGAGTGCCGTTCTCTGCATGCGCAGAGCTTTGAATGTCTGTCCACACCGACATATTATTTGAATTATCTCAAAACGCCCCCAGCCAGGAACAGGACAAAGTGGCCCTTGTTTGTTGTAGCCCTGTGCTCCACATAAGGACCTAAAGAAAATGCTATACTATCTGAAGATGCATCTGCATACATATTTGTACAACATACTGTTACATCAAGTTAATTTAACAAGTACGGTACAATGAAAGATGAGCAGAAGACATTTCTTCTTCAACTTTTACCCAAACACCGATAGGAGTTCCCAACTCCTTCAAAAGTTGTTTTCACGTTTTTCTTTTCCTGTGTTACAAATTATATACCTCTCAGTCCAGGAGTGATCTGTAAATGGTAATGTTTTAGTGAAATTGTTGTGCTTGTTTTATACATTTATGCATGATTGTGGGAATGTGAATTTTTGAAAGTGCAGTTTTTTGTACCACACTACCATGTCAAGGCATTGGAAGAACCCTGTTACCTATTCATTTTAACTAAAGAATTCTCTATTTTAGACCTTTTATGTCAGATTCTAAATCTAAAATCTTCACCTAACTAAGTACTTGAATGAGGGTTTCGAATGTAGTTTGCGTTTTTAATTTTATTGTTTCTAGTTGAACTGCGATAGATTCGGTATCATGTATCTCTGGCAGATTTAGTATTCTCCCAGGAGATAAAAGATTGTTGCACACTGGATCCTGTTGTTCTCTCAGCAGGGATAGCTGGGTTGAAACATGACCATCAACAGTCTTTCTGATGATAAACATTTCTTACATGGCAAGATGGAGGATCCTCGATGGAATCTTTTCACGTTTCATTGCATTACCCAGATTTCTATGTGGAATTTATATTCAAACATAAGCGCAACTTAAATGATACTGACTACTATCGACCCAGCAGCCATAAATCATTCAAACTTTTCAGTACTTTTAATGGATAAAAATATGTTGCATTAAAAATGGAATAACAAATTGTAGGGGTATTAAAAAGGAAAACGAAGTATCTTATTACTGTGCTTAATAGTGTATAATAGTCTATTTACATCTTTAAATAATATTTTGGAATAATAAACTATGGATCAGTTTTGTGTATGCGGTATTAGCATTCAAAAGAAAAGGGGTATCGATACGAGACTGCCAAAGTAATTGCAGATCGGCATGCAAACATATTATCGACGGGCCAGTTCTAAAGGGAAACAACTCAAAATTTAAACTTTAGAGAAAACTGAAGTTTAAAGCTTCATGTTGCTGTGAAACATCCATTTTGGAAACTTACAACATATATTAAACATGACTTGAATTTGGATTAAGAATCCTCTGATTTTTCACAGCAACATAAAGCTTCAAAATGCAGGATTCTCTAAACTTGAATTTTGAATTGTTTCCCTTTCAAGCTGAGCCGTCGATGTTGTAGGCTATATCTGTTGTGACTGGCTGTACACTTGGTTAAGAAGCAACGATTTAATAATGTGATATGATTATGTTTACTGTCCTATTAAAAAGCTAGAGACTTATATGTTAGAATGTTAAATTAATGCTCTTCTTTTCTGTCAACCTAATTTGTTTTATCTTCAAAATTTAAGAACAGGTTCTACGAACTGCGACAAATTCAACAAGTGAATCGGGCGACTGGTGCGAACTGGCTGAATGATACCACTGGATAAATGTTCTATTCACTACTAATACGAATTCAAGTCTCCTGAACTTGTGCACAGAGTCCGTAGATATCCAGAGAATCGCAATTCTTTGCTCTGGAAATGCCGACAAAAATCAGGCATTTTTGTTACAGCGCACGCTATTTCCTATATGCATTTGTATAGGGAATGACTGCAGCCTAAATCAGAATCAAATATTTTTAATTTTAAGGGCCATGGACACTGGCCTAAAATAAGTTTCACTTTAAATGGTACTATTACTCTGGGATTCCACGGATTCTGCTTCTGCATAGCTGAGAGCGCCACTATAGCTTAGAATTTGAACAGTTACTGTACCTTCGTAGTATTCGTCTAAGTCGTACTGGAAGTGATAAAGATAAACTTCTAGCTTCACCAACTTCCTCCGCCCCAGCTCCATGACGCTCTCCTCCCACTCGGCGTACTGGCTGCTCGAAGGCTCGCTGGCACCATCTACCATTATCAGGTCATCAGTTGTTAGATTCACCAACTTCCTCCATCCCAGCTCCATGTCGCTCTCCTCGAACTCGGTGTACTGGCTGCTCGAAGGCTGGCTGGCAGCGTCTACCATCATCAGCTCATCAGTTGTTAACTTCACCAACTTCCTCCGCCCCAGCTCCATGTCGCTCTCCTCGAACTCGGCGTACTGGCTGCTCGAAGGCTGGCTGGCAGCGTCTACCATCATTGGCTCATCAGTTGTTAGATTCACCAACTTCCTCCGTCCCAGCTCCATGTCCCTCTCCTCGAACTCGGTGTACTGGCTGCTTGAAGGCTGGCTGGCAGCGTCTATCATCATCAGCTCATCAGTTGTTAGATTCACCAACTTCCTCCGTCCCAGCTCCATGTTGCTCTCCTCGAACTCGGTGTACTGGCTGCTTGAAGGCTGGCTGGCAGCGTCTACCATCATCAGCTCATCAGTTGTTAGATTCACCAACTTCCTCCGTCCCAGCTCCATGTCGCTCTCCTCGAACTCGTTGTACTGGCTGCTTGAAGGCTGGCTGGCAGCGTCTACCATCATCAGCTCATCAGTTGTTAGATTCACCAACTTCCTCCGTCCCAGCTCCATGTCGCTCTCCTCGAACTCGGTGTACTGGCTGCTCGAAGTCTGGCTGGCAGCGTAAACCATCATCGGCTCATCAGTTGTTAGATTCACCAACTTTCTCCGTCCCAGCTCCATGTCGCTCTCCTCGAACTCGGCGTACTGGCTGCTCGAAGGCTGGCTGGCAGCGTCTACCATCATCGGCTCATCAGTTGTTAGCTTCACCAACTTTCTCCGCCCCAGCTCCATGACGCTCTCGTCGAACTCGGCGTACTGGCTGCTCGAAGTCTGGCTGGCAGCGTCGACCATCATCGGCTCATCAGTTGTTAGCTTCACCAGCGTACTCCGCCCCAGCTCCATGACGCTCTCCTCGAACTCGGCGTATTGGCTGCTCGATGTCTGGCTGGCAGCATCTACCATCATCGGCTCAACAGTTGTTAGCTTCACCAACTTCGTCCGCCCCAGCTCCATGACGCTCTCCTCGAACTCGGCGTACTCACTGCTCGAAGGCTGGCTGGCAGCGTCTACCATCATCGGCTTATCAGTTGTTAGCTGATTCCTCTCATTGTTTTTCAAGTTTTCCAACTTACCTGGTGGAGTGTTCATATAACACTCTGCAGTCGATGTTTTTGTCGATCTTCTTGTCAATCTTCTCCATATTCTTGTCCATCTTGTTGTCCATCTTCCTTTCTTCTCTCCGTTGCGTTTCGTCATGACATGTCCTTCCCCAGTATCCCCCACCCGGACATCCGATTGGGGGGATAGTTTACGTCCGGAGTTTTTTACCAGGGAAAGACTCATCATGCCATTACTATTAGAAATTATCTTCTTGGGATATATATATAAATGCGGAAGCTTCCCATTGCTTTCCGCACACCACTCTCTCTTTCGCATCTTAAAAGATCCCAGGGGGCCCCAGCGTGGAGGTGAGGAGAGTGGATTTGACTAATTAGGCCCTCCGGACTTCACCGAAATCCACCGCAAAAGTTAAATATCAGTTCCATCAGGGTTTTTGACCCGATCGGAGACCGGGAAATCCCAATTAGCCTTTGCCCCCCTTATTGAGTCTAAGGCAGCGGTTTCCAAAGTGTGCTCCGCGGAGCCCAGGGCTCCCCGAATGATTCTCAGGGACTTCGTCCGCGGCAGTTATGAAGATGACAAAAATTTCTGCTTCCATCTAGTCTCTAGCGAGAAAAACGCAAACTACTTCCATCAAGTGAAAATACTTTCTCAGAAAATAGTTTGCGTTTTCTTTTTAGATGGAAGCACCAATAATTATCTACTCGTTATTGGAACTATCTCGATTTTTCTTGCTTGCCAAGTACTCGATGATTCTCGAAATTTATTTATTGTTTTATATACCAAGCAGATGGCGTTTGTTAATCGTGATACGTAGAATCTACAATCTATTGACTATTATGTTGCTTCAAATATATATATATATATATATATATATATATATATATATATATATATATATATATATATATATATATATATATATATATATATACTGCATGTTAATTTGATTGCAGAAGTGTTAGCTGAACTTTGGTTGAAATGAAACTGTGACTTAAGACGGGTTCCGTAATACCGAAGAGTCATCAGCTATCAACCAGTGCTCAGTTAAAGACAGGTGTAACCTTACTGTAAAAGAAGATAATTCAAATTCCTTGAGATTGAGTTCCGAATATGTTGAACATGATCCTGCTTCAGAGTCTACGATGTCTAGTGCAGAGGTACTGAAAGGAATTAAAAAACGAAAGTATTGTGATTCATATTTGGACATGGAATTCCCTGAGTTTGCTGATGGATGTCCATAGTGTGAGATATGTAACAAAGTTTTGCCCAATAGTTCTATGTTCCCTGACAAGCTTAGAGACGGTATTTCGAAACTCATCCTGACTTCACAAATGAAACTGCAGACTAGGTACTTTAAAAGAAAAACTGATGACTCCATGCAGTTCGGACAATATTTTTATCTCGTGTAAAAGACAAATAACAAGAAAGCACTGGAAGCGTCGTACTTGATTAGTGATGACTGGCTCTTGCTGGTAAACCTCTCTCCTGCTTAAACTCTTATGAAACCATTATTAGTGAGGCTAGTTAAGTGTATGGTGGACGAAAAAACTGCAAACTTGATCCTCAGTGTGCTCTTAACAAATAACACTGTGCGTAATCGAATACAGAATCTATCAAACGACGTTAAAAATATCATAATTTCCCTTATCTGTGAAATTAAATTTTCACTGCAACTTGAATCCACGGACGTTGCCGTGTTATCTGTATTAATGACGTTTGGGCGGTACGAATTTTCAGGTCCTTTCATGAAGATATTTTGTTCTGCAAGCCATTGCCATCCTCTACAAGCGGTACTGAAATTTCATTGAAAACCTTGAGACAATTGCATTCACGTGTGCACAGATGGCGCAAAGGTCATGGTAGGTCCTGTTTCTGTGTCTGTTACAATGATCAAGAAAGCTAAAAAAAAAACTGCATAAGTAGTCATTGTTCACTACACCAACACGCTCTCGCAACGAAAAAATCCCAGCGTTATTAAAGTAAGTACTACACAAAGTCGTCAAAATTATCAACTTTCTTAAGGCACGACCTTTGCAGTGTAGACTACTCAGTATTCTGTGCGAAGCTATGGGGAGTATAGGCCTACACAAGTCACTGTTATTACACATAGAAGTGAGATGGTTGTCGCGAGATAAAGCGTTTTGTCGTTTACTTCAAATTCGAACGGAAGTTTCTTCACTTTTGAAAGACCGAAACAGTTTGCTAGCAAATTCTTTGAATGATCAGGAATGGTTGTGCAAATTAAGTTGCTTGGTAGACATTTTTTCAAAATTAACTAATTCATCACATCCATACAAGGTAAACAGAAGCTATATTCGATGTTAATGACTAAAGCTGAGACATCTAGGACGTTTGTCGTTAAGTTACGTGCACCCAAACTATAGCATAGCAAGTAGAGAGAGCGAGGGGAGGTCAGTATACAGGCTTTGTACGCTGTCCTATAAAAAACAGAGAATAAGGTGTATTCTCACATGACAAATAAACTGGAGCTCAGATCATGTCATCATTACTGGATTTTCGAGTCTGTTTCAGTAAACACTGCCTACGTTTTGATTACGTCTTCAACCCTTTTATAATGTGTAGCAAAATAGACTGCAGCATCCAGCCGTGTCCCCCGTCTAATTACAACGGGTTGCGGCGGTAGAGGGGCTCCAGGAGATATTTCACTGAATTTAACAACCCGTCCTGGTGCCTTAAACATACATATTTCTTTGACATTCGATATGAAACTGTTCACATCACTGTAGCAGGAGCGAACTTCTTCGACTATTTGATGTAGTCCATGGGCTATGATAACTTTCGGCTAAAGTAGTTGAATTTCCTTACCAACTTTTGGCATATAGGCTAGCATCCGTGATGAAAATAACTATACATTATCATTTTTTATTTCGTCTGGCCATAAGAGGGTAATAGGCGTTTTAAAACTTTAATTATATTTAAATGGTCCGCATTCTCAAGAATTTCACAGATTAATAAGAAAGTTTTATTGGATTTGTGTGGTGGAAGAATGTCCGTAACGACGTTTGGAACAAATTGTCCAGCGGCGTCTGTGCTTCCATTAATGAAATACATATTTTACTATCTCCTATACTTAGTCGTATGCGAGATAGGCTATAACATTATAATAGCATTTCGGTGTATAGTATTTCTGTAAAGTTGTTTGACTAGGGAGTTTCCTTTTCACGTATTTCCGCATAAAGCTTGTAAATTGTGTATTTTCAATGATATTTATTAGTATGTTGACACACACCATCATTGCACATAAATCGTGAAAAAAAGTCTTTCTGTGTGGTACACATTTAATTCAAACTTAAATGCGATTCATGTCCTTCTTCCTCAGTTGAAACTGTCATCAGTGCTTTATGTTTTCCGTGTTACAATGTTGTGTTACGAATTTACGTCTTTTACGTTTAATTTCTGTGCTACATAAATTTCATAGAATATTTACCCCACTTACTGCGAAATGTTATGTGCAGTGGCGGCTCGTGGGTATTGAATTCACGGGGCTGTATACAAAAATAAACCATGCAACTTATCTTATTTAAAGATTAGTTCTATGCGCCTTGTCTTGTAGGTTGCAAACTTTTGAATCATCTTCTTATTAAAATCCGATATGTCGTTTAACATAGTCTTTACAATGGAAAACATAGCTAATGCGGTCAGTCTCTCTTCTCTCATCGTATTTCTAAGTTAGGATTTTACTCTCTTCAAACATAAAAAGCAACGTTCTGCTTCTGAAGTTCTCATTGGTATGATGATAGCTATGCGTAGTAGTTCCACAACTTCTGAAAATGAGGCCTGCAAGTTCTCAGATAGAAGAAACTGCAATAGCTTGACTGCGTCACTGATATTTCTGAATTCTTGTCTCTGATACATCACAGTGAGTTCCGTTTTTAGTTTGTCTTTATCGAACATTAGAAAAAGCTTCACACATACATTCAGGTCATTTTTCAGGAAATGAGCTTTTGTAGCATTCAAATTTTTCTTGACACAGAAGAGAAGATAATTTCAAATGATCTATGAACTGGAATCGGGTGTTAGCTTGTGTGAAAATGAGGACACATACTTCCTTGGCTGCCGCAACCCTTGTCTGAATCCCTTCGACCTTACGAAGCTTTTTAGGGTTTTCATTTTCACAGATCTCGCTGCTCAACTGTGCACCGTTCCGTATTGTCTGTATGGCATTAACAAAGCTCGATATGCAGAGTCGGCCTCGGTAGCATAGTCGGTTGCGGGTTCGATCCCGGCCCAGGTCGATGGCATTTAAATGTATTTAAATGAGACAGGCTCATGTCAGTAGATTTACTGGCATTTAAAAGAATCCTGCGGAACAAAATTCCGGCACACCGGCGACGCTGATATAACCCCTGCAGTTGCGAGTGTCGTGAAATAAACCATAACTTAATTTTTTATATGCAGATTTGAACCTTAGAAATATCTAACTGGTTGTAGTTGGTTGTATAATATATCTACATAATACATCAATAAATGAAAAAACTGAGCCAGAAATTGAATTCAGGATCTTCAAGAGTACGCACCAGGGCGCTTGCCTCATTTATTGTGATGTTGTTAGATATTTCAGGTTCCATTATGGTTTGAAAACATTCTAGCAATGGCTCCTTCTTCTCATGAACAACATTTACTATTTTTATTTTAAAACTCCATCTTGTTGCCCCAGCTGATGGAATTGTCTTTGAAACACATTAATCTAATACAGACTGTGTGGAGATCGAGAGAAGAATGCAGGGATGCTGGATAAATTAGCAAAAAATATGCGAGCTTTGTAGGCTATTTTGTTTAGCGGCTCTTTCCATTATGAGATTCAACTGATGGGCACTTAATTTCACATTCTTCAAGATAACAGTGGAATATCACACTAGAAACCTGTGTTCCCACGCAACTCTTGCGTTGTACAGTCTCGAGTAAATATGGCTGCCGCGTCGGCATTTGTCGTATCAAAAGAATGCGGTACCATGGATGGCAACAGGGCTGGCAATAGCTGTGCTACAAAGAAACTAACTTTCCAGAAAATTTTATCATAGCAAGCATAGAAATTCTCAGTCCAGTGAAGAGGCGTGGCACTACTGATTTAAAGGGGCGCCCTCTTCCATTAAAAACTGTTTTTTGTAGGTTAGACACATCACAACATTATAAAACTATATATATTCTTGATCAGGATGATTCAGAGAATTTATTTTCGTTAAAAACAAAAAAAAAAAAAACAATTTTTTATGATTCCGAGTACCTTTTCCCCTTAAATGAGTCAGCATTGTCTTGAAGTTCAGCAAAATAAAAACATATTCCTCGGTACCTATATGCCCACTAAGCGGTCACTCAATATTGTATACATCTTACATTTTATCTCCGTCGGTCTGCGACCGCTAACTCTCTTTGTCTTCCATGTGCACAGTACATTATTTGTGACCAACTGCATTGCATTGAAACACTTAATAGCACAGTCTATGTAATACATACAGTCATGAAGCTCAATACGTAAGGAATATGCATCCAATGACCGTTGAACTTTAGTTGCTAGCCATTAGGATCGCTACTATCGCCTCATCACAAACAATGCGAAACAGTACCGGCACAATCTATTGTTCCTAGTACTCTCAGTTGCTAACTGCTTGGAGCGCTGTATCGCGAGAAATGCAAAAAATCACCTCAAGCTTCATGACTGTGTGACATCAGACTGTGCTAGTAGCTAACCACCTCAAGAGTCAGCATTCAATCTGCAAAAAATTCTGAGAGGGCTGTATTGAACATAGCAAGTGTGGCTTAAGATTTCTATGAACAATTCAGTTCCACATTAATTTTTTTTTTCTATTTCCTTTTCGTTGTTTTCCCATTCCTTCTCTCTTAATTTAGGATTACCATAACAGGTTTAACACTTGTCTAGCATATTACATTAGTTCCATCCACTAGTATTAACCGGTAGCCAAAAACCAAATATAAATTTTAATGCATCTGATATTATTCTAGTTTTCCTCAGCTTGGCCTCGACAGTACACACACACTTAACATCTCGAATGATTCAGAAGTAGGGCCTACCTTCTGGAACTATGGAACGAGCCATGTCCCCAAAAACTGAAGACTGCTTAATCTCCCAGATCACCTGCTTATCCAAACAATTAGATACTAGCTACGAGACACGAAGGACTTAGCACAGTAGACAACCCTTCAAGTTGCGAGAACATGATCTTAAGAATGGAAAATATACAGCAATTCGTTCTTAAATGTTTGATAAATTAAGTCTCAGTACATGATTGGAAGCCCGAAATTTTTGTTTGGATATGTAACGTACAGTATATCTCATAGATGTCCAATTCTAACTTGCAAGAGGTAACCCCTGACGTAAGAAACTCACGGCAGATATTATTTAAGGTCGTTTTTCCCTATTTTATATGGAAAGTTATTGACCTTAGCAGAGATGCTTGACGTGCAATATCTCCTGATTCTATAGGCGTTTGGACACCCATGGTATATCTACTGACTCGTCCTGAGAAGCCAAAAAGCCATAATTAAGGTATTTTAACTTATTAAGTTAATTTAATCATACTTCTGAAGAAACTAATATTTTTATTCTCTTGTTTCAATGACGTCTGCTAATTAGTGAGTGTTTCTGCTTCTTTCATCCTTGTTACATTGTGTGAAGTTTAAACACTAAATTGAAAACTATTACTGAGATTTTATCTGAATGTTGTTGTTTTCTAATGCCAGGCATTTGACAATAAAGTCATTTGACATCTTGCACTCCAATATTTTTCAAAAATATTGTCATGGTTAGCCACTGACGCACAGATTTTGAGATGTTTTGAATCCATTTCTTGATTTCAGTTGCACAATGGACAGTTAGGAGACTGATATATTCCAATTCTATGCAGATGCTTGGCCAAACAGTCATGGCCTGTTGCCAATCTAAATGCAGCTACAGACGATTTGTGTGGTAAATCGGGAATCAACTGTGGATTATGATGCAGAGAGTTCCATTTTTTCCCTTGAGATTGTGTTATCAAATTTTGTTTGTTGAAGTCTAAGTATGTAATTTAATAAATCTTTTCACAGAGGAATACGTAGATTTAGTAACAGGTCTGTAAGTAGCAGTGCTGCCCTTCCGCATTCTCATTTCCCAGGATTCCACAATGGGATGTTAGCCATTGGAATACAATTCTTTTATTGAGTGATATTAATTGAGAGAGCATTTTATTTATTTCTGCTATTTGAGATGAAGGTGTGTGTCTAGAGACTATTGATAGAATAGCTGCTTTGGAGTCTGACAATATAACAGCATTTTTAAATTTATTGATGTGGCAGAGAAGATTCCTGAGACTTTCACTTATTGCAGTGATTTCTCCATCAAAACTTGTTGTTTCATATCCAAGAGATCTATAATGTGAGAAGAGACAGCATGTAACACCTGCACCTGCACCTTGTTCCCTGGAGATCAAGGATCCATCGGTGTATAAATGAAGCCAATTTTTTGGAAGGTACCTAATATTAATTCTCTCTAAAGACAATTGTTTCATTATTTCAGTGTTTACTTCTGATTTCAGTATTTCTTCTGATAGTGTTAAAGGCTTTGATTTAATTTGTAAGTTTTCTTTTAAATTCGGGACGTTGATTTTCTGTTTTAATTCTTGAACCATGGATATGAACCTTTTTTGAGCTTTTAATCTATGGAGAGGACTGTATGAATGCCAATTGTTTCCGGTAATCTGATAAGTTTTTCATATTGAATCAGTGCTTTTTCTTCTATTGTCATTTTGATGCTGTTAATATTAGTGAGGAATCTCATAGAATCTATTGGAGTTGTTTTGATTCCACCAGTGATGAGCCTGAGAGCTTGGTTTTGAACACGTTCTATTTCGTTTATGAAAGGTGAAGTAATTAAAATTTCTCTGCAGTATGTCAGCACTGGCTGTATAAACATTTTGTATGTAGTGTTCAAAGTATTTCTAGAGCAACCCCATTTCTTTCCTGCTAGTCTTTTCAGAAGGGAGAATCTTTTACGAGCTTTTTCAGAAATATATTTCAAATGGTTGTTCCATGTTAACTTACTGTCGAAAATAACTCCAAGATATTTGGATCCATAAGTCCTAGGGAGGTGTTGGCCATTGTATTGGATATTGAATTCTCTTTCTTTTTTACCAAGTGAAAATATTTGGTAGTTACTTTTGCCTAAATTGAGTGTCATCAAATTTGATGTATTCCATTCATGTATATCTGAATGTAAAAATGAGTAATGTTATACAGAGTGAAAGGATTTCGGTGACAGTCCTTTGAGATACGAATCCTGAGCATAGTGTAACTGGAAAAATTCTATGCCACATTATTTCTTTGCGCTTACTTTTCCGAGCAATAATAATTTCATATGATTATTTTTTTATTCCATTATCTTTTAAACACATTTATCATTTTGTAAACATGTCTACAATACACTTTTTAGTGGCCACAAATAATTTTGCACAATGTTTTTTGTTACATTTACGGTTTAAGAGTAAGTATTTACTACTTAATCACAAATGTCTTTTAAGGAACCCGGAGGTTCATTGCTGCCCTCACATGCCAATTGTTTCCTGGTAATCTGATAAGTTTTTCATATTGAATCAGTGCTTTTTCTTCTATTATCATTTTGATACTGTTAATATTAGTGAGGAATCTCATAGAATCTATTGGAGTTGTTTTGATTCCACCAGTGATGAGCCTGAGAGCTTGGTTTTGTACACGTTCTATTTCGTTTATGAAAGGTGAAATATTCAGATTTTGAAAACAATAGATGATGTAGCTAAGTTAGCTTAATATCTATAGAATTTTACACATTTTTCAATTATTTTAAACCTCTTTTAAGCATATTATGAGCATTAGTAGTAGATCTTTTACTATTTACTACCAAAATGTGAGAGGTCTCAACACAAAGACAACTGATTTATATTTAAATAGTCTTTTAATTTCACATAAAATTATAGTATTGACTGAAACATGGCTACATCATGAGGTATATAACACAGAATTGTTTAATTCTAATTATAATGTTTATCGTTGTGATAGACAGAACAGAAGAGGTGGTGGAGTCCTCATTGCGATTTCGTCAGACGTAGCCTCAAAAAGTGTCAATTTACCATTTGGTGATATTGAAGCATTATGTATTCAAACAATTATTCATGGCCAGGTATATATTATTATTGGAGTGTATTTTCCGCCTGGCTCAAAGTTAGAAAATTATTTGTCATTTTATAGGGTTTTTGGAAAATAATACAAATCTCCAAAATAAGCATTTATTAATCGCAGGGGACTTCAATTTGCCTCTAATTACAGGCACAAATTATAATCTTTTATGTGCTGGACCTTGTTACAGAGCTTTGTCACATTTCCTTTCTATGCATGACTTAGAATCTATAAATAATATTTTTAATTCTAATGGAAAAACGCTTGACTTGATTCTTACTAATTTCCATAGAATTGCCTGTGTATTACAAGATGATTCTCCTCTTATATTTGTTGATACTTATCACCCTGCCTTAAATGTTAATATATCATTAAAGAGACAAAAATAGTTTGTTAAACAGAGTTATACTCATGTGTATAATTTCCAGAAAGCTCACTTCCTAGAACCGTATAAATTGTTTTCCAATGTTAACTGGCAATTGTTATCACAGTTTACTGATATTGATGTTGCTACGGATTACTTTTACTCAGTACTATATTCTGTAATGGATTCTACAGTTCCAAAGAAAAGAGTTTCAGCTAAAAAGAAATATCCATCCTGGTTTACAAAAGAAACTATAAATAATCTCAAGTTGAAAAAATATTTCAGGAGTAGGATGCATTTATCTCAGTATAATAAAGAACAATTTAAACAAATTAGAAACAGAGTTAAAACTATGATAAATAATGCGTATCATAGTTATGTTATTGAGATAGATAATACTTTTAAAAACGACTCTAAAGTATTTTGGAACTATATACAAAATAGGAGAACTAGCAAAAATATCACAGCAAAGTTAATGACTAGGCAAGATCACATTTTTGATAGTAATGATTCTATTTCAGAAGCGTTTGCTGATTACTTTAGTTCGGTTTACTCTGTAAACATATCACACAACCTTCAAAAAGAAAATACGGTAATACCGGATTATATTAATTATCCATTAACAACTGAGCCTATAACTAGACAAGAATATTTGACTGCTATAAAAAATTAAAGCCTAAAAAATCTTGTGGCCCAGATGATTTACCTCCTTATGTATTGAAAGTTTGTTTCGAAGTACTTATATATCCTTTATGTTTGTTGTATAATTTAATTTTAAAAACAAAAACTTTTCCGAAAATGTGGAAATTAACAAAGGTTTGCCCTGTGTTTAAATCTGGTGATAATAGTAGAATTGAAAATTATAGACCCATTGCAATAGTTTGTGCCCCATCCAAGGTATTTGAGCAGATTCTATATACACGAATTTTTCAACATGTTTATAGTGCAATTGATATAAATCAGCATGGATTTTACACCCATAGGTCTACCACAACAAATCTAATTAATTTTACACAAAAGGCATTTAATACATTACATAATCGCAGAAATTTAGACGTGATATACCTTGATTTTTCCAAAGCGTTTGATAAAATTGACCATAAAATTTTAATTAATAAACTTTCAAGTTTTGGATTATCTTATTCATATTTACAGTTAATAGCGTCATATCTTACAAACAGGCAGCAGTATGTTTCATTCAATCAAGTAAAATCAAAACCATTCACAGTAACTTCAGGTGTACCCCAAGGATCTAATCTTGGTCCCTTGTTCTTTTTACTTTATATCAATGACTTACCTAAACAGATTTTGCACACTAAATGTTTACTATATGCTGATGATGTTAAATTGTATAAAGTCATTGACAAACAACAAGACGTTTTTGATCTACAGCATGATTTGGACAGACTATATAGATGGAGTATCGATAATTTTCTTCTGTTAAATATTAATAAATGTTGCTTTATGACATATTCTAAAAATAAGACAGTTCCTCAGAATTCGTATGAAATTAATGGTGTGAAGTTACCTAGAGTAGAATCATTTAAGGATTTGGGTATTTATTTTACACCCAACTTATGTTTTAAAATGCACTTAAATCACGTGGTAATTGATGCATATAGGAAATTAGGATTTATAATCAGAAATACAAAAGAATTAAAAAATATAAATACTATTGATACTCTCTATAAAACTGTGGTTAGAAGTAAGCTAGAGTATGCATCTGTAATATGGTCACCCCAGTTCCAGTCCCATCAGATGCAAATAGAAAGGATACAGAAAAGATTTTTACGTTATTTATATTTTAAAAAAACATCACGTGTCGTCTTATGACAAACAAATTTCATATAATCAGTTACCTTTTGAATTTAATTATAAAACTTTAAAATCTCGACAATTAATAAATAGCCAAATTTTACTCTATAAGACTGTTAATGGTATACTGAATAACTGTGATTTTCTTAAATTCCTTCAGTTCAATTTAAAAAGAACAGAATTACGTCATAGGCAACCTTTTATTATTCCTATTCCTAGAACTGTTTTCTTCAAGAACTCTCCATTGTTTGTTATGTGTAATACTTACAACTCTCTGTCTTTAAACTGTGATTCTCAATTGGATTTCAGTTTAACAATTGAAAAATTTCATACAATATTAAAAAGCATTGTATTTCCTTAGATATTTAAATTATGAAGAAGTGTATTATAATGTTTTTACTCAAGTTTTTAAATAATTTTGCATAATTATATTGACATTTGGCACTATATTAACTGTAATATTATATTCTAGCATCTATTACCATTATATATTTTCTTTCTTTCGTTTGTGTTGTTTGTTTTGTTGTTTTTTTCTCTTATTATGTATTTTGTGTATATATCTGTGTAAGCCACCTGTAATTGGAAGCCTGCTTCTGTTGGTGGTGGATTTAAAATAAAATAAATAAAAATAAAATAAGCTCGCCATCAGTCCCAATCCTGAGCAAGATTAATCCAGCCTCTGCCATCATATCCCACCTCCCTCAAATCCATTTTAATATTATCCTCTCATCTACGTCTCGACCTCCTCAAAGGTCTTCTTCTCCCCAGCCTCCCAACTAACACTCTATATGCATTTCTGGATTGACCCATGCGTGCTACATGCCCTATCCATCTCAAACGTCTGCATTCAATATTCCTCATTATATCAGATGAAGAATACAATGCGTGCAGTTCTACGTTGTGTAACTGTCTCCAGTCGCTGGAACTTCATCCTTCTTAGCCTCAAATATTTTCCTAAACCTCTGTTCCTCTCTCAAAGTGAGAGTCCACGTTTCACAACCACAGAACAACTGGTAATATAACTGTTTTATAAATTCTAATATTCTGCTCTTTTGAGAGCAAACTGGATGACAAAACTTTTCAACCGAGTAATAACAGGCATTTCCCATTTTATTCTGCGTATAATTCCCTCCCAAATGTAATTTATATTTTGTTAGGATATTTCAACTTATCCACCTTTTCAAAGGATAAATTTCCAATTCTTATATTTCCATTTCATACTATGTTCTGTTACAAGACATAACCATATATTTCGTACTTGCTTCAAGTAAAATTCCCACGTTTTCCCTAATCGCTTGTGGATTTTCTCCTAAAATATTGTCATCCGCATAGACAAGCAGCTGATATAATCTGTTCAAATCCAAACCCTGTCTGTTATCCTGGACTTTCCTAATGGCATATTCTAGAGATGTGGTCGTCAGGACTGACTGAAATGGATTACGGGTAAACAGTGCATGGCAAAATGCACTCTCGTGAGGGAGGAAGCATACCCGCCAGTAGCATTGGATGCACACTGGTGCTGCAAGGAACCTGCGGGTAAGAGACGCTAGCCCGAGAGTGCAGTGTTCTGATGACCACTGTTCTAGAGAAAAGTTAAAACATAAAGGTGATAGTGCATTTCCTTGCTTTAGCCCGCAATGAATTGGAAAAGCATCAGATAGAAACTGATCTATATGGACTCTGCTGTACATTTCACTGAGGCATATTTTAATTAATTGAACTAGTTTCTTGAGATTACCAAATTCAATAAGATTATATAAAACTTCTCTCTTAACCGAGTCACATACCTTTTTGAAATCTATGAATCCAAGGCTTATGTCGTGGTTTCGTAACAAGCTGCTTATTTACGGTGGTGGGTTGTTAGTTCATTGCCCAACCCCCAAGCTCGAGGACCACCCCTTATCTGTTGTCCGCAACTGTTTACTCAATATATTCACACCTATCATCCATACATGGAGGCTGTCTCTTCTATCCGCAACCTGAGAACGCGCCATGCTGTGGTGATAGGGACCCACCATACCTGGAAGCATGTCAGTACTTTAATTAATATTAAATCAGTTTAAGTAATAGGTATTTTGCAACACTGTTACAAGATGCATGTCTCACCTTAAGCCTGAGCACCGTGGGTACAGGTTATAAGGGCAGTCTCCTCGTGACTGCCATCTGTGCTCCAGGGAAGTGTTTCGTCTGTTGACAAGTGCTTCAGAATTCACTGCGAATTTTTTATAAAAACAAAATTTATTTCTTACTAAATAAAAAGAAAGGACGCAAAATGAAAAAAGAAGATTCTATTCCTTTTGTCTTAAGGACTTAGTGTGTCAAGTTACTGTAATTGAACACCTTGCATTATTTTTATTTTTATTTTATTGGGTTATTTTATGATGCTGTATCAACATCTCCGGTTATTTAGCGTCTGAATGAAATGAAGGTGATAATGACAGTGAAATGATTCCGGGGTCCGGCACCGAAAGTTACCCAGCATTTGCTCGTATTGGGTTGAGGGAAAGCCCCGGAAAAAACCTCAACCGGTAACTTGCCCCAACCGGGATTCGAACCCGGGCCACCTGGTTTCGCGGCCAGACGCGCTGACCGTTATTCCACAGGTGTGGACCCTTGCATTCTGTATGAATTTTCGTACCACCATTAACAGGTGAGATGCAGCTCTTTGCTTGTTTCATTCTCTACGAACTGAAACAACCCAGAACTCACCACGAGGAGGTGGCTGCATGTCGAGTTCCGCCCTGCCCATCCCAACCTCCCTACCATATGGGCAAGTACATCCATTATTCATTCTTTGTTATTTTCAATCATTGTTCATACTCTGTGACATGAATCAATATTTAGGTTTGCATTTCATATCTCTTTTGTTTCAATTTGTAAAAGTCACATTATTAAAATACTCCAATACAATATAATCAGTCACTGTATGTTTGTGCAACGAAAAGTATGAAGAAATACTTGATGTCATTCTTTTTGTCTCTCATTTTTTTCTTTTTGTAGAACCGTTCATATAAATGTATATATGATAGGTAAAGTGTAAGATAACTTTCGGTACGATGAATAATATTTTTTCATACGAATTTAATAACTTTTATTTCTTGTTTCTCCATTTTGTGGTTTTCTCTCTTTCCTCCATTTTCTCTCTATCTTTTTATATTTATTGAAGTTTCTCTCTTTCTACTCTTGAAATACTCTACATAAATAACATTTGGATTGGAAATTGTGAAGAATATATGGAAACAAACATGTCAATATTTCTACCCATTTTTTCCAAATCAATAACTGCGGGGTTGGGCAGATAAAACAGGCCCACCTCTTCTCATTCAATTTGAAACAAATTTTTTTTCAAAGGAATGGAATAAAATGTCCTGTGCTAACCTTCGTAATAGATGTTGAAAGTGCCCTCCACCTACATCTAGACCAGGGGTCGTCAGCACAGAGCACGCGGGGGCTAGCCTCTCTTACCCGCGGAAAACGCAGTGCACTATAGTGCTCTCGTAGCTGCTAGCGGGTATGCTATCTCTCCCTGTTACACGATGGTGCACATGGGATGGCACCGCGTATCCATTGCACATTTTAGCAAGTGCTGACGACCACTGATCTAGACACTTCTGTGCACATCTTAACAGGTTCATATAAACACGTGTTAATTTCTCACGGATGATAGTGCAGATGCTATTCCTGATGTTACCCTACATTTCATCAATAATACATGGATTCTGCTCGCTTTCTGTCCGGACACTTCAACTTACGGCATGAATTCAGGAAATGATGACTAGGAGTCCTTGAAAGTCCACCACGAAATGGCTCAACACTTACGGACGTGGGTTGAAGGCTTTGAAATTCAAACCATACCGAGTGACAGCTATACAACTGAAGGAGCCCGATAAGAATAAATGTTTAAATTTCTACTGCTGGTTGTTGAATATGATTACGGATAGTGATTTGGACCCGCTGTTGTTTATCATGATTGATGAGGCTTGGTTTCTTCTATCGGGATATGTAAACTCTCAAAACAGGTACTGGGCGACAGAAAATTCTAACCTAGTGTAAGAATAACCCCTATGCAACCAAAAGATCGGTGTGTGGTGCACTATGACTGCAACATGCATTATCTGTCCAATATTCTTCGACACTACAGTCAACACGGATGTAGACTTGACTTTCTTGGATGAATTCTATCCCCAACTAAAGAAGAGGAGCGTAATTACTGCTTCTTTCAACAAGATGGAGCAACATCCGACACATCTGAGAGGTCACTTACGCGTATTCATCACATGTTCACCGAAAAGCGGACTGTGAGCAAAGGCTTGTGGCTACCGCGGTCACTAGATTTGTCAACATGTAACTTTTATTTAGGGGAGAGGGGGTATTTGAAGGGGAAAGTGTATGTATCAACTACATGGGCTTGGCCAGTGGATAGGGAGAAATGAAGCACGTAGCTAGACACATATTTGGAAAATGGCAACTGATATCAATCTCGTTATTGTTACAAGACAGGAAGTATGACTCCTGTTCAAAATATAAATACTTTTGTTTAAATTTTCCTGACAGGGAAGAATGGGAGAGAGGACACCTTAACCAATTTCCATGTCGTAGTCTGGTGTGCTTCATGGATGGCTCCAGAACTGACAGCGATGCTGGAGCAGGGATTTATGACATAAGACCCAGAGCTAGAATATCTATCACCGTTGGTCAATATACTACGGTTTTGCAAGCTGAAGTGTTTATTATATGAGCTTGCGCTCAGGAAAATCTAAATAGATCATGTCAAGGCCTGAATATCATTATTTGCTCTGATAGACTACACAGGGTATGCTATGTGTGCACAGAGTTTTTCTCCAGGCTGGTTGAAGAATGCAGAACTAGTCTGGAAAATATCTATCAAAATGTCCCAGGGCACAGTGGAATGTATGACAATAACAAGCCGCCTATTGGCCAATCAAGGAACTTCCTTCCAATGCTATGGCCCTGAACCCTGTGTTGGCAACTCTAAGTATATAATCATATAGGTTCTAAAGAAGAGCCTGATGAAAAATTTAGAATCTAAACCTGAATCAACTGAACAATCCTGCCATTGGAAAGGATAATTTTTAAGATGGTTAACTGGAATTTTGACCGGACACTGCCATCTACATATTGTCACCTACATATATTGAGCCTTAATGATGACTCAACTTGTAGGAAATGTAGGATGGATGCCGAGTTATCACTTGACATTTTGCTAGATTGCTCAGATCTAAGCCCATCAGGCACCGTTGTCTCGGGAAACAAACATTGTCTTCTGAGGAAATTAATCCCAGCAGCACAGCAAAGCTGGTAATGCATTGCAGTCTCCTGGGCTGATCTCCAGTGTATGGGGTGCACAAAGGGCCATTTGTGCCCAAGTGTTATAGCAGTAATCTACACCCTTAATTTAGAACTATATTAAGAAGAAGATTATATCCCATTCAGCTATTGCGCACACCATTTCCAATTCCATTTGCTGCTTGTTTTTGAGTAATTTCTTTCCTCGGTATAATTGTCTTGACCATCTGAATTCTGAAGATTTGCCAAAATATATATTTCCCTTAATATGGTGGTGGGTATTACATTTATATAATAACTCACCGTACATATTTTTTCGTCTGCCCTAGAGATGTACATTTCTACTGACCATTTTTTTTACATTTCAAACATGATGTTTTCGTTTCCTTTAAAGTAAGCTTTACGTTATTTAATGTTCTCTAGCATTGTCTTAATACTTTATATTGTCCCTTTTCACATCACCATTGTTCTTATTACTGATCAATTACTCATAATAATATCAGGAGTTATTTTCAGTCTTTTATATTGAGGTACTGAAGATGATTCTCCACGCAGTCAGTTCTCACTATTTGCCAATATGAATAAGGCGACTGTGTCTCTTCTTGTCTTACGACTATCTTTCAACCAGAGTTCACTTGCCCTCTATGTTTAGTTACATTTTCGTTGCACATTATTGCAGTTCATTCCAACTTCGGTTTTGTTACATGTTTAATTAAATCTTGCGCATTTTTCTATCACAGCAGAAGAGTCGTAACTTTCATGTGCAAACATAAAAATTCGAACGATTCTTCAGTGTTGGATGTTCTAACTTTCTTGAATGATCAAATTTTCAAAAATGAATATTTTGAAGTCTATTTTTGTTATGCATTACCTAAAATTTCTACATTGTTGTAGCATAAAAGGTTATTGAATATTGCATATAATAGTTAAATGTATTGTCATTTTAGAAATTAAGATTTTATCCTCTCATCTTGGTGTTGGAAAATCAAAGGAAATTTCCATTGTCGAGGTATAAGTCAAGAAATTAACTGTTTAATATTTCAATGTTGTATATTTTGCGAAGTGTATGTCTCTGTTGGGTACAATTTCAGTTCTGTTTCCTATTTTAATTTCTGTTTTTTTAGTTGGTTATTTAACGATGCTGTATCAACTACTAGGTATTTAGCATCGATGAGATTGGTGATAGCGAGATGAGGCTGAGGATTCGCCATAGATTACCTAGCATTCATCTTAATATTGGGGAAATCCTCGGAATAAACCCAACCAAGTAATCGGCCCAAGTGGGGATCGAACCCGCACCCAAGCACAACTTCAGACCTGCAGGCAAGCGCCTTAACAGACTGAGCCACACCGGTGGCTGAATTTTCATTATTACGTCCTCATATATTTCTCCAGTAAAATAAATGCTCTGGAGTACAAGATTGTTAAATTTGTATATATGTAATAATATCACAGTTACACATCCAGTAAAAGCAGTCTGCACTTCTGTCCACTCAGTAACCACTGTAGTGAAGTAAGCTTCCACTGAAAGAACTTAGAACAGATGTAGCTCACCTTTGCTGCCACAACTTAAAATATTTACAGTTTTAATAGAGGAAATGTGCAGTGGAATAAAAATATCTGTTAAAGATACAATTATTGTTAAGATTCTAATTTATCTTTAAATCAACAAAGTGATTGTGTAAGGATACATTACCGGATTACATATAATATATTGACTAGGAATTATGTGGCAATAAAATTTTCGACAAAATAATACTAAGAGATTATCAAGGAAGTACAGTAATTTAGAGTGTAGCTAAATAAAAATTACAAATATTAATGAACAGAAGTGTGTCGAACTGAGGGTAATTCTAGCTACAGAACTACGACATCACGAGAAGGCAATAGCAGAATGCAGTTAATTCTCGGTTAGCAATATGCGATGTTCACAACAGTGATTCAGACAGCAGAGAACTTCTATAACACTATATAATGCAAAGTATTTAATGTTACCTGGAAAATGAAATTATGATTTAACAACACTGAAACATTATACTAATTTTATAATATTATAAAACTATTTTATCTTCTTGTATTTAAGGTGCGATTAAGATTACCACTGTAGCTGTAGATTTAATTTTTCTAGACTTTGTCTTAAATAAATTGGTCTTTTCAAAATCATTTTACACACATATGCACTCATGTGGGTCTAATGGACGCGAATAGGGAACTGTGTTTCTGGACAGCAGACAAGAATATATTCAACTGTTCTAATGTAATGTCAATGCTGATTATATCAGCCTCTTATCTGCCCAAGCCATCTAGTATGTTATTTTATTTATTCAGAAAGTCCATTTTCAATCTTGCGTACACTACTTTTAACACTTGAATATAAGTAACTGATTAACTAGCGGACTTACTCGTGTTAATTATGTAAGTCTGTGTGGCATACAGCTGTTTCGGTGCTTCATCACACTATCCTCACAGCCTACTAGATCTCGGCGTCATCTCGAACTTCTCTGCCTGTTGTGTGGGTGCGTTTGATTGTTGAAAGGTGTTGAAAAGTGGAGTCCAATAGTGAAACTGATCTGTGTGTTGAGAATTTGATCGGGGTGTGTTTTAGTGTGTTTGTATATTTCGTATTGTCTTAGTGTGTTGAGTTTTTGGTTCTTGGGTTGTATGTGTAGGATTTCCATGTCCGCATTTATGTTATTGTGTGTATGGTTAGCATTAGTTATGTGATTGGCGTATGTAGATGTATTGTAACCTCTGGTTATTGCTTTAATGTGTTCTTTGTAGCGTGTTTGGAGTGATCTGCCTGTCTGTTCAATGTAGAACTTGTCGCAACTATTACATGTGAGTTTGTATACACCTGTGTGGTCGTATTTATTTGTTTGTGTTTTTTGTGTGTTGAGATGTCTTTGTAGTGTGTTTTCTGTTCTGTATGCTATGTTGTATTTCTGCTTTCTGAATGAAGATGCGATCTTATGTGTGCTTTTGTTTTCATATGTTAGTGTGATGTATTTCTTGTGTTCTTGTGTTTGTGTTGTGTTTTGCGTGTTTTTGTGTTTGTTAAGTTTTTATTTTGTCTTTCTTATGATGTTGTCTATTATGTTTGGATTATAACCATTTTCTTGTGCTATGTATTTGATTGTGTTCACTTCTTCAATGTAGTGTTGTTGGCTTATGGGTATGTTGAGTAATCTGTGTACCATTGTCCTGAATGCAGCATGTTTGTGTTGTATAGGGTGGTTAGATGTGTTGTGTATGTGTGTGTGGTGGTGGTTGGTTTCCTGTATATTTTGAAGGTGTGTTTGTTATGGTGATGTCTAGGAAATTTATGGAGTAGTTATCATGTTCCAGTGTGTATTGAAGTTTTGGGTGTAATTTGTTTATGTATTGGTGTAGTTTGTGTATTTGTCTTTTGTTTCCTTTGTACAGTATGAGTATGTCGTCTACGTATCTGTGCCAGTATATTATGTTGTCTGCATATTTGTTGTGTTTATTGTTGAGTATGTATGTTTGTTCTATGTTGTGTAAAAATATCTCTGCTAGTATGCTAGATATGGGTGATCCCATTGGCAATCCTTCTGTTTGGGTGTAGTATTTGTTGTTGTGTGTGAAATAGTTTTGCTTTGTTACGATGTCTGTGATTTGGATGATTTCTTCGATGTATACTTGTGGTGTGTTGTTGTCTATGAGCATTTGTTTTAGTACTGGTATCTGTAATGTGCCTTGTATTGGTATGTTAGTGTATAAGTTAGTGATATCGAAAGATGCTAGTGTTGCACTGCGTGGTATGTGTTGTTGTTTTGTTTTGTTGACTAGGTCTATAGTGTTCTTTATTGTTGTCTGTTTTCTGAATTTTATGTTGTTTCTGATGATTTTGTCCATGTGTGTGGCTAGTTTGTGTGCTGGTGCCTGTTTGTAGTTGATTAGGAGTCTGATAAGTATGCTTTGTGTATTTTGGGTAGTGCATTGAGTTTAGGTGCTGCTTGTTTTTATTGGTTTGAGTTGTTGTTTCATGTTGTGCGGTATTACGTGTTTGCTTTTGTTGATTGTGCTTTTTACTGGGTTGTGGTATTGTGTGGTGGAATCTTTTTCGAGTTCTGTGATGTTGTTTTGTTTAAAGTATGTTTCTATTTTGTTGTGTAGGTCTTGTTTATTTAGTATTACTGTGCAATTGCCTTTGTCTGCCTTCCAAAGCACTAACATACCAATACAAGACACATTACAGATACCGGTACTAAAACAAATGCTCATAGACAACAACACACCACAAGTATACATCGAAGAAATCATCCAAATCACAGACATCGTAACAAAGCAAAACTATTTCACACACAACAACAAATACTACACCCAAACAGAAGGATTGCCAATGGGATCACCCATATCTAGCATACTAGCAGAGATATTTTTACACAACATAGAACAAACATACATACTCAACAATGAACACAACAAATATGCAGACAACATAATATACTGGCACAGATACGTAGATGACATACTCATACTATACAAAGGAAACAAAAGACAAATACACAAACTACACCAATACATAAACAAATTACACCCAAAACTTCAATACACACTGGAACTTGATAACTACTCCATAAATTTCCTAGACATCACCATAACAAACACATCTTCAAAATATACAGAAAACCAGCCACCACCACCACACACATACAACACATCTAACCACCCCGTACAACACAAACATGCTGCATTCAGGACAATGGTACACAGATTACTCAACATACCCATGAGCCAACAACACTACAATGAAGAATTGAACATAATCAAATACATAGCACAAGAAAACGGTTACAATCCAAACATAATAGACAACAACATAAGAAAGACAAAACAAAAACAAAAACATGCAAAACACAACACAAACACAAGAACACAAGAAATACATCACACTAACATAAGAAAACAAAAGCACACATAAAATCGCATCTTCATTCAGAAAGCAGAAATACAACATAGCATACAGAACAGAAAACACACTACAAAGACATCTCAACACACAAAAAACACAAACAAATAAACATGACCACACAGGTGTATACAAACTCACATGTAATAGTTGCGACAAGTTCTACATTGGACAGACAAGCAGATCATTCCAAATACGCTACAAAGAACACATTAAAGCAATAACCAGAGGATACAATACATATACATAACCAATGCTAACCATTCATACAATAACATAAACGTGGACATGGAAATCCTACACTTATAACGCAAGAACCAAAAACTCAACACACTAGAACAATACGAAATATATAAATACACTAAAACACACCCCAATCAAATTCTCAACACACAAATCAACTTCAGTACACACACACTATTGGACTCCACTTTTCAACACCTTTCAACAATCAAACGCACTCACACAACAAGCAGAGAAGTTCGAGAAGACGCCGAGATCTAGTAGGCTCTGAGAATGGTGTGATGAAGCACCAAAACAGCTGTAAGCTGCACAGACTTACATAATTAACACGAGTAAGTCCGCTAGTTAATAAATTACTTTTATTCCGTAAGTTTTAGACGTATAATGAAATGCTCATTACAACAAAATCAATATTTTGTGTACAATATAAATTTGGTATGGGTAATGTTATGTAACATAAAATGTTAATACTTAAAATATTAATACAGTATCGTAACAATTTAGATTATAAAAACGCAAATAATTTATTTTTTATTAGTGTCCCTCAAAAGAATACATGTTTCAGCTGCCTTTCAGTTAACTGTGGTAGTCCGAAATTACATTTGTAAATATTAATCGCGCTTTAATTGTTTCCTTTAATTCTCATCTCCAGAAAAAAAAAATCATCACAAAGAGATTTATCAACTTAAGTTACTTTAAATGAATTGCAATCCAAATAACATTCAAAGAAATCTCTGGACGCTACTTTCTTCTCATAATTATGTAAATAATTTATTTTTAACTATATCATGTTCTTGTAATGCCTCTCCAGTGAGTTCGCTGCGGTGCTCCATGCATGGATAATTTTTTAACTATTGCATATTAACTACATTGCATGATATTGTGTAAATTATAAAATACTACGGTCTTCATATTGAATAAATAGTTTGTACGTTTTCTGAAACTAATTATGAAAGTAATAGGAAAGTTGAAAGATTTTCTCTTCTCTATTCTATGTAATTAATTTAATTTATAAAAATAAACTGTATAAACTATATGCTTTTGATGGGTTTACTATATCTAAATATAGTTACTTAACTTTTATTTTGAAAGACCTTTTCTTATAGAATGAAACAGAATTGTACAACTAATTTTAGTTGGTTCTAAATACAGATAGTGCGAACTTGGAAAAAAGCCTAAACTGTGTTTTGCCTTGGTATCATGAATTTTGAAGGTATTTATTTATCTGTTGCTATGTGGAATGGTAACATTAGGAAATTTTCTTTATTTAATGATGAACAGTTTTCAGAACATGGGAGGGGTTATAGTAGGAAGAAGAAGAATAAAGTGCATAAGATTTTCTGATGATCTAGTGTTGTTAGCAGAAGAGAGACGATACAATGCACCTTTCCAAAATCCCTCTTTTTGACAGAAGTCTTCCATGCAGGGGCGTATTTTGCGGACTACCGGGGCTACCGGCAGTAGCCCAAGGAAATTACAAAAGAAAAAGTTTATAATATAACATAATGTAATAATTTTGTATCATTAGTTTTACCACAGTAATTAAAATTAAAGTAATTGTTAGATTTATATGTGCTCTCTGCTCTCGAAAAGAAACAAGTTGTCAAGGCGGCATCGCTGGAGAAACCACTGCTACGAGGGGTAGCCTGTGACCGTTCCGCTCACGTCGCACAACTGCCCGTCCCCCGCTCCCTTCTGTTTCTATTGTGCAGTGTAGGCCGCGTGAGTTGCCGCTCTCGTGATCGGTTTCTTCAAAGGCGCGAAGCAACAATACGCTTAGTACGCTAGCTCATGAATGTGATTGTGTTCTTGCAGTTCAGTATTTTAAATTTGTGATTTGTTCGAGTGTCTAAGAGTTATATTAATTGTGAATTATTAAGTTTTTAATTTCCCAATTGAGTGATATTGTGAAAAATATGGCAGAACAAGTTTCTGGAGAGGTTTGTGTTGAAAATGACTGTGTAATAGAAGGTTTATTAAAAGTGCCTTTTAACCGTCGTACATACAACGAGAAAGTTGAAATTGTGAAAATGGAAAGACCAACTCCTGAGTTAAATTTGTCCATGGACGTAAAAGAAAAACAGCGTGAGTACACACGCCATTTCACTTCAACATCATATGGTAAGTGGAATTGGTTGTGTGGTAGTTCTAAACTGTCTAAACTATTTTGCTGGCCATGTTTGTTATTTAGCCGCAAAACTAATGTGTGGTCAAAAGAGGGGTTTTCTAATATGAACTCCCTTCGAACGGCAGTCCTAAAACACGACAAATCAAAAGCTCATATTTGTAGTAGCATGAACTTTGCAAACTTTGGGAAGACAAGAATTGATTTACAGCTAGATAAGCAAAAAGCTCTACACATCAACCAACACAATGCTCTTGTGAAAAAAAAATCGGGAGATTTTACTGCGTCTTATTAACGCAGTCTGCTTTCTAGGAAAACAAGAATTGGCTTTCGGGATCATAATGAGAGTGTGGAATCAGACAATAGAGGAAATTATATTGAATATTTAAGTTCCTTAAGTGAATTTGACCATTTACTGGCCAATCATCTTGAGAGTTCAACAGTATTTCGTGGTACTTCTCCCGCAATTCAGAATTACATAATATTTGCTATAAGTGGGGTTATGATAAAGAACATAAAATCTGAAATAGAAGAAGCACCTTTTGTGGCCATTGTTGTTGATGAAACAAGTGACTGCTCTAATCAGAGTCAATTGTCCACTGTTTTAAGATACGTCGACAGTACTGCCAATGTTCAAGAACGGTTTATAGGATTCACATATGTCAGTTCGGACAAAACTGCTGCTGCTTTGTTTCAGTATGTGGAAGGTGTTATAGCAGAATACAATGTCGGCAATAAGTTAATTGCACAGACATACGATGGTGCTTCAGTTATGGCGGGAAATATTAATGGCTTAAAACAAAAGTTCAAGAAAAGTATCCTCAAGCACTATTTGTCCATTGTTACAGCCATGTTCTCAATTTAGTTTTGCCACAAACTACTTCATCCATTCCAGAATGCCGCATTTTTTTCAAAACACTGTCGGGTTTAGCTGCATTTTTCTCATCATCTCCTAAAAGATCAGAAAAACTCAAGGAATTTATGAAAAAGAAACTCCCAAAAATAGCACCAATTAGATGGAATTTTACATCTCGGCTTGTAAATACAGTAAAGGAATACAGAGAACAACTGACTGCTTTCTTTGAAAATATCATTTGTAATGACTCTGAAGAAAACTGGGATGATGATGTAATTGTGCAGGCTCAAGGATATTTGTATTTTTTCACACAGTTTCAGAATATATTTCTTCTTGAAGTCTATGCTAGAGTGTTCGCACATACAGATGTGCTCTACAATATTCTTCAGACAAAAAGTCTAGACATAGCATACTGCTTGCAAGAGGTATCAAAGTTAAAAAATACTATATCCGAGTTCAGACGTAGTGGGTTTCCGTCCATATGGAGTAATATGGAAAATGAAAATTCTTCAGCCAATACAATGGAACCACCATTAAAGCGAAGAAAAGGAGATGATGAATTGAAATACAGGCAGCTGTACTATAACATACTAGATCGTATGCACATGGAAATTACTGACAGATTTTCTGATTATGGAAAGCTTCAGTTCACACATCTTCTAGATTCTCAAAAATTTTTTGCTTATAGAGAAAACTTCCCGAATGAGGCACTAAACAAATTATTTCAGTCCTATAACAGTCACTTTGATCAAGTACGTTTGAAAAATAAATTAAGCATAATATATTCAGCAGAAGTCTTTGATTTTTCGAACAAACCCATCCATGAAATATTATCTGCCTTATATGAAAACCAGCTGAACCAAGTTATTCCAGAAGTCCTTAAATTGGCAACATTAATTGTGACAATACCAGCTATGTCAGCATCGGTAGAAAGAACATTTTCTGCGTTGAAGCGAATAAAATCCTACTGCAGATCAACTCATACCCAAGAACATTTATCCGGCTTGGCACTGATGTCCATTGAAAAGTCATTTCTACAGAAACTTCGCAAGCGGCCCAACTGTAATTTCAATGACGAAGTCATCAAAGTATTTTCGTCCCAATCAAGACGTCTTGGAATTCACATATAAATAGGTAAGGAATTTTATTATAGGGATTTAAAAATATATTTTGTGTAATAATAGGGTCAGTGGTAGCCCAGACCCTTAAACCAGTATAGGCCACTGCTTCCATGAAAATCCTTTTCTCTAATGTAAATTTCAGTTGTGTAATTTGAGCGACCTAATCTAGACAAAGAATGTGAAAATTCGATCGTTAAAGGTAACTAAAGTGGAACTGAGGAAAAATTGAGGAATAATTAGTTAAGAGTTAAATGATAAGGGGAATACAAATAGAATAAACCAATAAAAAGGAAAGTAGTAAAGAGAGTTAAAGTAAATTAGAAATTTTAAGTAAAGAATATCGAGTGTTTTATGTACGGTACTAGAGAAAGGGAGAATCTGGGAAGTATATTAGAGTGGAATTGAAAATGAATGCAAGTAGACAGAGTGAACCATAAAAGCTGTGCCAATGAAAGAGAAAAGTGGTGAGTGAATTGAAGAAGTAATAGTAAGGAAGTACTGCAAACATTCGAATATTGGAACATGGGATGAATGCAAGAGTAAAATTCTGAGAAAATAGGGTAAATAATATAATATTGCATTGTAGATGAAAGAGTGGAATACAGATCATTAGTAAATATTAGTCAGAGATAAAAATATTTGAAGATAAATAGAAAATTAGGGATAATAGAAATGAAAGGTAGCAATGATAGTAGAAGAGGATTAGTTAGATTGTAGCCAAGAGTGTTTCTAAACAAAAGTAATGTAGACAAGTATTGCATAGTTATCAGAAATAGGATAGAAGGAAGACAAAGGAGGACGACTACTACTACAGTAATACTAATACTACTACCACTACCGTTACTGCTACCACTGCCACTACTGCTACTGTTGCTGCTGCTACTGCTACTGCTACTACACAATGAAACAACTTAGGAGCCATAATCAGAGAGTTCACCCTTTTCAATTTCCCAAAATAATAATAAAAATTTTTATTCAATTATAAATTTTATTAAAACAATACATTTTCCTGTACTCATCTTAAAGTTTAAGTGTGCTGTGATTTCCGAGAAAGTTTATACAGTTACTCACCAATTGTGTATTTAATAATATATTTTTTTTAATTTCCACTTTCGAGTAGTGACTCTCATCTCCGTCTCCTTACGGAACAGAATTGATATTCTCACAGCATCAGTTATAGTGGCTTAAATATTTAATAGTTTAATTCACTTATGCAACGGAATTTCTTTATAAGGTCCACATAAACCGATACACAACCACCTCCACCCATACACACATATGCACAAACTGTCAGTGACCTGCATAGACTATTTCCAATATATGTAAATCTTGTTCTTAAGGGGAGGTGGTTGTATAATTTAAATTTCTTCCTATTTGATGGTCATTTTTCATTTCTTTGCATGTTGCTGCAATAACTAAAATTTGAGATTGCTAAAATAAGAGGGGGGCAGAAATCTGGGGGGGAAGGGGGAAGTTTGAAATGTTATGTTTTATTTAGCGATGCTCGCAACTGCAGAGGTTATATCAGCGTCGCCGGAATTTTGTCCCGCAGGAGTTCTTTTACATGCCAGTAAATCTACTAACATGAGCCTGTCGCATTTAAGCACACTTAAATGCCATCGACCTGGCCCGGGATCGAACCCGCAACCTTGCGCATAGAAGGCCAGCACTATACCAACTCGCCAACCAGGTCGACGGAGGGGGAAGTACCAGGGCAGTATAGTTCACCATAGCAAATATAAATCAGCCATTTTTAAGATAAATTCAAAACTTCTTTGTCATTTTACTCCTAAAACCACATTCTTTAACATAGTTATGGCGTAACTTTGATATTCGTTTTCAAAATGTTAAACAAAAGAGTACATTTTAAGAATAAATTTTAGAGATACTTTTTATAGAAACATGAGAAGATATTTCTCAAATGCAACAAAATAACAAATCTCTGTTACACAGAAAAGTTTCCTAATAGCCTAAGAATGTGTGTTTCAAATATCATGCATGTAGCATTAATAGTTCCTAAGATATAAAGATATTAACACTTTTGTGTGAGAATAAAGCAAGCAAAAAATTAAAGTTACCAGAAATTACAATCAAAGTTTAGTGTAATTTAAAAACTCTGTGCACCAGAGCTTTAAAAATGACAGCTAAAAGAGGAAAAAATGTGCATTAAATTTTGTGTGATGAAATTTCCAAATTTCAAAGATTATTTTAAAACAAGCATTTTTCTTTTAAAAAACTGACTGATTTTCCACCACATTTTAACCATCCTTGACCCTTGAAATCCCTGTACAAAAGGATTTAAAAAATGACAGCTAAAAGAGCAATAAATGTGCATTACATTTTGTGTGGTGGATTTTTCAAATGTCAAAGATTATTTTAAAGCACGCATTTTTCTTTTTAAAACTTTACTGGTTTTCCACGACCACATTTTAACCATCCTTGCTCCTTGAAAACCTTGCGCACCAGAGTTTTAAAAATTGTGTTGTAGCATAAATCCGCATTCTTTTTTATATAATATATGTTTCTCACAGGTGCCGGTACAGGTGTTACGTGCTGTCTCTTCTCACTTTATAGATCTCTTGGATATGGAACAACAAGTTTTGATGGTGAAATCATTGCAATAAGGGAAAGTCTCAGGAATCTTCTATGCCACATCAATAAATTTAGGAATGCAGTTATATGTCAGACTCCAAAGCAGCTATTCTATCAATAGTCTCTAAACACACACCTTCATCTCAAACAGCAGAAATAACTAAAATGCTCTCTCAATTAATATCACTCAATAAAAGAATTGTATTCCAATGGATACCATCCCATTGTGGAATCCTGGGAAATGAGAATGCGGATGCTTTAGCAAAGAAGGGCAACACTGCTACTTACAGACCTGTTACTAAATCTACGTATTACTCTGTGAAAAGATCTATTAAATCTACATACTTATACTTCAACAAACAAAATTTGATAACACAATCTCAAGGGAAAAAATGGAACTCTCTGCATCAAAATCCACAGTTAATTCCCGATTTACCACGAAAATCGTCTGTAGCTGCATTTAGATTGGCAACAGGCCATGATTGTTTGGCCAAACACCTGCATAGAATTGGAATATATCAGTCCCCTAACTGTCCATTGTGCAACTCAAACCAAGAAATGGATTCGGAACATCTCAAAATCTGTGCTTCAGTGGCTGGTCATGATAATATCTATGAAAAATATTGGAGTGCAAGAGGTCAAATGACTTCATTGTCAAATGCCTGGCATTAGAAAACAACAACAACAACAACATATATTTCTCACATATCAAAATGTACAGTATTTTGCAGCAAAGTATTTTTTTTTTTTTAATTCAATGGTTTTCCACCATATTAAAGCCATCCTCTATCCTTAACATCCCATGTAGCATTTGCAATGATTTTTCCTATTCCTTTTCTTTTTGTATTAAAGTCTTATTTTCTTATTGCTTACCTATTTTTATTTAGTTAACATTAAGCAGGAATCTGAATGTTTATATTTTCGTTACATATTATTAAAGTGTAGTATACGTATCTAGAATATGATATTATGTTTTGTTGTATTTCGTTATGTGACTATTTTCTAAATTTTGAAGGAAGATTTCTGCTATAAGGGATCGCTCACGGCAGAAATTCAAAACCAACATATAAAGCCAATAAGTTCAAAAGCTTACACACTAATCTAAAATTTACGTACGAAGAACAATACAGATCAATTAACTTTCTTGATTTAACCCTCAAATAAAACGAGCTAAGTCCATATACAATATTTCGAAAACCCACAACTACGGTATATAAAATACCATATATCAAACCACCCTCACTCATATAAAATCAGCAAACTTATCTTATTGACAAGTTAATAAACACACCAATAAACAAACAGTCTTACAAAAAAGAATATAATTACATATCGATGACCCAGAACCAGACTGCTCCTTTTCAGGAGAGCTATTTTAAGCTCCTGACAGTCAAAGCTTCATGAAAAAAATTGAAAAAGCTTCATAGCAACCTTATGGAGAGGAATATTTACAGTTTTGTTCGATTCATATATACAGACAAGAACTGGAACACAATGAAACACATATTTATTTCTTATAAAAAGTTGGACTTAAAATAGTCTGGTTCTCAGCCATCGATATTACAATTAGTAATAGAATACGGCTTCAACAAAAAAATAATACAAAACTGTATACAAAAACGCCTTAGAACACAAAAAAATAAAACACACACTACTCTGCAACCCATAGAATCTAAAGAGACAAAAAATACACATGGGCATCCATGACATATATAGGAAAAATAAACAATCAATTACACTAGCCTGCGAATTTCAACTTTGTGTTTGTTGCCTGAAGTAAATAATGTGATGTTACTGTATATAATGTCGATGTGCTGAATTCGAATTTTCAATCCGTTTACTTCTATCACGTCACGTTTGTTTGCAAAATCACTTTAAATGTATTGTATAATTACGTGAATTTCATCACAGACTTTTTCATTTCACTTTTTTATTTCAAATGCAAAAGCAATATTTAAAAGACACAACTTGCTGCAATTATGTGTATGGTTGTTCATATATGTCACTGGAGTGTTTTTGCTTTGTTTTGTCTTGTTTACTTCACTATTGCATGTATAAATTAGCACAATGCATCACACAAAAAATTACACCACTTCTTCTTAGTTTTGTCTTCAGGTATTTCACGCTTTAACATCCAACAATAATGAGGATGCATACTGGTGCTCCATCGTCCCTGGCATCTCCTTTCGAACTCCTGCAAATCCTTGTGAAATCGTTCACCTTGCTCTTCACTCAAAAATCCTAGATTTTCGGGGAAATAATCTAGGTGAGAAAACAGAAAATGAATTTTGATACTCATGTTACAACCAAGTTCCTTGTATGGTTCAAGCATGTTAGCCATGTTGTTTCGGTAATTAGGTCCCTTGTTGTTACCAAGAAATTTTAAAACAAATTCACAGAAAGATATCCATGCTGCTTTCCCCTTTTCATCCACAGTGTTTTTAAATGCTGCATCAGACATCTGTTTTCTTTTGTCAGGACCATTAAATATATCTTCTTTTAATTTGCTTCAGATAGTAGTGGAAATTTCTCACATATGTACTTGAAACAGTCTCTTTCCTTATTTAAAGCCATGTTCTGCAGCACCCGACTGTGGTAGATAGTCACTGTCACTCGTCACAATTTCCCTCACCTTTACATCAGACTCAGATTAAAACTATTCAAGATTTTCTAGTTGCACAGTGATTGGTACATCAGGCCCATGGGGTACAGGTAAAATGGCTGACTGAATAACTGGATACACGATTTGCTTTTTATTTTTAGAATCGTACCCCTTCACATCACACGAACAGAAGTAGCAGTCATTACTATGGTTCGACTGCTCTCTCCAAACCATAGGTACTCCAAAAGATAGCAACATTCTTCTACCATTGATCCAATGATGAAGTTATTCAATTCATACTCTATTGTCGGACCATCGGATCTATGCCCCTTCAGCTCTGTCGTCGTTCTTGGAAAAGTTAACGCCTCTACTCACCCCATTCCACCCGTTTCTCTCCCACTACGTCAAACAGCAGGCCACGAACCTTGCCGAATAGGGATGTTGCCAAACTTCCGTCAAACAGTGTCATGTCTCTTGAATATTGCTTATAATACTGTAAGGTTAATTATTACTTATTCATAATTTAATTTAAGTAGGTCTAATGATGCTGATTGACTTATGCAAAATGCTATTACTTGCTTAATAATACTTCTTTCACCACTCCGTGCTACAGTATTCATGTTGAGTTGACAACACTTGACTGCAAGTGCAAATAAACTGTCCCGCAAGAAGGCTCAAAATTGTGAGTAGTGGGGGAGAGAAGGAGAGAGGGATACAGAAGAGAGAAATAGGAATACAGGGAGAGAAATGAATTGCCGAGGCTGAAAAGGAATTAAGATTCAGTTCGCATATCCGATGGTCGGACTATACATACTTTGTGTGGTGCCCAAGCTTTACTTTGATCTCCAAGTTTGATTCCAAAATGAGCAAGATATGACTTTTTCACAAAATCTGTAAAATTACGCCTCTGCTTAGGCAATGTCTACATTTTATATAAGTTATACAACAAAAATGGTCTGGATTATTTATACATTCTCGATGCGACATGGTAAATACTTTCTTACTGAACTAAAAACTCTCAACTTTCTACTACAGAATAAAGCTTCAAAAACTGATTTCGTTTCGTTTCCAGATGAAACACAGACTATTGAAGTGTGAGAGGAACTAGACAAGTTGAGTTGAGTCTCTCACCAAGATATGGCTGACATTTCTATCTCCCACAAATAAAAATAATGGCAAGGCTGCACGTTATTTCACCCTAACATCCTTGTACGCTTGCACCCTCTATCTGCTAAGAAGCATCTGTTATCCTTGATTTTCAAAATAAACATCTTAAAAATATGTTGAATACATTTGGTTTTTATATCTTAACATACTAAAACTACAGTTGTTAAAGTATTATAGTTCAAATAATAACGCTATAAATTGTCGTAATATATTATAAGAAAATTGAAATAACAAAAAAAAAAAAAAAAAAAAAAAAAATTGGTACGTGATAGGAACTTTCTGGCTTCGAATTTGGCAATTTGACTTCAGCATGCTAAAAATACCCTAAAAACATTCAAACTTTGGAGGCAGAAATTTCATCACAGACTAGTGTTATCAGCCTTTTTAAAATAAAAAAACAAATGTTACACATAAGACGAATAATACATTAAACAGCATTATAACAAGTAAATTGGGAGAAAGAAATGAACACTTGCAAAGCAGCATATAAAAGCTTAATGTAGAACAAAATGGAATTCAAGGAACATACTCAGATTTTATCAATAATCGGAACAAATCAAAATTTTCTGCTTACTTGATCGACTCAGGCCATGAATTGAAGAACATAAATAATACGTTACAGATCCTAAAAATAGTTATTTACTTACTTATGGCTTTTAAGGAACCCAGAGGTTCATTGCCATCCTCACATACGCCTGGTATCAGTCCCTATCCCACGCAAGATTAATCCAGTGTCTACCATCATATCCCACCTCCCTCAAATCCACTTTAATATTATTCTCCCACCTACATCTCAGTCTCACCACAGGTCTTTTTCCCTCTGGCACGGCGTCCCAACTAACACTCTGTATGAGTTTCTGGATTCGCCCATACATGCTACATGACCTGCTCATCTCAAACGTCTGGATTTTATGTTAATTATATCAGATGAATATAATTCGAAAAATAGTTAACAACCCTTAATTAATTAATACAGCTGAAAATACTTTACTGTTAGAAATCATATTCAGAATATTCAATTTCTGAATGAACAGATTCCAAACCCTCAAAATCCACTTTATCGTTTATAATTTAAAACTACTCACCGATCAATAACGCTCGCTAAATGACCGGTCACCCCCTCCACCTCTCTCCCCAACCCTACGTCCTTTAAGTTCCACATAGTCAGTAGAGAAGTTGTAAGTAATAAATTTATTAACAAAATTCCATCTAAGGTAATTTTCAAAACTTCGTACACTATACAATTGAAGGGTATATGGAAAGAACAAAGTTTTGAGAAAATGACTTTTTAAGTTTAAAACGCTGCCATTTATTTAAATTAATACTTGGAAAAGTTATTTCAAAATAGAGATGTTGCACTGGTATCTGCTCTGAACTTATGGATAAAAAATTTGACTTCAAACCAGTTTTTGTTGCCTAATTTTTCAACATTGCACGTTAATATAACTTTTTACAATGATTTAAAAATTAAAATCCTGAGAAATAAGGAAAGAATAATAATCAAAGTCCTATATTACAATTAAACTGTAATGATTCACAATGTTATTAACACAATATATCTTGCTGCAATTTCACAATTGTTGAATTAATCATCATAATCACAATAGTTCAATTAATCATAATCACAATAGTTGATTTAATCACCATAATCGCGATAATTGAATTAATCATAATCGCAATAGTTGAATTAATATCATAATCGCAATAGTTGAAGTAATCATAAACACAATAGTTGAATTAATCATCATAATTACAACACAATAGTTTAATTAATCATCATAATCACAACAGTTGAGTTAATCATCATAATTACAGTAGTTGAATTAATCATCATAATCACAACAGTTGAATTAACCATCGTAATCGCAATAGTTGAATTAATCATCATAATCGCAATAGTTTAATTAATCATCATAATCGCAATAGTTTAATTAATCATCATAATCGCAATAGTTGAATTAATCATAATCGCAATAGTTGAATTAATCATCATAATCACAATAGTTGAATTAATCAACATAATTCCAATAGTTGAATTAATCATAATTACAATAGTTGAATTAATCATCATAATCGCAACAGTTGAATTAATCATCATAATCGCAATAGTTGAATTAATAACATAATAACAATAGTTGAATTAACCATCATAATCACAATAGTTGAATTAATAATCACAGTCGCAATTGTTGAATTAATCATCATAATCACAGTAGTTCAATTAATCATCACAGTCGCAATACTTGAATGAATCATCATAATTGCAATAGTTGAATTAATGCCATAATCACAATAGTTGAATTAATCATAACAGTCGCAATAGTTGAGTTAATCATCATTATCGCAATAGTTGAATTAATATCATAATCACAATAGTTCAATTAATCATCACAGTCTCAATAGTTGAATAAATATCATAATTACAACAGTTTAATTAATCATCATAACCAGAACAGTTGAATTAATCTTCATAATTACAATAGTTTAATTAATCATCATAATCACAACAGTTGAATTAATCATCATAACCGCAACAGTTGAATTAAACATCATAATCGCAATAGTTGAATTAATCATCATAATCGCAATAGTTAAATTAATCATCATAATCACAACAGTTGAATTAATCATTATAATTACAATAGTTGAATTAATCATCATAATCACAACAGTTGAATTAATCATCATAATCGCAATAGTTGAATTAATCATCATAATCGCAATAGTTGAATTAATCATCATAATCGCAATAGTCGAATTAATTATCATAATCGCAATAGTTGAATTAATCGTCATAATCGCAATAGTTGAATTAATCATCATAATCGCAATAGTTGAGTTAATCATCATAATCACAAAAGTTGAATTAATCATCATAATCGCAATAGTTGAATTAATCTTAATACTTAGAATAGTTGAATTAATCATCATAATCGCAATAGTTGAATGAATCATCATAATCGCAATAGTTGAATTAATGTCATAATCACAATAGTTGAATTAATCATCACAGTCGCAAGAGTTGAATTAATCATCATAATCTCAATTGTTGAATTAATCATCACAGTCGCAATAGTTGAATTAATCATCATAATTGCAATAGTTGAATTGTCATAATCACAATAGTTGAATTAATCATCACAGTCGCAATAATTGAATTAATTATAATCGCAATAGTTGAATTAATCATCATAATCTCAATAGTTGAAATAATCATCACAGTCGCAATAGTTGAATTAATCATCGTAATTGCAATAGTTGAATTAATCATCATAATCGCAATAGTTGAATTAATATCATAATTACAATAGTTGAATTAATCATCATAATCGCAATAGTTGAATTAATCATCAAAGTCGCAATAGTTGAATTAATCATCATAATCGCAATAGTTGAATTAATAATCATAATCGCAATAGTTGAATTAATCATCATAATCGCAATAGTTGAATAAATATCATAATTACAATAGTTGAATTAATCATCATAATCACAATAGTTGAATTAATCATCATAATCACAATAGTTGAATTAATCATCATAATCGCAATAGTTGAATTAATAATCATAATCGCAATAGTTGAATTAATCATCATAATTACAATGGTTGAATTAATCATAATAATCACAACAGTTGAATTAATAATCGTAATCGCAATAGTTGAATTAATCATCATAATCGCAATAGTTGAATTAATCATCATAATCAAAGTTCTGATAACAAGGGAATGGAATAATCAAAGTCTGGCATTATAATGGTTAAACTTTAATGATGCACAGTGTTATTAACACATTATTTCTTGCTGTTCTTTCACAATAGTTGAATTAATCATCATAATCACAATAGTTGAATAAACCACCATAATCAGTTCTAAGAAACAAGGAAAGAGTAATCAGAATGTCAGACATAACGATTAAACTATAATTATTAACACAATATTCCTTGCTCCTCTTTCACAACAGTTGAATTAATCACCATAATCACAACAGTTGAATTAATCATCATAATTTCAGTAGTTGAATTAATCATCATAATCACAATAGTTGAATTAATAATCATAATCACAATAGTTGAATTAATCATCGTAGTCGCAATAGTTGAATTAATGATCATAATATTACCAACTGAATTAATCATTATAATCAAAGTTCTGAGAAACGAGGAAAGAGTATAATCAAAGTCTGACATAACAATAATAATTAAACAATAATAATCCATAATGGTATTAACATTATTTCGTGCTGCTCTTTCACAATAATTGAATTAATTATCATAATCACAGTAGTTGAATAAATCACCGTAATCAGTCCTCAGAAACAAAGAAAGAGTAATCAAGTCCAGCATAACGATTAAGCTATAATTATTAACGGAATATTTCTTGCTCCTCTTTCACAATAGTTGAATTAATCACCATAATCACAATAGTTGAATTAATCATCATAATCACAATAGTTGAATTAATCACCATTGCAACAATTGAATTAATCATCATAGTCGCAATAGTTGAATTAATCATCATAATCGAAGTTCTGAGAAACGAGGAAAGAGTATAATCAAAGTCTGACATAACAATAATAAAATTAAACAATAATGATGCACAATGTTACTAGCATAATTTCGTACTGCTCTTTCACAATCATTTAATTAATTATCGTAATCACAATAGTTCAATAAATCACCGTAATCTGTCCTAAGAAACAAGGAAAGAGTAATCAAGTCCAACATAACGATTAAGCTATAATTATTAACGGAATATTTCTTGCTCCTCTTTCACAGTAGTTGAATTAATCACCATAATCACAATAGTTGAATTAATCATCATAATCACAATAGTTGAATTAATCACCATTGCAACAATTGAATTAATCATCATAGTCGCAATAGTTGAATTAATCATCATAATCGAAGTTCTGAGAAACGAGGAAAGAGTATAATCAAAGTCTGACATAACAATAATAAAATTAAACAATAATGATGCACAATGTTATTAGCATAATTTCGTACTGCTCTTTCACAATCATTTAATTAATTATCGTAATCACAATAGTTCAATAAATCACCGTAATCTGTCCTAAGAAACAAGGAAAGAGTAATCAAAATGTCCGACATAATGATAAAACTATAATTATTAACACAATATTTCTTGCTTCTCTTTCACAATAGTTGAATTAATCATCATCTTCGATATCTGCTTGTATCTTGATGTTCTTGTAGAATGCTTTAGCTAACAGACAACAGAATTGACTTAACAGCTGAAGATCATTGAACTTTGTCACCAATACTGGAAGATGAATATGATAGCTTATTTCAGATGATGGAATGTTCTGCTTTCTGTAAACAGAAATGTGTGACACCCAGGCTGCGTTGTATGCACATTCTCTCAAAGTAATGGTGCGAATATTCTTCCAATAAAAATCTCAGTTATTGGACGTGTTCCAAATGGCGATTTCTTCTTATAATGAGATTCCATATACGATCCCCACTTGTAGAACATATGTTGACCAGCCTCAACTGCAGTGAATGGACAGGATTTCATTCTCGAGACTTTGATTAGAATCATTGAGTACTTCGATATGAGCATTCTGTTTAATAAGACCCATATCTTTATCGGGGGGTGCGATGTAGATCTACCTCCTCGTGGTGCACCCTGGACGCTTACTAGCGACAAAAAGATCTACAAAATGACACATAACCTCACATCAAATCGTTCTTTTAAGAATGGACCCATAAAGTTAAATGTCTTGCAATGGAATGCAGGAGGGCTTTCCCAAGCGAAAAGGACAGAATTAATGCTCATGTTAATAAAGCATAATATAAACGTTTTCACAATCATGGAATCTAATCTCACAGATGATTTGATACCTCGTTACCAGTTCAAGGGCTACACACTATATCTCATGGGTAAATACAGACAAATCGCTAACGGCATTTTAGTTGGAGTTAAAGACCAGAATGCTGCAGATTTTAAACCACTAAAAGAAATGGGTTCCACAGAAGACAAAAGCGAAATTGTAGAATTAAACATATGGAAGCTAGGCTGCCATTTTAAAATTTATGCTATATACAGTCCTCCTAATAATAAACCTAATTTCTCAAATCTTCACATTACTTATAAGACAATATTAATAGGAGATTTCAATGCCCATTCTCCAACATGGGGCTACAATAGCTCAAATGCAGCAGGGAAAGAAATAGAAGATCTATTGAACTCCAGTACCTTACAACTAGTTTATAACAAAACAGATATTCACACTTATCTCCACTATAATGCTACTCTAACATCACCCTATCTTCTCTTAGTATCGGCGGACATATACAAAAACACCAAAAGGATAGTTCTAGAGGATCCAGGATCTGGTCACAGAACAGTTATAGCTACCATTACTTTCAGTATACAAGAAAGCAAGGATGAACACCATTCTAGAATCTCACGGAACTTCAAGAAAGCTAATTGTACCAACTTCTCGAAATCTCTGGGAAGTGAATTTTATGAGAAAAACATTGATCTCACTGAACATCCCAGTAAAATACTATTCTAGAAGCCAAAAGAAATTCATTTAATGACTTCATATCTAATTTCACCTTTCAAAAAGACAGCTCAAAATACCATAAATTTCTTTCCAATATGCAACAGAAAAAAACTATACCCAAAAAAGAACCAATATTGGTTGGTAATAATCTGATTCACTCTGATACAGAAACTGCCAATGCTTTTGCCCATCACTATGCTCAGGCACAAAAGAAAGGTACTCAGGCAAGAAAGCAATCCAAAGTAATTAAACATAAAACATCAGATCTCATAAATGAGAAGGTAAAGTATAAAAATAAAACATCAGATCTCATAAATGAGGTGGATACTTTATCAGATGATATTTTCACAACTCCTGTTACAATGAAAGAACTCAATAAGGCAATAAGAATTCTGAAAAACAAGAAAACACCAGGAGAAGACAAAATCCATCCTGAGTTTATCAAACATCTAGGAATAGAGGCTAAACGCACCACTCTTGTTTTTTTTAACAAAATCTGGTCTACAGGATTAATACCATCCCAATGGAAGAGTGCTGTTGTCATTCCGATTTTAAAAAAAGGTAAAGATCCTACATGCATGGCAAATTATAGACCAATCTCGTTAACTAGTGTTATGGCAAAGTTAATGGAACGCATAGTCTCTCAAAGGTTAAACTGGTATACTGAATTTAACAAATTATTAGCTTATGAACAAGCTGGCTTCAGGAAGCGTAGATCAACTGTTCAGCAAGTTACTAAATTTAGTCAGGACATAAAGGATGCCATAGATAGAGGTAACATACTTACTGCAGTCTTTGTTGATTTTAGTTCTGCATATGACTCAGTTTGGAGAGAGAAACTGATATACAAACTTGCTCAATTAGGCATTAAATCTAACATGCTTCGATGGTTAAAGGCTTTCATTGATCAACGTTCATGTAAAGTCCGTTCTGGATCTTCCCTTTCGAGAAGCAATTTATTGCAAACTGGCGTTCCTCAAGGAGCAGTGTTAAGTTGTGTTTTGTTGAATATATACATAAATGATTTAATTCAGGAACTAAAATCTATACCCAACATAAGATGCCTATTGTATGCGGATGATTTAGTCTTTTATACTGAAACACCCAAAAGAAAAGCTGAGTCAGAAACCACTAACATTCTTAACACAGCACTCAACATCCTGGAACATTAGTGTGACCACAATAACATGAATGTAAATATGACTAAAACTAAGTTCCAAAACTTCTCTTTAAGTCATCAAGCCATACACCCTAACCTAAGATACAAAGATATTCCACTTCATCAAACAGATGTATTTACGTATTTAGGAGTGTCCTTTGATAGGAAACTAAAATGGTCTCACCAGGCAGAAAAAATTATATCCTCATCATCCAAACGGTTAAATGGAATTAAACGAATTGCAGGTTCAAAATGGGGTTGTGACCGCACTATCCTACAAACAGTATATAAAATGTTGTTGCTGTTGTTTTCTAATGCCAGGCGTTTGACAATAAAGTCATTTGGCCTCTTGCACTCCAATATTTTTCAAAGATATTATCATGACCAGCCACTGAAGCACAGATTTTGAGGTGTTCTGAATCCATTTCTTGGTTTGAGTTGCACAATGGACAGTTAGGGGACTGATATATTCCAATTCTATGCAGGTGTTTGTACTGTTGTGAACCCCTAATAACAGCTTCGGAGACAGTATTAGATAAAATCGATCAAGTGCAAAACCAAGCCCTACGCCACCTCACTGGTGGAGTCAAAATCTCTCCAATTAATGCCATGCTCCTCTTAACAGGATTTGAACCAATTCATAGATTAATTGAAGAGAAGGCACTAATTCTTTATGAAAAGCTATTGAGAATTCCTGGAGAACAATTCTGGCAATCTTATCATAATGTCGAAAGAAGGTTGAAAAAACAGCACGGATTTATACAAAGAGTCATGGAATTGAGGGAAATATATCAGATTTGTAATACTCCAGAACCTCTTCCTTAATTTTTAAATCCAATACTTTCTAACTCCATCTTATTCTCCATAGATTTGGAAGATGATGTTTGTAAAAAAGAAACACCAGTAGATATATTAAGATCCCTGGCTCTTGAAACAATTAATCTCAAGTATCCAGAAACTGAGTGGCTTCGTGTTTATACAGATGGATCCAAATCGGAGGATGATATTAATGTTGGTGCCGGTGTATACAGCGATATCTTTGCCTCCTATACAGCGGTAGGCACTCATAAGTCAGCTTATGACAGTGAAATTGAAGCTATCAGGGTAGCCTTAGCTCAACTGATATGTCTTCAAACTAAATTCAAGAATGTCGTCATCCTGTCAGACTCCAAAGCAGCCATAGAATCTGTAGGTTCCTCAGACCCTGAGTCTTCATCAATCCAAGACTGTCAAAATGCCATACAACTATTACAAGCAAAACACAAAATCGTGGTACTACGTGGGTCCCCAGGCACTGCAACTTATTTGGCAAAGAGCAGGCCAATGCCTTGGCAAAAAAAGGTGCTAAAATTTTACAAACATCTCCTAAACCAACACCCTTCCAGACAATAAAATTATACATCAAAGAAGTTGCCCACAACATCCACTCCCATCAGATTGCTGAAAGAACATTATGACAAACACTGGAGAAGGGGCCTTCTATCAATACCTAAAGGACCACGAAGATTGGCAGTCGTGCATTTCCGCCTTGCAACTGGTCATGACTGCTTGGCACAGCATCTCCACCGTTTCGGTATTTATCAACATCCAACCTGTACCCTTTGTGACCTTTGAGAAGCGATGAATAGGGATCATCTCCAACGCTGTCCAGCTCTAAAATCACTGACTGAATGTGCCAGATACTGGGAAGTGAGAAGCCTCATGCCTCTGTTTAGTTCTTAGTTTTTAGTTATTTAAGGATTTTGTTTAGCTCCTTCTTTAGATTTAATTTTAAGTTATATTAAGTTAATTTTTTTAATCTTGAGGTTGTGTTTAGGTAAAAGATAAGTTATCTATGTACCTGTCATTCGAATAAATAAATAAATATCTTTATCGGACTCCATATACGAATGGCCTCTCATGGGAAGGTTACCCTTGCAGAGTCAAATCGGTGACACATGAGCACTAAATAATGTAGAAATCTGAAATCAGTATAGTTTTTATTTTTCCCTGCACGAGTCACAAAATATTTCAAGATGCTTCACTTGGGGCAAAAGAATGACAGAGCAGAAGTGGTACAGCATAGAAACATCATCATCCGTACCTTTCCTCGCCGTGGTTTCATCATATGTGTACGAATACATCCTAATTTATAAGTTTATAAAAATTTAGACATATTATACATCTTCTCATAGAATATAGTTTACTCACACAATGTGCATTTAATATGTTTTAACAAATAGATTTTATACATGTTTTTAACCATGTGACTTTGATAAAAATAGGAGCAAAATGTGTTTAGCATAAAATAACCAATAAGATAATATTATGTAACACTGAAGTTCACTCTTGTTTTAATATACTGTTTTAGCACTCATTAATTATGAAATTATACAGGATGATTCAGTGACTATGTTACAAAATTTTAGGGATGATAGAGGCCATCAATATGAACAACTTTCTTATAGGAATCTATGTCTGGAAACGTTCCGCTTTGTAGTTACAAGCCTAGATCCTAGATATGCTAGTCAGTGTAACCAACTAAAATCGAACTGAAAGGTATCCTGTTCCTGCAAACGTTGGTGATTATTCATATAGGTAGTATAAGTTAGTTGACATAGTAAATGATATTTTGACCGATTGGACATTGCAAATTTCCTTCCATTTCCTTTTGTATTTCCATAAATGAAATGCATATCGGCAAGTTGCAATGTTTAATCAGTCAAAATGTAATTTACGATGCCAACTAACTTATACCATTTTTATGAGAAACCACCAACATTTACAGGAACAAGTCATCTGCAACCAAACTTCAAAAGGATAGCCTTCAGTTCCAATTTAGCTGGTTACATTGACTAATGTATCTTGGTTTTCTTACTACGAAACGAAACATTTCCGGACATAGGTTCCTATATGAAAGTTGTTCATAATTGTCTCCTCCATCATTTCTAAAAGTTCGTAACATAGTCAATGAATTACCCTGTATTCTTTATGTTATAATATGGCATGGTATAGCTCCTAAAATATTTTAAAAAATATTCGTATTATTTATTGTATTCACATAATCACCTGAAGATGACCAACGAAATGGCCGAAAACGTTTGTGATTTAAACTAGCTCATGTATCATGAAATGATAGGATGTTAACCTTCAATATAACTGATAAGCTGATGACTGAAATAACGATAAAAATATATTATAAACATTCATTGGAACCAAGGGACGGAGCGTGAGATTCAAACATATTTTTAGCACATAAAGAAAAAGACCACCAAACAAAACGAAAGTTTGTAACAGAATTGTTTAGCTGTGAACAAGTAATGAGGAAAACATAGAAACACTCAGAGAGCGATCTGTCTGAAAATGGCTCTTAAAAGGTAAAATTTATAACTACTTGCGCCTAAAAAGTCTACGAAGCACACGATATACATATCTTACACAGGGGCACCAGCAACTCTTCATTCTTCTCTCCTCATTTTCTTCTTCTTCTTCTTCTGCTGCTGCTGCTGAAAGATGCTCCAATGATGACGTAGCATGGGAGCTCGCAGAGAAGCATAAAGTGGCAGGCGCGCTGACACAGCTGGTTTTGGAGAAAAGGGAGCTGGTGGAGCTGGTATGGGAGGCATGAGAGCTCGCAGAGAAACTTAAAGTGGCAGGGGCGTTGGCACAGCTGGTTTTGGAGGAAAGGGAGCTGGTAGAGCTGGTATGGGAGGCATGAGAGCTCGCAAAGAAACACAAAATGGCAGGGGCGCTGGCAACGTTGAATTCGGAGAAAAGGGAGCTGGTAGAGCTGGTAAGGGAGTCGTGAGAGCTCGCAGGGAAACATAAAGTGGCAGGGGCGCTGGTTATGGAGAGAAGGGAGCTGGCATGGGAGGCATGAGACCTCGAAAGAGAGCTGGAAAAGCTGGTATGGGAGGCATGGGAACTGGCAGAGCTGGTATGGGAGACATGGGAACTGGCAGAACTGATATGGGAGACATGGGATCTGGCAGAACTGGTAGAGGAGTCATGGGAGCTGGCAGAGCTGGTATGGGAGCTGGCAGAGCTTGTAGAGGAGTCATGGGAGCTGGCAGAGCTGGTAGAGGAGTCAAGGGAGCTGGAAGAGGAGCTGGAAAGGGATCTGGCATGGGGAAGCGTGGGAGGTATGAATGAAGTTCCTAACTTCTCCAGTGACAAGCCATCGAGGATTTTCACCGCTTCTGCAACAAGCAAAATGAACAAGAACTTTAAGCATGTGTCATTATCCGTGAATGGCATATTAATAGGGTGAGAATTCGTATACAACTCCCTATTTTTACTGTCCATTTGCAAAGTCATATAAAATCATTTGTACAGGTTTTGAACGAATGTAATGAATATTATACATAGTTTTGCACTCGATGTGGATCTTTGGCATCTCGTCAGCCCACTAGAGTTGTGTGGATATAAGGAGAAAAATTGAGACGGTGTCGGTTGGAGTTCCTGGGTAGGTCAATCGGTAGAGCACTGGTGCGTTCAGCCAGAGGTCCCTGGATGGATACCTGGCCCCGGAACAATTTTTTCCTTGAAATTATTCAAATTATTCAATGTTCTAAATTGTTTGTCAACACAATATTTTTTTATCTTAACTGTACTTGATGGCCGGAAATTCCTTGCATATGCAGTGTGGGTGTGGAGAAACCAAAACAAACACACTATCCTTTTGTTCCAAGCATACCCAAACACCTCTATCTACGTGACTTTATCATTATCATCATTTATACAAGTATTAGGCCATGTTGCCTATTACGATCTCATAATAAAGAGGAATTTCTCCCCAGCTCTTTTTGGGACGTCCCAGAGATCTCTTCCCATGGGGTTGATAATGAAGAATAGCTTTTGGGATTCTGTGGGATCTCATACATTGCAAATGGCTCATCCAGTTCTGATATTTCTGTATGAAATCGAGTATTGATTCCGGACTCAGTTCTTCCATTACTTTGTCGTTGCTTTTATGGTCCCATTTTGTATATCATGCTGTTCTTCGAATAAACCTCATTTCGTTAGCTGTTATTCTACTTTCATCCATCCGCCGTAATGTCCATGCCTCATTACCATAACAGAGTACAAAATTTGTTAAAGGCGTATTCTAGTGCTTCTCAGTAGCAGGGAAGGTTTCATTACCATTCTTTTATTCCCATAGATTTGAAGTATTCTACAATTTTGCTCATTATATCCAAATCATTATCTAATATTAATTTATAGCCAAGATAATTATGTAAAATCATTAACTCTTCCTAAAATGTTGCCTTCTAAACATATTAACATATTTTTTTTTTAGGGATAGCGTATTTTCCCCAAATGGGCGTAACTTCTTTTTTTCTGTATTTATTTCCATTTTACATTTTTTGCAGTGATATTTAAATTACGTACTGAGTATTGTAGATCATTTTCTGTAGATGCTACTGAAACTAGGTCAACTGCAAATATCAATGAACCTATTTTTAAATTTCTGTTTATCTGCAACTGACCATGTCACATTTGTCTCTGTTTCTGAAGAATTTCATTCACGTGCATTATAAACAGAAGGGAGACCGCAATCCTGTTTTACTCCTGTGTTAATTTCGTGCTATTCTGAGGTTCTGTTTTAACTGACTTAAAAATCCCATAACCTCTTTTTCTCTGTTTCACTTATTCTCAGTTGGCATTTTTTGTGAAGTTTAGCTATACAAACTTTAACATCTATTGATATATCACGTGTGTAGAATCTTTGGGTATATCAGTAGGTCATGGACTTTTGTTCTGACTCTGTTTTTTATTGTCTTATGGCTTATGTTCATGTAACTGATTTAGATTTTGTTTCAATGTTTATGATATTAGCGATTAAGGGTATCATGAATCATAATATGTAAATTTCCAATCCTGCATGTGCCTTCGTGACTGAGGGAAACCATGAAAAACCTCAATCACATTGGTTGACCACGGGGTTTGAACCCGTGACCTTCCGAATACGAATCTCAAACACTATCGTCTGAGCTAAGTGACTCAGTTTTTTTTATTGCTTATCTATTTCTTGTAATTTTATTGTTTGTTAGTTAAAATTGTAACAATCAGTGGCGGCCGGTGACGCATTCTGGTGGTGGTGCAAAAAAAATGTTGCATGCAAATCACCCTACTGAAAGGCGATAATCACAGCTCACGTTTACATTATATTAAATAAAACACATTAATTAAACCAGCTATTTTACCAGGTGTGCAGTTAATGCGTCTAGTAACAGTTACAATAACATTTCCGAAACTAATAACGAAATTTACAAAATATACAAATAATGGAAAACTTTCTCAATATTGTTAAGTCAAATACAAATGACTTTTATAACTAATAAAATTACTGGCAAAAACACACGAGAATAACAATGATATAGATAATAAATGAATAAGTTTGCACTTTATTTAAACAGGCCGATGAATCCAAGGCAGGAGCCTGAATATTAAATAACACATGTTCATGTCGTGCACAGATCTCATGTATTCTTAACAAAAGCATCAATACTAGCAACAATAAATCGATATTTAGTTGCCGCAAAATAAAACAAATATTACACAAAATTAACAAATAGTGTTACATAATATGAAAAAAAAAATATATATATATCTTTCTAAAAAGAACCATGACTGACTATCTCTGCATTCAATATACACTGCCGAGCAAAAAAACCGCTTGAATAAAATAATTTGAAATATCAAACCATAATACAAATTATAACATTACTATGTGCTTCTATGGGTCTGTTTGTGTTAGGCAAGAAGAAGGGGTGAAGAAGGGATAGTGACGCGAAACATACAGCCTCTCCTATCCAAATGCCATCCTCACCTTCCACCCTGTTTCTACCAACGAGGAAATGGCGACCGAGTCACAGCGGTATAACTGTTTCATCAAATGCAGAGGAAATGCTGCATTACAAGCCTGTCCAGAGGCTAAAAGTGGCAGCCCCACTACTGGACTACCTAACGATAAGGCTAGTAACCTAACTTAGGGAAAATTACATTACTTTCAAGCCTCAAACAAGCAGTATAACGACAGATAATTTGATGACAACCCAGAGCAAGTCAACGGTTAAACGAAATTGGAAAAAACAAAATATGTTCACATACGCTACTTGGAATGTTAGAGGGATCAATCACAAAGAAGAAGAACTAGACGAAATATTGAATAACAAGCAGATTAAAATAGCAGCAATAACAGAAACAAAAAAAGAATCTAAAAGGCACAACTGAAACAAAAAACTACATAATCATATATAATGGTGTTAATAAGAAGACAAGAGCACAGGCCAGAGTAATGATTTGGATTCATAAATCAATAAAAAACAAAATAAACAATTATACATATTGGAATGAAAGAATATTAGAAGTACAACTTCAGATAGGAAGAGGCAAACTAACTTTCTTTAGTCTTTATGCTCCAGAGGAAGGAAGAGTTGAAGAAACTGAATTGTTTTATGCCCAGTTGCAAGAAATTTTGAATAAAGTAAATAAAAATAATTACATATTATTAGCTGGAGATTTAAACGGTAGAATAGGCAACATCGAAATAAAAAATACCATAGGAAAATTTGGAGAACCTACCATAAACAATAATGGAGAAAAAAATAAGAGATTTTTGTATTATACAATGAAATGAAAATCATGAATTCATTTTACATCCATAAGGATATTCATATGTATACATGGTCAGCACGTGGCTCAAAATCTATCATAGATTAGTTTATAGCAAATAAAAAATTATCCGAATTGTTTTTAGATGTCAAGGTCTTCAGAGGAAGTGACACTGGATCAGATCATTACCTTGTATTAGCAAAAGTGAGATATACACCAAGATGGCTAAATTTAACAAAGATAAATTCTCCCAAAAAAGAATTAATGCTTTACAAAATTAGATTAATCCATGACGACAGTGTACGCTGGCTTTATCAAAAAAGACTTGAACAAAAAATGTTAGAAACACCTGAAGATGAAGACATTCACAAAGAATGGGAAAATATTAAAACTCAAATATCACAGGCAGCCATAGAGAGCATCGGAAAATATAAGGCTTTCACACAAAAGAAAAAATTAAGATCATGGGATGATGAAATTAAGGAGATCATAAAAAATAAAAACATAGCTTATAGAAAATACCTTCAAACAAAATCCGTCAATGATGAAATAGATTATAAACATAAAAGGGCGATAGCTAACAGAGAAATTAGAAAACGACACAGGCAATCATGGAAAGAGTTTATATCTTTTTTTAGAAACTGACATTTATAAAATGAAACCCAATACATATAACATTTTAAAATACATGAACAGAGACATAAAGGAATCCGCCAAGATAAACCCTTGCCCCAAAATAGAAACATTCCTAGACTTTTACAAAAACTTATGGAACAATCCTACTTTTGATTCAAAATTCTGGGACACAAAAAACCCAGATGAACAATACATTACAAAAGAAGAACTACAAGAAGCATTAAAGAAGACGAAAAATAGTAAATCACCTGGAGAAGATAACTTAAATTCAGAATTGTATAAATATGCAGGAGATCTATTTCAAGAAAGATTACTAAGATTTCTAAACAGAATATATCTGACTGCCACTTTACCGGAAGAATGGAAAAATAGTGTAATTATTCCCATATATAAAACAGGAGATAAACAGAATGTTGAAAACTATAGAGGGATTAGTATCCTCAACACATGTTATAAGATATTTAGTAAGATTTTAAATGGAAAATTAAAAAAACATGCTGAAACTTTCCTTCTGGAGTGTCAAAATGGCTTTAGAAAAGGAAGATCATGTGTAGATCCATTATTTAGTATCAAACTATTGTTAGAAAAAAGAAGAGAATTTAATTTAGAAACCCATATAGCTTTTATTGATTTTGTGAAAGCTTTTGATAAAGTCCGAAGAGACCTTTTATTCGACATATTACAAGATAAAAATATTCCAAATTTGCTATTACAAAATATAATAGAAATCTACACAGACAGCAAAATAAGTGTCAAAATAAATAACTGTATATCCGAAAGAAAATTAGTTAATAATGGAGTTCGACAAGATTGTCCACTATCACCAACTTTATTTAATATCTATATAAATGAAAATATTTTAAAATGGAACCATATCTACACATCAGGAATCAAAATAACCAGTGCTCTAACATTAAATACCTTACTCTATGCCGATGATCAAGTCATAATTTCCAATTCAGAGGATAATTTACAAAGAGGATTGTATACATTAAATAAAATACCGGTATTAAAAGATTTTGGGATGGAAATTTCAGCACAAAAAATCAAAAGTAATGGCATTTTTAGGACAAGACCCAGTCAGAAGTAAGATAATACACAATAACCAATGCCTCGAACAAGTGCAAAATTTCAATTATCTGAGTTGTGAAATATCTTATCAAAATGAAAAAGAAGTGAACAAGAAAATTACCAAATTTACACAAATTCTAGGAATAATAAACAATACATTAAAAGCTAAATTAGTACAAAAATCTACAAGAATAAAAATATATAATACACTAGCATTACCCTCCCTTTTATACAGAAGCGAGATTTGGACATTAAAGAAAAAAGACATGAACAGAATCAAAGCAACGGAAATGAAATTTTTCAGGACAGCAGGATATACTCTTTTAGACCGAAAAAAGAATGAAGAAATTTTAGAACAATTAGAAGTAGAGTCAGTAGAAGAAAAAATCAGCAGATACAAATTCAATTGGCTAGATCATGTAAGAAGAATGGAAAATTCAAGAATCCCAAAAATTATGATGCAATATAAACCTAGAGGACATCGTCGACCAGGAAGACCTTTAAGAAGACTGCTAGATGGGGCCGAAACAGGTCTACAGAGGCCTAATTCGTGAAGGATGATGATGATGATGATGATGATGATGATGAAGTGTTAATTCATGTTTTGGAAAGGAAAGTACTGTATACCCATTGGGTCACTTGTGACACTTGCTTTGCCACTTCCTGTTACTTACTCTATATTTACTGCAGTGCCATTAAAATTTACAACCCTAAACACACGCAGTTAAAACAAAGTTACAACACTATTGTTTTCTTTTTTGCTCATAATGGAATTCTGTAATATTGAACTCAGTTTCAAACAACATTTAAGAGAGTTAAGATGCAGTTAAGCCTCATTAACGCTGCTAGATCAGTCGCATTGGTAGAGTATGACCGCAGCTTACGTTATGTTGCAGACAACTCCGTCGACTGATTCACGTTTACAGTGCAAAGGTACAGGGAACTTCGTTCATATTCTCAAAGATCGGAATATGGTAGGAAAAGGTCATCTTCTTGCAATAGATGACCAGTTCTTGTTCCTTCAAGTGCTGCGTAACCACCACACCACTGCGGTCGAGGTCAGAAATCGACTAGAATAAGTGCGAAGTGTGAATGTCAGTGAGTGGACTGTGAGGAGGAGGTTACATGATGCTGGTCTGATCTCCAAAAGACCTGATATTGGCCCAGAACTTACAAGACAACACCGTCAAACTCTCTTACAGTTTGACAATTTGTAAAGGAACATCAGATATGGGCTGGCGAACGATGAGGAACAGTTTTGTTCTCAGATGAGTCCCGATTCTTCCTCAGATCCCCAAATGGAAGAGAGAAAGTGTGGAGGACTGGAGAAAGGTATTCTCCATCCAACTGTTCATCAAGGACAGCATTTCATGGCGCTTCAGTGATGGTGTGGGCAGCATCAGTTTGATTGCACAAACGGACCTTGTCTTTGTGGAGAGTGGGTCTCGTACTGTCCATCCCTACATTGAAGAAATCCTTTGGCAACATGTTCTTCCTTTTGCATCATTTATTGGTGACAATTTCATGCCCTTGCAGGACAATACACGTTCTCGTGTGGCGCGATATGTCCTCCAGTACCTCAATGAAGTATGGATTCAACTCATTCAATGGCCATCACTCAATGGGTATACTTAGCTTCCCAAAACATAAATTAACACTTGCCTAACATAAATAGGTCCATAGAAGCGCACAGTAATGTTATAATTTGTATTATGGTTTGATATTTCAAATTTATTCAAGTGTTTCGTTTTTTTTTTTTTTTTTTTTTTTTGCTCGGCAGTGAAATGGATAATAATTTACACATTCAAATCCAAGTTGTGTGCATTAGTTTTGAATTGGTAACATTACATTAAGAGTTGGGGCGGAACTTTAACTTGTGTTTTCCTGAAAGCTTGAGCTTGATGGTTCCCTGCCTAACTTCTCCAACAACCCTGCTATCTATGGAAATTTTTGCATTACTGCGCTCTAGCGGGTGGAATGTTAACTACTGAGTCAAATTGAATTCGGCTCAGTGCCTGCCATAAGAAACGCAAGTAGCCTTTTGTACAGTGTGCCACGCCGAACTGGCTCCAACGTTCAGAGAAACACTGCAAGAATGCGTCCCCATCTGTGCGCGCGCGCTCGTTCAGATGACATACGAATAAAATGTGTAGAAATAAAAAAACTACAACTCCTTTTTAGGATATTATTTTTTGTTTCTTTCATTGGTGGTGCCTTGTTATTAACAATAAACGTTACACTAACAATTGAAGAGTCCACTGCAAGAATGATGGATGTCACTTTCTTGTCGAAAATGAACCAAGACTGTCAATGCACAGCTTAAGACATATAGAATGTACATACAGAGTTATATGGCATTAACACTGATAGTCATTGTCCAGTAATGATCGGAAAATCACAGTTAAGCTTTGAGTGCTAAGCATTTCAAACTTTCAATTGCTTCTCCTGCAAAATGTATTCCAAATGACATCCATCATACTTGCAGTGGACTCTTCAATTATAACAATAATAGTCTACTACGACATTCTGTGCTGTGCATTGTTATCAATTGTGCAATTATAAGTACTTCAGAGAAAGTTTTGTCACTGACTCTTTCATCCAGTATTCATACAGAGTAAATCATGCGAAAATTTCGGGGCAGTGTGCTGGAACATGACGGTTTTTATTTAGTAATAATGGTGAAGGTAATTCTTGCTCCAAAACAAGACGAACTTTCTTCCTGGAATTGGAAAATCCTCATAAACTCCCATCTTCTCCTCAACCCTTAGGCACATGGAAGAAATGAAATAATATGGCAATGACTTCAAGAATTGGCAACTGAGCTAAGTATTATTTATCCCTTGCTCGTTCCTACACTTAAGTGGTGAAGAGTGTGAGGGAAGGCCGTCATGTTTTGGAGAGAAGTAATAAATGTAATGATGTCGCCTTTACATGCAATGAAGGTGTTTTGGGGCCAAGGAGGTAGAACTCCATGCCTAAGTTACCTCCCATACTGTAAGTTACTACATAGTGAGAAGAAACTAACTAGGGGATGGTAAATAGACAAAAAAATAAATAATATTATTTCCTGATATGAATGCTTCACTTGAGGTTGTTCCATGTTAATTTATCTACATAGGCCTATTTCTAAATAAAGTCAGCTCTTCTCTCTTTCTGCGTTGTATAGGCTAGTGACCTATATTGTATAAAATTCTTAATACAGTGCATCTTCGCCATCACATCGCGATGACCGACTGGCAAGCGGCAGAAGCGCCCCCCCCCCCCGGCCCTACTGGACACTTGATCAGTCACGGGCATGATGGCGAAGAAGCATTGTAATAAGAATGATTATTTGAAATTAAAATATTAACACTTTCGCTTATGGACATGCTTGTTCAGCAGCTTCGAAGCCAGCTTGAAATCTCTGGTCGTAAGGTTAACACATTCCAACTCCAGTAATCGCACGTGCAGATCTGTTTATATATCCAGTGGTGTCACTCCAATTTTTTAACAAGCGGTTATCTCCGCTAAATACCGCAAATTAAAAAAAATAAATGAAGTAATACACACAAAGGAAAACTGCAATCCAACATGTTCTTGTCGGCCTGGTTGGCGCAGTTGGTATAGCACTAGCCTTCTATGCCCGAGGTTGCGGGTTCGATCCTGGGCCAAGTCGATGGCATTTAAGTGTGCTCAAATGTGACAGGCTCATGTCGGTACATTTACTGGCATGTAAAAGAACTCCTCCGGGACAAAATTCCGGCACACCGGCAACGCTGATATAACCTCTGCTGTTACTAACGTCGTTAAATAAAGCATAACATTAACATGTTCTTCCATAACAAAATTATATGCATAGTTTAAAATGCTGATTCACGTCACGAAGGAGGAGTAGACTTCTGACACTTCATCTGTGTGCTGAGCGGCGGTGGGTTGCCTCGCCACAGAAGCATCATATCACATACATTATCATACCTATTGTACTATTATATACACAAATAGCATTATACTATATACAGAAATTAAATAAAAACAACATAAGCAGGAAATACACGTTTATAAGCACAAGGTAGACACGAGTGTTCCACTCAGAAACAACTGATGTTTCCTGGAAATGCGGCAGCGTGGGTGGAGTGCTGTTCTATGCATGCGCAGAGTCATTTTCTTCCTTCCTTCTTCCAACATTCTTATCTCCAACACAATAACAGTAGATAACGTGTGAGAAGTTCACAGAACAACACCAGCTAACTAGCTTTGAATGTCTGTCCACACCGACATATCATTTGAGTTATCTCAAAATGCCCCCAGCCAGGAACAGGACAAAGTGGCGCTTGTTTGTTGTAGCCCTGTGCTCCACATGAAGTAAAAGGTAAAGGTATCCCCGTAACATGCCATGAAGGCATATGGGGGCATGGAGGTAGAGCCCCATGCTTTCCATGACCTCGGCACTAGAATGAGGTGGTGTGGTCGGCACCATGCTCTGACTGCCTTTTACTCCTGGGAAAGACCCGGTACTCAATTTTATAGGAGGCAACGAGAAAAAATCCTGCTACCACCTGGGATCGAACTCCGGACCTTCCAGTCCGTAGCCAGCTGCTCTACCAACTGAGCTACCCGGCCGCCCTACATAAGGAGCTAAAGGAAATGCTATAGTATCTGAAGATGCATCTGGATACATATTTGTACAACATACTGTTACATCAAGTTAATTTAACAAGTACGGTACAATGAAAGATGAGCAGAAGACGTTTCTTCTTCAACTTTTACCCAAACACCGATAGGAGTTCCCAACTCCTTCAAAAGTTGTTTTCACTTTTTTCTTTTCCTGTGTTACAAATACCTCTCAGTCCAGGAGTGATCTGTAAATGGTAATGTTTTAGTGAAATTGTTGTGCTTGTTTTATACATTTATGCACGATTGTGGGAATTTGAATTTTTGAAAGTGCAGTTTTTTGTACCACACTACCATGTCAAGGCATTGGAAGAACCCTGTTACCTATTAGCAAACACATTTCATTTTAACTAAAGAGTTCTCTATTTTAGACCTTTTATGTCAGATTCTAAATCTAGAATCTTCACCTAACTAAGTACTTGAGTGAGGGTTTCGAATGTATTTTGCATTTTTAATCTTATTGTTTCTAGTTGAACTGCGATAGATTCGGTATCATGTATCTCTGGCAGATTTAGTATTCTCCCAGGAGATAAAAGATTGTTGGTAGGCGATCTGTTGCACACTGGATCCTGTTGTTCTCTCAGCAGGGATAGCTGGGTTGAAAACATGACCATCAACAGTCTTTCTGATGATAAACATTTCTTACATGGCAAGATGGAGGATCCTCGATGGAATGCTTTCACGTTTCATTGCATTACCCCTATTTCTGTGTGGAATTTATATTCAAACATAAGCACAACTTAAATGATACTACTACCGACCCAGCAGCCATAAATCATTCAAAATTTTCAGTACTTTTAATGGATAAAAATATGTTCCATTAAAAATGGAATAATAAATTGTAGGGGTATTAAAAGAGGAAAACGAAGTATCTTATTAATGTGCTTAATAGTGTATTTTGTAGTTGAAATTCTATTTACTTCTTTAAATAATATTTTGGAATAATAAACTATGGCTCAGTTTTGTGTATGCGGTATTAGCACTCAAAAGGAAAGGGGTATCGATAGGAGACTGCCAAAGTAATTGCAGATCGGCCTGCAAATATAATATCGACGGGCCAGTTCTAAAAGGAAACAACTCAAAATTCAAACTTTTGAGAAAACTGAAGTTTAAAGCTTCATGTTGCTGTGAAACATCCAATTTGGAAACTTACAACATATATTAAACATGATTTGAATTTTGATTAAGAATCCTCTGATTTTTCACAGCAACATAAAGCTTCAAAATGCAGGATTCTCTAAACTTTAATTTTGAATTGTTTCCCTTTCAACCTGGCCCGTCGATGTTGTAGGCTATATCTGTTGTAATTTACAATTAATTTTATATTTTGTATTTTCAGATACGCCTAGTAATATAATATAATAAGTATATATAAATTTCAATCATAAGACACATCTGTTTGCAAACAGATATCTGGTGACTTGTACTTTTTCAGATTTTCTATCGCAATTTCGACTTCTGAAAGCGTAGGTTCGGGTATAAATGGCACAGCAGTTTGTATTTCAATTTCATCCCGATCATTTCTATTTGGCCTATGTACATTTAGTAGTTGCGCAAAATAGTTTTTCCATCTGTTTAGGATTGATGGAGAGTCTGCAAGCAAGTCACCATTCTCATCCTTGATCACGTTTACCCTTGGCTGATATCCGTTCTTAAATTCCTTTATACCCTTATATAAATCTCGAATGTTTTTATTCTTACTATTTGTTTCTACCTCATTCAGTTTTTCCTTCAAGTAACCTCTCTTTTTATTCCTAAGTGTACGACTTGCTTCCCATCTTTCATTGAAATAATGATCTCTCTTCTCCTCAACTGGATCCTGTAAGAATTTCAATTTTGCCTGTTTCCTTCTTTCTACTACCATGCAACAATCTTCATCAAACCACGGTTTCTTTTTCTTAGTTTCATAATAACCTATGCTCTGCTCAGCTGCAATTTTGATACTATCTCTGATATTTTCCCACACGCTATTAACATCTAATTCTTTCTCAACTTCGTCGGAACTTTCTAAAGTGGCAAACCTATTCGAAATTTCGACCTGATAATTTTACTTAGCTTCCTCGTCCTTTAATTTCAAAATATTGAATTTAGTAATATTAACTTGTTGCTCTACTCGCTTGGCTACTGATAATCTTTCTTTTAATTCTCCAATCACCAAATAATGGTCAGAATTATAGTCTGCACCCATGAAAGTTCGAATATCTACTATACTAGTATCTCTCCGTTTATCTATCAAGATGTGATCTATTTGGTTGCGTTTCAATCCATCTGAAGAAGTCCAAGTATATTTATGTATTTAAATATTAGCATGTTAAATTAATGTTCTTCCTTTCTGTCAACCTAATTTGTTTTATCTTCAAAATTTAAGAACAGGTTCTACGAACTGCGACAAATTCAACAAGTAAATCGGGTGACTGGTGCGAACTGGCTGAATGATACCACTGGATAAATGTTCTATTCACTACGAATTCAAGTCTCCTGAACTTGTGCACAGAGTCCGTAGATATCCAGAGAACCGCAATTCTTTGCACTGGAAATGCCTACAAAAATCAGCCATTTTTATTACAGCGCACGCTATTTCCCATATGCATTTGTATAGGGAATGACTGTAGCCTAAATCAGAATCAAATATATTTACTTTTAAGGGCCATGGACACTGTGGCCTAAAATAAGTTTTACTTTAAATGGTACTATTACTCTGGGATTCCACGGATTCTGCTTCTACATAGCTGACAGCGCCACTATAGCTTAGAATTTGAACAGTTACTGTACCTTCGTAGTATTCGTCTACGTCGTACTGGAAGTGGTAAAGATAAACTTCTAGCTTCACCAACTTCCTCCTCCCCAGCTCCATGACGCTCTCCTCCCACTCGGTGTACTGGCTGCTCGAAGGCTGGCTGGCATCGTCTACCATCATAGGCTCATCAGTTGTTAGCTTCACCAACTTCCTCCGCCCCAGCTCCATGTCGCTCTCCTCGAACTCGGCATACTGGCTGCTCGAAGGCTCGCTGGCAGCATCTACCATCATCAGCTCATCAGTTGTTAGCTTCACCAACTTCCTCCGCCCCAGCTCCATGTCGCTTTCCTCGTACTCGGCGTACTGGCTGCTCGAAGGATCGCTGGCAGCGTCTACCATCATCAGCTCATCAGTTGTTAGCTTCACCAACTTCCTCCGTCCCAGCTCCATGTCGCTTTCCTCGAACTCGGCGTACTGGCTGCTCGAAGGCTGGCTGGCAGTGTCTACCATCATCGGCTCATCAGTTGTTAGCTTCACCAACTTCCTCCGCCCCAGCTCCATGTCGCTCTCCTCGAACTCGGCGTACTCACTGCTCGAAGGCTCGCTGGCAGCGTCTACCATCATCGGCTCATCAGTTGTCAGCTTCACCAACTTCCTCCGCCCCAGCTCCATGTCGCTCTCCTCGAACTCGGCGTACTCACTGCTCGAAGGCTCGCTGGCAGCGGCTACCATCATCGGCTCATCAGTTGTTAGCTTCACCAACTTCCTCCGTCCCAGCTCCATGACACTCTCCTCGAACTCAGCGTATTCACTGCTCGAAGGCTGGCTGACATCGTCTACCATCATCGGCTTATCAGTTGTTAGCTTCACCAACGTCCTCCGTCCCAGCTCCATGACGCTCTCCTCGAACTCGGCGTACTGGCTGCTCGAAGTCTGGCTGGCAGCGTCTACCATCATCGGCTCATCAGTTGTTAGATTCACCAACGTCCTCCGCCCTAGCTCCATGACGCTCTCCTCGAACTCGGCATACTGGCTGCTCGAAGTCTGGCTGGCAGCGTCTACCATCATCGGCTCATCAGTTGTTAGATTCACCAACGTCCTCCGCCCTAGCTCCATGACGCTCTCCTCGAACTCGGTGTACTGGCTGCTCGAAATCTGGCTGGCAGCGTCTACCATCATTGGCTCATCAGTTGTTAGCTTCACCAACTTCCTCCGTCCCAGCTCCATGTCACTCTCCTCGAACTCGGCGTACTCACTGCTCGAAGGCTGGCTGGCAGCGTCTACCATCATCGGCTCATCAGTTGTTAGCTTCACCAACTTCCTCTGTCCCAGCTCCAAGACGTTCTCCTCGAACTCGGCGTACTGGCTGCTCGAAGGCTGGCTGGCAGCGTCTACCACCATCAGCTTATCAGTTGTTAGCTGATTCCTCTCATTGTTTTTCAAGTTTTCCAACTTACCTGGTGGAGTGTTCATATAACACGCTGCAGTCGATCTTTTTGTCGATCTTCTTGTCAATCTTCTCCATATTCTTGTCCATCTTGTTGTCCATCTTCCTTTCTTCTCTCCGTTGCGTTTCGTCATGACATGTCCTTCCCCAGTATCCCCCACCCGGACATCCGATTGGGGGGATAGTTTACGTCCGGAATTTTTTACCAGGGAAAGACTCATCATGCCATTTGTATTAGAAATTATCTTCTTGGGATATATATATATATATATATATATATATATATATATATATATATAAATGTGGAAGCTTCCCATTGCTTTCCACACACCACTCTCTCTTTCGCATCTTAAAAGATCCCAGGGGGCCCCAGCGTGGAGGTGAGGAGAGTGGATTTGACTAATTAGGCCCTCCGGACTTCACCGAAATTCACCGCAAGGGTTAAATATCAGTTCCATCAGGGTTTTTGACCCGATCGGAGACCGGGAAATCCCAATTAGCCTTTGCCCCCCCTTATTGAGTCTAAATCATTATAAAGATCATTACTGTGAAAAGATCAACTAAGATCCGTCAGTCTGCATAGTATAGTCGGTATAGCGCTGGCCTTCTGTGCTCGATGTTGTGGGTTCGATCCCGACCCAGGTCGATGGTATTTAAGTGTGTTTAAATGCGACAGGCTCATGTTAGTAGATTTACTGGCATGCAAAAGTACTACTGCAGGACAAAATTCCGGCACACCGGCGATGCTGATATAAGCTCGACAATCGCGAAAGTCGTTAAATAAACCATAATTTTAATACATCTTGATTATACAACTTTCAACACTGTATCACTTCGGAATATGTATTATATGACTTCCTTGTGTTAAATACTGTCGTACCTGGTTCACATGTTTCGACCTATTATGGGTCATTCTCAGTCCTGAGGATGACCCAAAAAGGTCGAAACATGTAAACCAGGTACGATAGAATTTAACACAAGAAGTCATATAATATATATATTCCGAATATAATTTTAAAATTTTCAACTAAGATCCTTATCGAACATGACACCAAGAAAATTAATCTTCAAGGATGATTTAAGATTGAAGTAATGTGATTGAAATAGGCCTATAGATATGTAAAATTAGCATTATTAATAAAATATAACATTATGTTCTATCTACATTATTAATAAGATTGCTAGAACGACACCATTTTTAAATTCATAAATACCATTAATTAATTTTCAATTTGTGCAAATGCGAAACAAGAACAAGATGAATTAAATTTCTATGAAGATTAAGCAAACTAACACTTCAGTATTATTAATTTATGCAGTTATAAAAGAAGTTGTAAAACAAATGTTACGTAAAAGTTGTGAGCTGAATATAATTTAGGCCTATTTAAGTAATAACTATAGGATTAATAGAAATTAAAAAAAAAAGTTGTAACTTCAATTTTTATATTCGTGTGGAGTGGGGGGCACACATGTAGACATGGGGTAATTTTGATTGCACTACGAAAGCCCCATGATTCTTGGTGTCCCTGATTGAAAATCTGTCTTGTAGAACTCACATTTGACGTGGACGAGAAATTGCGTGTGAAAATTATTTTATGTGCTGTGCACTTATCTTTGGATTGACACTAAGGACAGGTGGCCTACACATTGCGAAACTTATAGGCCTACAGTAAGGAATCTCCAATTTTTTTTCCGTATCTATACCTACTCGTACATACGTGGTTGTACGCAGTTTGTAACAGCTGGTGTTGTCCAAGTCCCAAAAGACATAAAACCCTATATGTAAGAACACAGCCTACTGTTTTATCGTCATTAAAATCTACATATTTCCACATATTCGATCATTCAAGCTATCAAAAAATCTCTACACACTAATTTCAAGAATTAAGGAGAATCACCTGTTCAAGATGTTATGAAAATGCAATACATTAACATGAATATTTCTCAAAGCAAAAGCCCTACATTTCTGCAATGCGGACCAGGAGTGCTGCTGGAGTAATAGTTTGTGCTAATTCAAATACTTGACGTAATAAAGAAGATGAAAGCCGCTAGGTCTTACCTTGTAGTCCATCATCATTAATTCCGTAGCCAGATGTTCGACTGGGATAATTGCAGGGTCCCACATGGGCTGCATGCCAATGCCTTCCCACTGCATAGGCTCCTGTTGTTCCTACAAAATTTCGGAAATGTGCAATAATAAATGATAAACTTTTCTTCGACGAGGGTGACGTTTTAAGGCCTATAAATGCTGTAATTTGGCTCACTTCAGAACAAATGTAATGTAGGATGTCCCATGATGTAGGTTGACGCAGTGAATTAGTCTTATTTCTGAATAAATGGATTCTATGAAACATTAAAGAGTTCACTTTCTCTGAAAATTTTCTCTATTGTAGGTAGATGTCTCTGCAGACCTACAATTCTGCAAGAAACTTCGATGATCGAATCAGTGAATTACATGTAGATTTCTGGAATTGTTTCGAAAGTTCTGAGAGACTTGTACAGCCGCCTAAAATTTTCGGAACGCTTGGAATTTAATTTAACCCAGCTAGTGATAACCGGTGTAGATGAAGTAGGGAAAGGGACTCGCCTGCTAGGGATGTGAGTTTGATTACACTTCGTCTCATTGATTATTCTATATATATGCATATATTTCTTTCTTTCTACGCTCTCGGAGGCAGTGCCGAAAATGCAGTACACAGTGCAGCTTTCCACATTCTAACGTGGAAAGATAAAATGTATGCACGCTCTTTTTCTTTCCGGCAACTTGTAAGTTTGTTATTTAACGAGGTCACTCAGCATCGACTGAATTGGTGAAATGGAGGTGGTATTAAAGCAAAATGAATCCATGATGAGCTAGGGGATTATGTGACCCAAGCAAGTGATCGGACCAAGTGGGCTACAAGCAGTTATGGGAGTCAATATATTTCAGTTTCTATCAATGTTGAGGCAGTTTCGATAGTAGGTGCACCAACGAAGAAAGATGAGTTCATGTCAATTTAGATGTTATTCGAAGGACCTCTGATCAGTTCGTGGTCACTTGTAAGACGGTTCACGAATGTACTTCCGAATTCTGTTTTCCGAACAATCTTAGTTCCGAATGGTCTTCATTCTGAATGCATTGTTTCTGAAACCAAATATTCTCGATTCCGAAATGGAATTACCTACAATCGTATAAACAATGCTTACTGAATCCATTGCTCTTCGTTACTTAGTAACAAAATTCGACATAAATTCTTCCAAACTTTTAAGTACCTAGTAGTTCAGGACGTATAATGCAGCGATACCAAAAATTATCCTAGGAACCAAAGGGGGAAAGATGCTGTTGTTGAAAGGATATGTATATTATAAAAACAAACAAAATATTAGAATATATAATCTTAGAGTTTCAAAATGGATTTCGTAAAGGTAGAGCTTGCTCTGACTGCATATTTACAATAATCAGGTAATAGAAAAACACAGAGAATACAATATACCAACTTATATAGCCTTTATAGATTTTGAAAAGGCATTCGACAAAATTAATTGAAACAAATTATGGAGTATAATGGCCCAGAAAGATACACCAAAACATATTATAACAGTGATAAAAAGCATGTATGTAGAAAATAAAATTGTAATAGTAACAGGTTCAAATAACAGGAAAAATATCATTGCAAAAATAAATAAAGGAGTAAGTCAAGAGTGCCCCCTCACCCCGCTATTGCTTAACATATTTATTGACAAAGTCGTGAGAACATGGATGATGGCATTAGATGAACATTTCAAAATTAGTAATACATCCTTAGACACATTATTGTTCCCTGAGGATCAAGTTTTAATCTGTAGCTCAGAAGATAATCTGCAAAGAGCGTTATTCAAATTAAATATAATAAGTAAAAATTACTCTTTAAACATATCTCCTAATAAAACAAAAGTGTTTGCATTTAGAGGATCGGAAACAATAAGAGCTAAAATTATATTAGAAGGAAAACCTATTGAACAGGTCAACTGCTTTAATTACCTCGGTTGCAACATATCATATTTCTGCAATGCTTGGGAAAAATGGCATCAGTCAGTTTCCACAAACATTTTTTATTAATTTATTGACAATTTACGGAACATCTGCTCGCTTGGGAAAAGAGATGTAAGTATTTCTCCCATTACAATAATTCATACAGAAGAAATCAAATCTACATAAACCAGTGTGAAAACAGTTTTTTTCCTTCTCCTGTAAAATTAACATTTTTGACTTGTGCCACTTTTCCGAGCACTACAGATTTGAAAAACGAAGATTTTACAAATAAAATAAATAAATTCAATTACATATGTGGTACAATAAGAAGATGTTTAACGACTACGCGGAAAGACACCAAACTTAAATTTTAATTTTACAAAGTGGTAGCAGTTTCTATGTTGATGTATGGTGCAGAATTTTCGGTTCTAAATAAGAAAGAAGAACGCAGAATAGAAGCTGCAGAAATGAAAATTTTGAGAGGTGTGGTTGGATATACTTTATGGGATAGGAAAAGAAATGATGACCTTCGAAAAGAGCTCAAAATATTCAAATTAACAGAAAAAATATCTCAGTAGGAACGATTGGATGGAGCATCTAGAACGGATGGAAGATGGCCGCATTCCAAAATCAATTTTAAATTATAAACCGAAAGGTGTAAGCAATGTTGGCCGTGTATTCAATCCTTATTGACAACCAAAATGTTTCCAAAGGCACTTCGAGAAGTTCTAATTGAGGAGCATTTTTTCAAAATGTAGATAAATGCTCTCTACACAGTTTTTCAGTAATTGTGTTTTTTTCTTTACACCTGGAATCATTATTTTTTTCGTACTTTTCACACACAGAAACATTAGTTATATTGAAGACTAAATTAAGGATATTACCAAAATATAATTTATATTTTAATATTTTACTAATAAGTATACTATATAAATATGCCAAAGAAAGCTCCTGAGAAGGATACTAGGCTTATCACTGAGGGACAGAATTTCAAACGAAGTGCTACAAAAGATGTCAGCAATTAAGATCCAGCACTGCAAGTCACCAACACCAAATGGAAGTGGGGAGGCCATGTTGCACGACTTAGAGACGGAAGATGGACGCAGTCATTCACACTTTGGGATCCCCGCATTGGCAAGAGATCACGCGGAAGACCAAGAAGATGGGCTGACCTTTTCAGTGAACATGTAGGAAGCTTCAAGCAGAGCAAGACATAGGGAAGACTGGAAAAACCTAAGAAGACAAGTGAACAGCGACTAAAAGTTTTTTCAAAACTCGATAAATGCTCATTATGAGACTAAGTGCTTGTATTAATTTTAACATATTTTGTTACGGTATTATTTTTAACGGAGAAATGACTTTAATGTACCAGTAAATAATGTACAATGATTTTACGTAGCATAATAATCAATAATAAACAATTAAAAGTATGTATGCTGAATTATTAATTAAAGAACATATTGTTTAGAGTTATTAAGTTCACATTTGTAGTTTTAACTAAATAAACATGTCATTAAACTGAACTTAAAATTACTGCAGGATATCTTGATATAATTAATTTGCATATGCTGATACTTCAAAATATTTCAGGAGATTGGAGACATCTTTTTTCTTTTCCTTGCTTACCATGTTCTTCGGCATCACTGGAGATTCTTTCACGATTTTGTAGATATCTTGTTTCTTCTTCAGCACTTCTACCTCTATCCTGTCCCCAAAGTATGTACTGCTTACTGATACAGTGACTGTCTTCTGAGATTTTTTGTATGTTATGATACGTTGGTTAGTCATTTTGAACAGGAGCTTAGAGCGAATAACCATTTGTGATCTGGACTTGAAATGTCTCACTTGCCAGTCTTCATTCAGAATTTTTACAGTTCCATGTTGTTTTAGCACATCATGGTACTGTTTGGGGGACAGAATCGTTTCCATTTTTCGGTAGCATTTTTCTAGCCTACCAAACACCCTGTCTGGAGCCATGTAACTATGTCCTCGGATCGGGAAATAATGAACAGTCTTGTTGAAGTGCTTGTTTTGCTCTAAGAAGGGAATAAGAGTGGCCATCATAACACTGTTTTTGTTCTGACTGGGACATGAGTAAGAGAATAGATGGATAATCTTCGGACTGTCCTTTTGTTGGTTACTTTCCACTTCAGAAAGAAAGGTCTGTAGAGCTGAGGCAACTTGATTGCAACCTCTAGAAGATTCGGTTTCAAGCCAAGTATAGAAATGAAAGTCTTCCTTTCTTTGCTCTTGTGAATGTATCATGATACATAGGTTATACAGCCAGATCTATCGGGAGTAAAATACTTCACTTATTGATAACTTGGGTATAGGCTGATTTTATTGCATGTCAAAGCACACTTTGATTACATCTGAAATACCTTCATCAGAGAATAGAATCGTTTTGCACGTAGTTTGTGCAGTCTATAATTAGCCCTTAGAGTATTATTCTTTTCAGGATCCATTTCTGCCCTAATTTTCATAAGTCCAATCTTGCACGTAGAACATATATCAGTATGTGGAGTCTTGAATGATAAATTAAAACAGTGGTAGAAAATGTGTTTATATTTATTTTGGAAAGGGAACACACAGTGAGTCCCTTCGATTTACTCTTACTGCAGAAACTTTTCTACATTTTATCTTAGTGTAAGGTTTGATGGTAGATATACTCTCCTGGATTTTTCTCTTGAATAATAGCTCTTTCTGCATTTGTATAATGAAATATCATTTTTAACAGCAAGTGTGAGTTCCTTATATTTCTCGCCTGATCTGCCACCACCTCTCTTGTCGTCAGGTAACTTTCCTGTTACATGAAATGAATAGTCTATCCTTGGACAGACCACATATTCCCTGAAAAGATGCATCACAGACAGGTATTATTTCGCCATTGCTTCTTCTCACTGTATATTTCACTGACACGCTTTGTTTGTATCTAGCTGTAGCAGATTTCACTACTCTACGTTTTGGCGATGAAATGTTCATATAATGTAGTAAAAATTTATTTTGATCAATTTGGTTAAGAGCCACTACTCTGTGATTAAATGTACTGATATCGTCATAGGTTAAATCTGCAACTTTACACTCCTTCTTTCCTTTAGCATTTTTATTTACTTGTCTATCTTGAAGTCCATGTGAGCAGACAACTCGAGGCTCTTTATTGTTTATTCTAATCTCTCTCTTTTGCTTTTTTATCTTCAATCTAAATTTTCGGCCACCATACACTTCTGTGACTTGTATATCATCTTCTGATCCAGACATTTAATATAATACGAGGTTACACCTCTTTTAAGACCGTTAACAGTACGCTACAATGAGTAAATAAAGTTAATCTTGCTTGTACCTGGTACAACAATGAACTATAAATTTATATAAAATTTACTTTGTCATACGATAAAAGTGTTAAAATTGTTAAAAAAAGGTATTTACCTTCGACAGATGGCCCGTTTCGACGCTATGTGTCGTCGTCTTCAGTGTCTTTTGAACCACTGGTGATCTTGACTCTGCGATGTGCAGTTGTCGATGGTAGGGGTGGGGGTGTGTTGTTCCTATGGTGGGGGTTGGCTGTTTGTATGTTATGATGTATTATGACGTCAAATAATGTGTGCGTATCGAACTGTAGTTGTGTGTTAAGTATATATTGTGGGTGTGCTATTGTATTCTTATATATTTCGTACTGTTCTAGGATGTTTAACTGTGAACTTTTTGGTGTGATGTGTAAGATTTCCATATCTGTTTCTATATTATTGTAGTCATGATTATTGTTGATAATGTGATCTGCATAATTTGATGTGATGTAAGGTTTGGTTATAGCTTTAATATGTTCATTATATCTTGTATGAAAGGATCTTCCTGTCTGTCCTATGTAAAAATGTGGGCAACTATTGCATTTTAATTTGTAAACTCCAGTTGAATTATATTTATTTGAATGTTTAGTGTGGTTATTTAAGTATTTCTGTGTTGTCTTATTTGTTTTGTATGTAATTTTGTACTTTAGTTTTCTGAATGAAGTTGCAATTTTGTGGGTATTGGTATTGATATGTTAATGTTATGTATTTATTCTCGCGTGCTGTTTGTGTTGGTTTGTTCTGTTTTTGTTTTGCCTTTTTTATTAGTGTGTCCATTATGTTAGGGTTGTATCCATTGTCTTGTGCTACATATTTTATTGTATTTAATTCTTCAGTGTAGTTGTCATTGTTCATTGGTATATTAATTAATCTGTGTGTCATTGTATGGAAAGCTGCATGTTTATGTTGTATGGGATGATTTGATGAATTGTGTATATGTGTTGTGGTTGTAGTGGGTTTCCTGTATATTTTGAATTCGTGTCTGTTATTTGTTTTGGTTATGGTGATGTCTAAGAAGTTTATAGCTTGCCTATGTTCCATTTCTACTGTATACTTTAATTTGGGATGTATTTTGTTGAGTTGTCTATGTAGGTTTTCTATTTGTCTCTTGTTTCCATTATATAAGACTATTATGTCATCTACATATCGATGCCAGTACATTATTTTCTCTGAGTGTTTGTTGTTGTCGGTGTTTAGTATGTGTGTTTGTTCTATGTTGTGAATAAAGATTTCAGCTAATATACTTGATATAGGTGAACCCATTGGTAATCCTTCAGTTTGTGTATAGTATTTATTGTTATGTGTGAAATAATTTTGTTTAGTAATAATTTCTGTGATGTGTATAATTTCGCTAATGTGAGTCTGTGGTATGTTATTTTTGATAAGCATTTTCCGAAGTATTTCTAGTGTTTCTGTTACTGATATGTTTGTATATAGATTTACGATGTCAAATGATGCTAATGTTGTGTTGTGTGGAATGAGTTTCTGTTTTATTTTGTTAACTAGGTCCAGTGGCGTATACTGGTTTAAGGGCCTGGGCTACCACTGACCCTATTATTACACAAAATATATTTTAAAGTCCCTATAATAAAATTCCTTACCTATTTATATATGAATTTCAGACGTCTTGATTGGGACGAAAATATTTTGATGACTTCGTCATTGAAATTACAGTTGGGCCGCTTGCGAAGTTTCTGTAGAAACGACTTTTCAATGGACATCAGTGCCAAGCCGGATAAACGTTCTTGTGTATGAGTTGATCTACAGTAGGATTTTATTCTCTTCAACGCAGAAAATGTTCTTTCTACTGATGCTGACGTAGCTGGTATTGTCACAATTAATGTTGCCAATTTAAGGACTTCAGGAATAACTTGGTTCAGCTGGTTTTCATATATGGCAGATAATATTTCATGGATAGGTTTGTTCGAAAAATCAAAGACCTCTGCTGAATATATTACACTTAATTCATTTTTCAAACGTACTTGATCAAAGTGACTGATATAGGACTGAAATAATTTGTTTAGTGCCTCATTCGGGAAGTTTTCTCTATAAGCAGAAAATTTTTGAGAATCTAGAAGATATGTGAACTGAAGCTTTCCATAATCAGAAAATCTGTCAGTAATTTCCATGTGCATACTATCTAGTATGCTGTAGTACAGCTGCCTGTATTTCAATTCATCATCTCCTTTTCTTCGCTTTAATGGCGGTTCCATTGTATTGGCTGAAGAATTTTCATTTTCCATATTACTCCATATGGACGGAAACCCACTACGTCTGAACTCGAATATAGTATTTTTTTTAACTTTGATACCTCTTGCAAGCAGTATGCTATGTCTAGACTTTTTGTCTGAAGAATATTGTAGAGCACATCTGTATGTGCGAACACTCTAGCATAGACTTCAAGAAGAAGTATATTCTGAAACTGTGTGAAAAAATACAAATATCCTTGAGCCTGCACAATTACATCATCAACCCAGTTTTCTTCAGAGTCATTACAAATGATATTTTCAAAGAAAGCAGTCAGTTGTTCTCTGTATTACTTTACTGTATTTACAAGCCAAGATGTAGAATTGCATCTAGTTGGTGCTACTTTCAGGAGTTTCTTTTTCATAAATTCTTGAGTTTTTCTGATCTTTTAGGAGATGATGAGAAAAATGCAGCTAAACCCGACAGTGTTTTGAAAAAAAAATGCGGCATTCTGGAATGGATGAAGTAGTTTGTTGCAAAACTAAATTGAGAACATGGCTGTAACAATGGACAAACAGTGCTTGAGGACACTTTCCTTGAACTTTTGTTTTTAAGCCATTAATATTTCCCGCCATAACTGAAGCACCATCGTATATCTGTGCAATTAACTTATTGCCGACATTGTATTCTGCTATAACACCTTCCGGATGTTAGATCTTACAGAGGAGTTAATATGGACTCAGATCATTTTATGGTTATATCCAAATTTCGACAAAGAATATCAAACCATAAAAATGTAAATACACACCAAGTTAACAGCAGGAAAATCGTAAAATTCAACATTGAAGAGCTAAAAAATGAGAAAACTGAAACGTTATACAAGCAGCAAATGGAGGAGCAACTAAGAAATAGGAAGAATGACATGACAGCAAATAATGTGACAATAAATGAACAATGGAATGGAATAAAGAATATAATTACTAGAACAGCTGTAAGTATATTAGGAAAAATTGATAAACCAGAAAGAAATCACTGGTTTGATGAGGAATGTGAATTGGTTACACAAGAGAAGAATTTAGCTTATACCGTAATGCTACAAAGAGGATGCACAAGACTATCTAAAGAAGAATATAGAATTAAAAGGAGAGAGGAGAAAAGAGTTCATAGGACAAAGAAGAGGATATATGAGAACCAGCGTATGGAAAACTTAGAAGACTTCAGAAGGACAAACAATAGTAAGCACTTTTATAAAATTGTCAACTCCGATAGGAAAAACTTTAAACCTAGAATCACTATGTGTAAGGATAATGAAGGGATGATTTTAACAAAAAGGAATGAGATTCTAAAACGATGGACCGAACATTTTAAGGAACTTTTAAGCAAGGAACATAATGATCTACAATGTATTATAAATAATAACGATTATAGGAATGATGATCATGATGGTCCACACCTGTGGAGTAACGGTCAGCGCGTCTGGCTGCGAAACCAGGTGGCCCGGGTTCGATTCCCGGTCGGGGCAAGTTACTTGGTTGAGGTTTTTTCCAGGGTTTTCCCTCAACCCAATATGAGCAAATGCTGGGTAACTTTCGGTGCTGGACCCCGGACTCATTTCACCGGCATTATCACCTTCATCTCATTCAGACGCTAAATAACCTAAGCTGTTGATAAAGCGTCGTAAAATAACCTACTAAAATAAAAAAAAATGATCATGATGATATTGATGAACCCACCGAAGAAGAGATAAGAGATGTAATAATTGGATTAAAGAAAAACAAAGCACCAAACTCCTTCAGAGTAGCAGTAATGAATTAATACAAGACATACAGAAATTAATTAAGGACATATGGACACAAGAAATGATTCCTGATGATTGGAGAATTGGAGTTATATGCCCATTACACAAGAAGGGTGACCAGATGATTTGCTCTAATTATAGAGGAATAACGTTATTAAATACCACTTATAAGATATTCTCCAGAATCTTGCACAACAGGCTATTACCATACACAGAAAGGGCCATAGGAAAATATCAAGCTGGCTTCAGAAGCGGAAAGTCGACAATTGATCAAATTTTTACTTTAAGACAAATTATTGAGAAAACATATGAACAAAATATTGAAACTCATCACTTGTTTGTTGATTTTTCAACGGCATATGACAGCATCAATAGAGCTGAGCTTTATAAGGCGATGGTAGAGCTGAACATTCCGAAGAAGCTGGTGAGACTAGTTAAAACATGCACGGATGACAGTCAGTGTCAAATAAAGATCCAATCTGAACTATCAGATTTATTTCAAACAACTAAGGGTCTAAGACAGGGCGACTCATTAGCGTGTCTTTTATTTAATATTGCCCTTGAAAAAGTGATAAGGGATGCAGATATACGAACTAGAAGTACAATACTCTACAAATCATCCCAAATACTGGCCAATGCTGATGATATAGATATCATTGGTCGATCTGAGGAGAATGTTAAGAGAACATTTACTGCTTTAGAAACAGCAGCCCAAAAAATGGGGCTGAAAATTAACGAACAGAAGACTAAGTACATGATTGTTGGATGTAAAAAACAAAAAAGGAACTTGACAACAACAACCCATTTAAAAATTAATCAATATAAATTTCAGAGGGTCTCTAGTTTTGTATATCTGGGCTCCTTAATCAATGACACTAATGATATTAGTGAAGAAATTGATAGAAGAATTCAAAGTGCCAATAAAGCATATTAATTATTGAGGCACTTTAAGTCAAGACTTCTTACAAGGGAAACAAAATGCAATATTTATAATGTTTTGGTAAAACCTGTATTAACATATGGCAGTGAAACGTGGACCCTCTCAAAGACTCATATGTCAAGATTGAGATCCTTTGAAACCAAAATTCTAAGGAAGATATATGGCCCAATATGTGATAAAGGAGAATGGCGAATAAGATACAACTTTGAACTTTACCAACTATATAAGTCTCCTGATGTGGTTACAGTCATTAAAATATCAAGATTAAGATGGGCAGGACATGTGCAAAGGATGGCAGATCATGAGATACTGAAGAAAGTTATGGGGAATAAATTTGAAGGAAAAAGGAGTGTAGGACGACCAAGACTGCGATGGATGGATGGAGTGTTAGAGGATCTAAAGAAAGTGGGAATTAAAGGATGGTGGTTGGTTGCCAGGGACAGAGATGCATGGAAGAGAGTTCTAAGGGAGGCCGAGGCTCAAATTGGGCTGTAGCGTCGATGATGATGATGATGATGATGATGATAACACCTTCCACATGCTGAAACCAAGCAGCAGCAGTTTTGCCCGAACTGACATTTGTGAATCCTATAAACCGTTCTTGAACATTGGCAGTACTATCGACGTATCTTAAAACAGTGGACAATTGACTCTATTAGAGCAGTCACTTGTTTCATCAACAACAATAGCCGCAAAAGGTGCTTCTTCTATTTCAGATTTTATGTTCTTTATCATAACCCCACTTATAGCAAATATTAAGTCATTATGAATTGCGGGAGAAGTACCACGGAATACTGTTGAACTGTCAAGAAGATTGGCCAGTAAATGGTCAAATTCACTTAAGGAACTTAAATATTCAATATAATTTCCTCTATTGTCTGATTCCACACTCTCATTATGATCCCGAAAAGCCAATTCTTGTTTTCCTAGAAAGCAGACTGCGTTAATAAGATGCAGTAAAATCTCCCGATTTTTTTTCCACAGGAGCATTGTGTTGGTTGATATGTAGAGCTTTTTGCTTATCTAGCTGTAAATCAATTCTTGTCTTCCCAAAGTTTGCAAAGTTCATGCTACTACAAATATGAGCTTTTGATTTGTCGTGTTTTAGGACTGCCGTTCAAAGGGAGTTGATATTAGAAAACCCTCTTTTGACCACACATTAGTTTCGCGGCTAAATAACAAACATGGCCAGCAAAATAGTTTAGACAGTTTAGAACTACCACACAACCAATTCCACTTACCATATGATGTTGAAGTGAAATGGCGTGTGTACTCACGCTGTTTTTCTTTTACGTCCATGGACAAATTTAACTCAGGAGTTGGTCTTTCCATTTTCACAATTTCAACTTCCTCGTTGTATGTACGACGGTTAAAAGGCACTTTTAATAAACCTTCTATCACACAGTCATTTTCAACACAAACCTCTCCAGAAACTTGTTCTGCCATATTTTTCACAACATCACTTAATTGGGAAATTAAAAACTTAATAATTCACAATTAATATAACTCTTAGACACTCGAACAAATCACAAATTTAAAATACTGCACTGCAAGAACACAATTACATTCATGAGCTAGCGTGCTAAGCGTACTGTTGCTTCGCACCTGCGAAGAAACCGATCACGAGAGCGGCAATTCACCCGGCCTTACACTGCATGTTGGAAACAGAAGAGAGCGGGGGGGGGGGGGATGGGCAGTTGTGCGACCGGACAGCGTGCGCGGTACGGTCACAGGCTACCTCACGTAGCAAGCGGTTTCTCCAGTGATGCCGCCTTGACAACTTGTTTCTTTTCGAGAGCAGAGAGCGCATATAAATCTAACAATTACTTTAATTTTAATTACTGTGGTAAAACTAATAATACAAAATTATTACATTATGTTATATTATAAACTTTTTCTTTTGTAATTTCCTTGGGCTACCGCTGGTAGCCCCGGTAGTCCACAGAATACGCCCCTGACTAGGTCTATGGTGTTGATTATTGTTGTTGGGTTTTCAAATTGTATACTATTTCTTATAATGTTGTCTATATATTTCGCTAATTTGTATGCTGGTGCATTCTTGTAGTTAATAAAAGGCCTGATTGGTATATTTTGTTTGTGAATTTTTGGTAATGCATTTAGTTTAGGTGCGTGAGGTTTAATTTGTTTCAATTGTTGTTTTTTGTTGTTAGGTATGATGTGAGTGTTTTGATTTATTGTATTTTTGACTATTGTTTGATATTTTGTTGTTGGATCTGTTTTTATTTCTGTGATGTTATTTTCGTGAAAAAATGTGTTAATTTTGTCATCCATGTCTTGAGCATTCATTATTACAGTGCAATTACCCTTATCAGCTTTTACAAATGTCAAATTGTGTGCTTGTTGTTTCTCTCTTAATGTCTTTATTGTTTTAATTTCATGTTTATCAATTAAAGGTTTGTTTATTTTATCTATGTTTCTTAATAAATCTTGTCGAATGTATTCTTGGTGTTATGGTTGTGTGTTTTGAATTGCTGTTTCTGCATTGATGATCATTTGCATTTGTTGTGTTCTTGGTGTCTTGTTATATTGTAGGTTATGTTTTAGTCCTTTTTCAAGTAACCAAAACAAATAACAGACACGAATTCAAAATATACAGGAAACCCACTACAACCACAACACATATACATAATTCATCAAATCATCCCATACAACATAAACATGCAGCTTTCCGTACAATGACACACAGATTAATTAATATACCAATGAACAATGACAACTACACTGAAGAAGTAAACACAATAAAATATATAGCACAAGACAATGGATACAACCCTAACATAATAGACACACTAATAAAAAAGGCAAAACAAAATCAGAACAAACCAACACAAACAGCACGCGAGAATAAATACATAACATTAACATATCACAATACCAATACCCACAAAATTGCAACTTCATTCAGAAAACTAAAGTACAAAATTGCATACAAAACAAATAATACAACACAGAAATACTTAAATAACCACACTAAACATTCAAATAAATATAATTCAACTGGAGTTTACAAATTAAAATGCAATAGTTGCCCACATTTTTACATAGGACAGACAGGAAGATCCTTTCATACAAGATATAATGAACATATTAAAGCTATAACCAAACCTTACATCACATCAAATTATGCAGATCACATTATCAACAATAATCATGACTACAATAATATAGAAACAGATATGGAAATCTTACACATCACACCAAAAAGTTCACAGTTAAACATCCTAGGACAGTACGAAATATATAAGAATACAATAGCACACCCACAATATATACTTAACACACAACTGCAGTTCGATACGCACACATTATTTGACATCATAATACATCATAACATACAAACAGCCAACCTCCACCACAGGAACAACACACCCCCACCCCTACCATCGACAACTGCACATCGCAGAGTCAAGATCACCAGTGGTTCAAGAGACACTGAAGACGACGACACATAGCGTCGAAACGGGCCATCTGTCGAAGGTAAATACCTTTTTTAACAATTTTAACACTTTTAACGTATGACGAAGTAAATTTTATATTTTTAACAAAGTGTTAACGAGAACTTTAATCAATGTATAAATTTATTTCTATAAATACACTTCCAGACAGCACATGTGTTTCTGGAAAGCGCTTGCGCAGTATAACATCTACTTATTCTCGCTGCATTTATCAAGTTTGCTTTTTTAAATTAAATCATTTTTCGAGTTTTGATAAAACCTACCAAGTTTAATATCCTCTATGCACTGCATGAGTCGCGTTATGAAAAATCTGACTTCACAGTTGGATGCACAGGAGCAAAATTGTAGTGACACAATGTATAACTCAATTTCATAAAATTTTGCATCTATCGAGTTTTGAAAAAAACACTCCTCAATTACAATGTTCTTATGTAGGAGGAGTGTAGTGTGCTGATCCAATTTTCTGACACAAAACAGAAAAAACAGCATATTTAGGGACCGAGATTTGATGAAGTTCACGACTTTTACTACTCGTACTTTGTTCATCACAATTTTCAGAGGAGATGGCAAAACAATGGCTTCGCAGTGAATGAGACAATGGTCGCCCTATGTTAGGATATAATAATAATTAATAATAATAATTATTTATTTATTTAATCTGGCAGAGCCAAGGCCAGCAGGCCTTCTCTTCCGCCCAGCCAGACTCTAATTCTAATTGAATACAATTGCTTACATAGCATAGGCCTACTTCACGTACTTTAGCCATGAATTCTTTCACTCGGCCTGTCATAGAAGCAGCTCAATCTCTAAAACAGTAATGCAATCCTCCCATGTTAATTCATTATGGACCACATATTCATTAGTTGTACGAAACATTTCTTTACCGGTTGCTCGCTGGGGCAGTTTGCACAAAAAAAATTGCAATTACATCCCCATCAATGTACCGAATGTATGAAAGAAGTTGTGCATGACTGCTAATATCAGTGGACTCGTTGATCTGAATTGAGAACTTCTGACTGCTCTTTATTTTATCCTTCATAATGTCATCGATGTCATTGGCTATGTTAACTTGACGGTTGTGTCAGCAGAGAGAAGAATTTATTTTTAATTAATTTTATTAATTTCTGACAATAAAAGGTAATAGTTCGCGTCTCACCTTTCACCTTGTGGAGGCACACCGGTTGCGGAACACTGTTCTAGAATAAGGTGCTTAGGAAAATATTTGGGGCTAAGAGGAATGAAGTTACAGGAGAATGGAGAAAGTTACACCGCAGTCTAGTATATACAGTCACGAAGCTTGAGTTGTGAGGGTGCTACTGTCGGTGACTCAGGAGAAGACGAGAGCAGACTGAGGAGGAAGGGATATGAACAGATAATGTACGACAACACGTTCAATATTTGTACTGCAGTAAGCGGAAACATTAGGTCTCCTTCTGTTCAACTTAGCTTTAATTTCCATATGCATTGTTACTCATGTTTCCTGTATGAGTAATAATCTGGCTACTGGGATGCTTATCTGAGCGATGTTTATAATAATCAGCAGCGATAGTCAAGAAGGTCACATTCTTTCCGCTCGTCTTCTCCTGAGTAACGGACAGTAGGAACAATAGACTGTGCAGGTACTGTTTTGCATTGTCTGTAATGAGGTAATATTAGCGATCCTAGTGGTTAGCAACTATCTATGGATGCTTATTCACTGGCTGACCATGACTATATCTTTGAAAAATATTGGAGTGCAAGAGGCCAAATGACTTCATTGTCAAACGCCTCGCAATAGAAAACGACAACAACAATATATTTACTACGTATTGAGCTTCGTGACTGTATGTACTAGACTGTGGTTACACAATGCAGAACTGCAAGCATTGCATTCTTCACCTAACGTAATTGGAACATTAAACCCAGACGTTTGAGATGGGCAGGGCACATAGCATGTATGAGTGAATCCAGAAATGCATATAGAGTATCGATTGGAGGACCTGAGGGGAAAAACGCCTTTGGGGAAGCCGAGACGTAGATGGGAAGATAATATTGAAATGGATTTGAGGGAGGTGGACTATGATGGTAGGGACTGGATTGATCTTGCTCAGCATAGGCACCGATGTTGGGCTTATGTGAGTGCGGCAGTGAACCTCCGGGTTCTCTAAAATCCAGATATAAACGGACAAATATTTAATTTCTTTTTAGATGTCAATAGTAATTTACTTACTTACAAATAGCTTTTAAGGAATCCAGAGGTTCATTGCCGCCCTCAAATAAGCCCATCATCAGTCCCTATTCTGTGCAAGATTAATCCAGTCTCTATCATCATATCCCAGCACACTCAAATACATTTTAATATTATCCTCCCATCTACGTCTTGGCCTCCCCATAGCTCTTTTTCCCTCCGGCCTACCGACATTTCTGGATTTGCCCATACGTGCTACATGCTCCGCCCATCTCAAACATCTGGATTTAATGTTCCTAATTATGTCAGGTGAAGAATACAATGCATGCAGTTCTGCGTTGTGTAATTTTCTCCATTCTTCTGTAACTTCATCCCTTTTAGCCCCAAATATTTTCCTAAGAACCTTATTCTCAAACACCCTTAATCTCTGTTCCTTAAAGTAAGAGTCCAAGTTTCACAACCATACAGAACAACCGGTAATATAACTGTTTTATAAATTCTTTCATATTTTTTGACAGCAGACTAAATGACAAAAGCTTCTCAACTGAATAATAACAGGCATTTCCCATATTTATTCTGCGTTTAATTTCCTCCCGAGTGTCATTTATATTTTGTTACTGATGCTCAAAGATATTTGAATTAATAGTAATAATAATGAAATATAATGATTAATATTTATTTTGTAATATTATGATTATATAATAATAATAATAATAATAATAATAATAATAATAATAATAATAATAATAATAATAATAATAATAATATTGGTAATGTGGGGTGCGACATAGACCTACCTCCACGTGGTGCACCCTGGACAACGCTTTGCGGCAAAATGGTCTATAATAAGGCAAAGAAAATGAGAAAGCCAACAAATTGTCCTTTTAAGGATTACTCTGAACAACTTAAGATCCTTCAGTGGAATGCAGGAGCATTATCTCAGGCCAAGAAAACGGAACTTATAAACATCATAACACAATCCAACATAGACGTCTTCATAATAATTGAAGCCAATCTTCTAAACGATGATCTACCATACTACCAATTTCCTGGATACACTGTACACCTGTTACCAAAATTCAGGCAAACTGCAAGTGGCATTTTAATAGGAGTCAAACACAACCTTACATCAGTCTCCACGAAAATAAAAGAAATGGGCAGTGACTCAGATAAAAGCGAAATCTTCAAACTTGTTGTATGGAAATATGAACAACACTTCAAGATATATGCTGTGTACAGCCCGCCCAACAATAAACCTGATTTTTCCTCCCTTCCATTCTCTAACAAAACTGTACTCATAGGTGACTTCAATGCCCACTCCAGCCTTTGGGGCTATAAAGACACAAATGCAGCGGGATCAGAATTAGAAGACATACTCAACACCACCTGTCTACAGCTTGTATATAATACTAATGATCCTAAGACTTATCTTCACTACAATGGCTCCCAGTCATCTCCAGATCTCCTCTTCGTATCAACTGATATACATTCATACACCAAAGGAATTATTATTGATGACCCTGGCTCAGGTCACAAGCCAGTCATAGCAGAAGTTAAATTAAAAACAGTCAGAACTCAAGGAAAAACACATACTAGAACATCATGGAATTTCAAAAAAGCAGATTGGCAGAGATATAGAGCTAATCTGGAAACAAACCTTACACCAAACAAAATAGATTTCTCACAACACCCTAGCATAATAGGTAAAACTATCACTGATGTAATTCTTACTTCTGCCAAACAGTTTATCCCAAGAGGCACTGTGACGAATTATAAATACTTCTGGACAAGTGACCTTGAACACACTAAAAATGAACGAGCACAACTAAGGAAAACTGCGGAGCACACAGGCAAACCTGAAGATATTCAGAAGTGGCGCCAAAACGCAGCAAACCTAAAGAAAGCAGTACAGGAAGCTAAACACAAGGTCTTCCACAACTTTATTTCAACTACCAACTTTCAACAAGCACAAAATAAATCCCACAAATTTTTAAACAATATACAGAACAAGAGATCCACTACAAAGAAAGAACCAATAAACTATGGAAATCGGTTACTTACATCAGATCATGATATTGCTAATGCTTTTGCCAAATCTTTTGCTCAGGCACAAAAGAAAAGCCCCCTTGCTATGAAAATGTCGAAAATCTTAAAGAAAGACATTATCAAGATGAAGAAAGAACCTTGTAAGAATCCAAACCCAGTCTTCGATGAGGATTTCTCATATGAAGAACTGATAACTGCAATCAAAGAACTAAAAAACAAAAAATCTCCTGGAGAAGACAGGATCCACAATGAATTCATCAAACACCGCGGACGTATAGCCAGGGAAACAATACTTTTATGGATGAACAAAATCTGGCAAACAGGTGACATACCAGCACAGTGGAAAAAAGCGATGATTATACCTATCCTAAAAAAGGATAAAGATCCCTCATATATACAAAATTATAGACCTATCTCACTAATTAGCAACATGGGTAAAACTATGGAAAAAATGGTTAATAAACGATTAAACTGGTACATAGAAACATCTCACTTATTGGCAAATGAACAAACAGGCTTCGGAACAAACAGATCTACTAATCAACAGGTCACAAAATTAAGCCAACATATAAAGGATGCACTTAACAGAAAACATATCTTAACAGCAATTTTCGTTGACGTCAGTACTGCTTATGAATCTGTATGGAAGGAACGACTACTCCAAAAACTCCTCAGAGCTGGTGTAAACTCCAAAATGCTCCATTGGATAGAAGCCTTTATCCGTGAAAGATCCTGCAAAGTCAATTATAACAACCACCTATCAAACTCCAAACAACTTCAAACTGGTGTTCCACAAGGTGCTGCAACTAGCTGCACATTATTCAACATCTATGTCAACGATCTGATTTTGGAACTCAACAAAATTACAGGAGTGAAATGTCTCATGTATGCAGATGATTTAGTCTTTTGGGTGGAAACTCCGAAATTGAAAGCTAAAAAATTAAAACTGAACAAGCTCTGACTGCAGGTCTTATTACACTCGAAAATTGGTGCTCTCAAAATAACATGAAAGTCAACATTAATAAGACAAAATTTCAAACTTTCTCATTAGCTCACCAAACCCTTCACCCAGAACTAAAATACAAAAACAATCACCTTACCCAAACAGATATGTCTACTTACCTTGGAGTCATCTTTGATAATAAATTAACCTGGAAACCACAAGTACAACATCTGAAAGAACAGTTTATAAAACGTTTGTCTATTTTGAAATGGCTAGCTGGAAGTACATGGGGATCCAAAAGACAAATACTAGTAACAACCTACAAAATGTATATTGAGCCTAGTCTTCTATACTGCTGCGAACCTCTAGTCACTGCACCAAAAACTACACTAAACCCACTTGTCAAAGTACAAAACCAGGCACTCAGACTTATCACAGGAGGAGTGAAATCTACTCCCATTAACTGTATGCTTTACCTCACAGACATTAAACCTCTTGTAACAACAATAGAAGAAAGAGCCATTATTCTTTATGAAAAACTGACCAGAAGTAATCACGACTATTGGTCCACATACCTTAACACAGAAAGGTATCTGAAAACGCAACACGGATTCATCCCATATGCAGAGAAACTAAAAGAAGAACTCGATAAACCCAATCTCCTTCAACCTCTAATGCTTCCACAAAACCCACTTCAGATAGATATAATTCAATCAGAAATAGACCTCCTACAACAAATCACCAAAAATCAACACAGTAAAGAAAATTTAAAACAATTGGCCCTTGAAACCGTCAACATCAGATATCCGGAAGACTATTGGATAAGAATTTATACCGATGGCTCGAAAACAGACCCCCAAGGAAATGTAGGAGCTGGTATTTTTAGTAAACTTTTTTGCTTCTATCTCCCAGTTGGTTATAATCTATCTGCCTATGATGGAGAAATTGAAGCTATACATGTTACCTTAAATCAACTTTTATTCCATATGGATAAATTCACAAACGCCGTCATCCTCTCGGACTCAAAAGCAGCAATTTTGTCCATAAACAAAACTGATCACCCCTACACAGAACAAATCAATAATTGTCAAAAAATACTTGCAACTTTAAAAGAACGTGGCAAAACAGTTGTGTTACAGTGGATCCCAGGACATTGTAATCTACATGGGAATGAACAGGCTGACACATTAGCTAAGAAGGGTGCCAATCTCAAAATAAACCCATGGAAACCTTTGTCATTTAACTCAGTAAAACAATATATCAAGCAACTACAAAAAAATAATCACCAACAAGAACTGGACATAAACATTTCGCAACAACGTAGGAAATTACTGAAGGATATACCTCCTGAACCCAGAAGACTGGCAGTTGCAAACTTTCGTCTTAACACTGAACATGACATCCTGGGTAAACACCTCAATCATCTTGGCATCCTTCCATCAGCATCCTGCATTTTGTGCCATCAACAGGAAGGCATGGATAGACAACATCTTGCAAAATGCCCTGCTCTGAAATCCTCCAAGGAAGTCGACTGCTACTGGGAAGCCAGAGCCCGAATGTTTTTAATTACTTAATCCATAGTTTTGTTCACCACTTTCTTGTTTTTCCCCCAGTCAATGATAGTAAATATCATGTACTAGCCATTAGACAAATAAATAATATTGGTAATGTTTGTATTGATTCGTATTTTCGTGACTTTACAATACCTACATTTTGCAGTAATCTTCAATTTGAAATACTATTTAAATACAATTTACATTTCACAGAATTCCTAACTTTCAGAAGGGCTGCATTATACGATTTATTTTGTATATATATTGATAAGAAAGGATGGTACTAAAACAATGTAATGTATTAAAACCATAAAACCACTTTGTTCTCGGTAATTTTTAAATTGCGTCGTGCGTTCGGTAGTATTTTTAAATGTGTCAGTCCAGTCGAGGCTTAATTATCAGCCCCCAATATGCTACACATTTATTCCTAGAATCGCTATTGATGCTACAAAACGTAAATGTTTTTATTCCCTACTTATTGTTGCAGTTTTCAAGCAAGAATCATAATGTAACTTAGAAAGCTTACCTCGGTGGGAAGAGATTCATCCTGGTTGTCCCATGGGAATCGAACTGAGCTCCTCAGTACACATATTCTCCATAAAACGCTATCTTTGCTTGCTTTAATTGAAATCAAAAATCGTAATGGCGGTCCAATACGTCATTTTCATTGTTGAATACGGTATTGTTACACGTTGAGGGATGAACGCGAATTCCATAGAGAATGAAAAAATGAAACTTCCATCAGTCACGTAGAAGCTGTAGCTGTAGATAAGAAAATTGATAGTACTTGGATTAAGAACTTTCGGCTTGATTTTAAATGTAGTCGACCGGCCACAAGAGAATTGAAATATTCTCGTTTTCATATTTTATATTTAAAAGGATTATTTTTAAGTTTTCTGAAGAAATTGATATAATGTACATTTTATGATGCAGTTATGTATTTCACTCCTGTTAGTAATTTTTATGTATGGTATTATAGGTATGTCAGTTTACTAAATAAAACACTTTTGGTTTAATGATTTTAACCATCTCACAAAAATCTTAATGTAATAAGCATAAAAATTCTTACATGAATATTTATAATGAACAAAGTTTGACTGTTAATACAAATCAGTTAATAAAGATAAACAGATTATATTATAAATACTAATATTATTTACTCAAAATTTATGAAATTATGCTTATATCTCCATTAATATAGTTCTTGTTAGTTGATTTTTATCAGTATGAAACGACAAATTTTTACTTTTTCCGAGAATATTAATTTCAAAACTCTTTTTCTTAGAGATCTTCTTTCTCTTCTGTTATTAATTTTGTAGCTGAAACTTCATTGTATACTATGTTGGCTGCGTTTTCATAATACAGTAGTTAGGAGATGAACCTTAATGTTGCGACAGTGCAGTTAAGAAAATATCGTTCTCATGTATTCATTTGTGTATTTTTTTTTTTTATCATTACAAATAATTTATCAGCATATCAATAACAACCTCATAAAATTACTTACAAAAACACTCCCAAAAATAATATACACTTATGAAAAAAATAAATAAATAAATAAAAAATTATTGGATTAACAATATTTTCACCGTTACAATTACACTAAATATAAACATTTACATAGAGATAAAAAAAATTTTACAGGAGAAAAAGTTCGTCCAAAGGGCTGGACTCTGGAAGAGTACCCAAAATGCTCATTGCATTTCCGCATTGAATAGCAATACTTAAGCGTTGACGCAAATAAGTAGTGCAACGGCGATCACCAGTAATGGAGATCAAAATTTGGCCGATTTGAGATACCAAAACTTTAGCGTCATGACTCCAAGGACCGAAGGTCTCCACAGCAAAGGGGACAAAGATATAATTGTCTAAAAGATGAGCATATTTATTGACTTTCTTTTTCACGGCTAATTCAGCAGCAGATGCTGCGTGTCTGGAGGTATTCGGCAAGTGAGATGGAGCTAGAGTGTCAACGCAAGTGGAGTCCCAAATTAAAGATTTTCCTCTAGACCATGGAATTAAGGTAAGACCATCGGGTCGTTTACCATCTGCGCGACTAATACCTGGTGGTTCCAAAAGAGACGGGATGCCACAAGAAGTCAGAGATCTTTTAATGATATCATTGAGTGATGCATGTCTGGGAATGCGACCCTTGCTACTCGCACAGCTGAGTGCATGATGACCGTAAATATCAGCAATTCCCCCGCAAATACATTGGTGTGGCTGACAGAGTTTACAACCAAGGCGTAAAGCTATTGCGATTTTAAAGGATGTACTTTGGTTTTTAAAAATTACATTTCTTCCATTTTCTCTGGAACAAATGAAAGTAGACAGTTGAAATTTCACAGTTTTTTTTTTTATAATACTACATTATGTCAGCTATGTGGTAATTAACGTACTGATTGAAAATATAAAATAGAAACTTCTGTAGGAGTCAAAACATTTTCAAATAATACAATAGAAATAGGTTAATTCGACATTGTCCTAATTGGAATAAATGTCTATTTCCATAATAATTAGCTACTTTTAAATGTTGATAATTAATATTGCATTCCAATTTTCGAAGCTTACTTTTAGAAAATTTATCAACTTGAACGAAAATAGTGTCCATTCTGAATCTTAGAGGATGTTGATGAAATGCTATTATTTATTTCTTCTAGCTATAAAACGCAGTACTTTAGTACAGTAATTCATTTTATTTTATAACAAAACAAAATAATGTAATTTTATTTTGTACTAGCTGAAAACACCCGTCATTGCCCGAATTACCCTTTCTGCTTCTATTTTTAATTAAACTGGTTGTTAGACTTTACAGAAATCTTGGAAACTCTACTATAGACAACCAAAACGAATTCTTTTTTACTAAGCCTTTCTTGTTCATAAAGATGAATCTTTACATAGCGTCATTTACATTAGCTAATAAACTTCTTACAGTTAGCCAAATATCTGCGAGGGTTAACCCAATTTAAAACAGTTGTAGATCAGGTATCGAAAGAAAACATTTCATTGTGTTCTTTACGTTCCACTGGTTTTTAATTAATTTATTTATTTATTGATTTATTCTTATTTATTTATTTAATCTGGTATAGTTAACACCAACGGATCTTCTCTTCCACACCGCCAGAAATATAAGTAAAATAATAGAGAAAACTCAAACTGTAAACAAAGTAAAACCAAACGAAAATATATAAAGGCTACAGTTATACAAACTTTAAATGAGTCAGCATTGTCTTGAAGTTCAGAAAAACAAAAACGTCCCCTTGATAGCTATAAGCCCTCTAAGCATTGACTCAATGTTCTATAGATCTTACATTTTATCTCTGTCGGTCAGTGACCGTTAAATTTCAAATGACTTATCTTATTTGTGGGCATCAGCTTATTAAAAGCATTACAACCTTTCTGCCATCTCGTTTCCTTCCCACCACAAATTTGATACAAAGACAGATATAAAATAATTATAAGATCTGTACATTGATTTGAAGCTGTGCTGACATAAATTTCAAGTAATTTCATGTCTATGTTTGCTTTCACTTGAACTTCAGAGACAGCTAAGAAATTTCCTTGTTCCCAGTCTTAACTGTGGGTTGTCATTGTGAGCCAGAATTTATCTCTCTATCAGTCGTACTAAGAATCAATATATACATATACAATTTAATTTATATTGGAAATCCCTTGACCACTGTATGCCCGCTTATACCAAACCCGATTTTTTAAAATATGACTAGAGAAATTGTAATTATCTTAAAAATTCAGATCGTATTAATTACATTATTTTTTATTTTATATATAGAATAGAGAAAGGCACAGTATAATTTCACGAGAAGTCATTGTTTAACAAGAAGAATAGGCCTAATATTCTGAGAGACATATATTTTAGAAATTAAGAGATTGTTCTTTCCACAATGCTTAACATACTACATTGGCAACATGATTACACAGATAGAATTTCGTTGTAAAACATTTTTGGATATGAACAACAAAATTTTGAGAGACATACATTTTAGAATTAATACAGTGTTATTTGCAATGGCTTACATAATTATGTTCACATACCACATTAGGAGCATGACAAAAGTATCATAGAATTGCTTTTCGATGTGCGTTCAATTCTTTGTTTTTCCCCCTATTGTATAAATATCGTTAAAAACTTTAAATTGGGAGATTCATGAGGAAGTCCATTGTGTATCATCAGATGGTTCTTTTAGACGGGCAGACATTATTGCTATCAACGGACGCTTAAAACGGGCTCTTGTTCTTGACCCTACTATCCGTTTCGAAAGAAACCTAAATCAGGCCACCGAGGTTGATATTGAGAAGAAGTCCATATATGAACCTTGTCTGCCGTACCTTTCTCAAAAGTACAACGTCCCTCTTAAACAATGGTCCGTCATTGGTTTGCTGTTTGGCAGTAGAGGTTCAATCACAAAATTCACATGGAATTATCTTAAGGAACTTCACATTCCTTTTGATTATGTAATGTCTATTCTTATAAATATTATCAAGGATTCTCTTCAAATATTACATCATCATCTCTATTTCAATTAATCAACTTCTATTTGTCTTCAACAATTAACTTTCTTTTTTCTTTAATATATCACATCACATTATATTGTACATGTTTATTGTATTCAGGACCCTTGTGGTCACTCAAAATTCTTTGAGCTGATGTCTATAATTTAGAATTTATAATATATATATATATATATATATATATATATATATATGTGCTCACTCGAAGGCAATTATTGAATCGGTATTTTTGAGAAATCCCTTAAGTCACGAAATACAATCTTCTGGTGAAACACACACAAAAGAAAAACTGTTGAAAAGTAATGCATAAGTTAAGAATTGGAACATTTGAAATGAGAAATGTTGGTAAAAGTATGATGAATATTTCTTAAATAGAATATAACTCTATATTCATGTTTGACTTGTGGGGTTTCTCAAAATGTGGTTAAGAATTTGATCTCAAAATCAGTATTTAGAAGCTGACTTCATAATTTTTGCTTCATGTGAACAAATTTTACTAACCTGTATGAACTCACTATGTAGGTACACAAATAATAAAGTTCTGCATGAAATAATCTAATACAGCCCTGGGCATAAAGGGGAAGGGAAAAGGAAGAAGATACATCCGCCCATGTCCTTTCTGCTTCACTGCTTTAGAAACGAACATATAGTGAAGCATTGTGCATCAATGGTGGATTTTAGGCAACCAGCGAGAGCCGAAAGCTATGATGTATGTCATGTACTGTCTTCGCGCTACGAGTTGGCGCGGGGAGTAGATAGGCGGGATGGGGGAACTTTGCGCTACACTCTGACTTGGAAAACTTCGTCCACTTACTTGGCTACACGGGAACGGAGTCAGACATAAAGGATTCCGCATCTTCGGTGCTGTCACTATGACTATCATTATCACATTTTTTTAAATTTCTGGAGTATTATCTGTCCATGATAATCGTCTGTTTATGTTCCAGCCGTGTATATTAATTCGAATCTCTCAACAAAGCCATTAGCCCCACCGCTCCCATCCTGATGAACAACAATGAGTGTTCTGGACACATTTACGGTAGTCAAAACTCCCGTAACATTTTTATCGTACCAGCACTTGGGAAACGTTAAATTGGTAGGCCTATCTATCCGCATCTCGTCCAGATACAAAATCGGTTTTTCCACTTTCCTAAGCTTTCTTATTTGCTGTAGATATCTTCATGTATTCTAATTTACAGTGTTTTCCTCAATTTTTTTTTTTCGCTGCACACTTCTTCCACCTGAAATCCTTTTTCTTCAGTATTCGTCTTAATGTTGTCTTTCATTTCAAATCAATTTTCTCTTGTAAAAGGGTAGACGTTTGTTGCAGCTTGGTACTATTTTTTTACTTGTTATTTAACGACACTGTAATAACTACTAGCTTCTTCAGTGTCGATTGAATTGATGATGGCAAGATGGTATTTGGCGAAATGAAACCAAGGATTCGCCATAGATTACCTGACATTCGCCTTCCGCTTGGGAAAACCTCGGAAAAAACCCAACCAGGTAGTCAGCGCAAATGGGAATCGAACTCACTCCCGAACACAACTGCAGATCAGCAGGCAAACGCGCTACCTCCTGAGCTACGCCGGTGGCCCTCTTTCTTTTTCAAATAAAAATTCTCAATTATATCTTTTTTGTCAATCTCCCGTCGAAGTCATCTACATTTGCGTTTCGGTACTCTGGACGTTTACATTTTTTTTCTCCCTCAGGTGTCGACAACGCACTTTCTTCTGTGCAGTCTTTCATTTCATTCCTTATACGCTGTATTGTTCTTGTGGATAGATTAGAGTACTTTTCTACCTTTGCTGTAGGTTTTGTAAGAGGAATGCAAAGGCACTGTTGTTCTTTTTCTTCATCACAGAATTATTTTGCACTTCTGATAATATTCCCTTCTTCGCTATAGATTGTCAATCCTTGTTTCCTCTTTGTCGACATATTTACAATAAACAAAAAACTGCTATAAACCTAAATAACAGTATACAATAACATAAATTCTATTAACTATATTATTATCAACACTATTGACACGAAAAGCAAAGGATAACTAAAGCAATACAAGATTTGTGGTATACTGAAAACAATTGTCTTGTTGAAACTAATAAAACACTACAGTAAAAACCCCACTATTATTTTCACAAGTTGCAAAGACTCATAGACACGTGCAGTAGATGTTTGTGAAACAGGAATATTGCAGTGAACAGTGCGGTGCGCATGCGCGACTGTTTCCCCTCCGCCCCGTCTAAGTACTTCAGCCGCCTTCTCCTGGCGTGACAACAGTACAATCCGTCACTTTTCAATGAAAGCCTTCAGGTCTGCTCATATTGGGTTCGACACATAACTGTCTCTGCCAGGGAATGTGAAATGGGGAGTTAGGGGTAGTCTGCAGTACCGGTACCTCAGTCGAGCTATTTAAGCCCAGATCTGATCTAATACAATACCGTAGTTTCCCCTAACTATGATCCACATTTGTCACATTTTTCTTTGTATATTCAGTACTACTCATCCAGACTAAGTGAATTTTTGGCTTCAGACTCTTGTGTGTATTAAATAAATATTGGCATGTGTGTTTGAAATTATTTAATTACAAGTGTTAAAAAAATAATAAGCATTGGTACATAGTTGTATTCTGAGTTGCCCAACTATGGTACACTCATATATTCATGCTCTCAAGCATGAATGGACCATAGCTGGAGCTGTAATTATTCGTAAATTAATACACTGAGTTTCTAATTTAAAGATAGAAACAAAATCTAGCACAGAAATATTAAAACTAATGAAAAGTACATGGATTCTTTTTATTAGTACACACTGCATAAACACACGTGAACAAGTGAAATCTGAAAGTCATTTTCCTGCAATAATGAACAACTACACTCACCGGCAAAAAAACTGGGTCACCTAAAGTTTCTCAATTTTTTTTTATGAGGTGAGAATCAGAAAACTCATTATGAAATGAAGAAAACATTGCTTCCCAGGAAAAAAAAAAAAAAAAAAACTTTTTTATTATCACTTGCATTATTATTTTCAATGCCAAACAATGGATATAATTAAAAGATGCAAGAACTTACTAATTGTATTAATTTTCTTCCAAATGTATTAAATATGAATGAGGTCTCGCCAAATGTTCAACTGATTTTGTGGTCATCCAGATGTTGCTAATAGCGGGTATTGCCTCCCCATGACTGTATGACTGCTACCATTCGCCGATTCAACCCTTCGATCAGATTCTGGATGACAGTCTGGTCGATTCTATTCCATTCTTTACTTAGAACATTTCGGAGCTGCTGTAAGTTGCTGTGAGGAGGTAGATGACTTCTAACTCACTTCCCTAGCATGCCCCACACATGTTCAATAGGGTTTATATTAGGACTTCTTGCTGGCCACACCATCCTATTCAATCCAACATTGTGAAGGAACTCATCACGATTCTTGTAGTATGAGCATTGTTATGCATTAACAGGAACTTTTCACCAATAAATGCGGCATATGGTACCACATGTTAAATTAGACCTTCTTCGATGTATCTTGGAGCAGTCAAAGCACCTCCATTAATGAAAACAAGTTCTGTGCGAGCTTCATACGAAATGCCACCCCATACAAGTACTGATTCACCTTGGAAACTGAGACGTGAACTGAAGGTACATGGAGAAAAACGTTCTCCTTCTCTTCTCCACACTCTTTCACGTCCATCTGTAAACTAAATCTCGATTCATCTGTGAAGAGCACTTGTCGCCACTCCTCCAGGTTCCAATTAGCATGATTGTGAGCAAAACGTAATCGTTCAACATGATGTTGCAGGAGCAGTTTTGAGTCTTTAGCTGGTCTTCTGGAATTCAGCCCACATTCATCCAGACGTCTTCTTACAGTTCTCTCACTCACGTTAACTTGTCTTATTTTCTGGAGGGCTCTTCTGGTCTCAACAGCTGTGGAATGGCGATTTCTTAATGTGTTTAGGACAATAAAATGGTCGTCATAAGCCAAAGTTACTCGTTTTCTCCCTGAACCGGGTCTCCCGGAATAATCAGTAATTGCCGCTTCTTACAATACATGAAACAACAGCTCCACTGTTCTCCACTTCCAAAACTTTCCCTGGCCACAATTTCTCCTCATAAGTAACTACCATATAACTATGTGCCTTTAGCATTAATTTAACAGATTTCGTCTTCTTTTCCACATCCGACTCATGCATGATGAAAACACTGGAAACATCATAATCTGTATTCAATTCAATTTCATCGCTCTCATAGTCACTTACAAGGACAGTTGTTTTCCTTCTACCCTGGAGTTTTCGTTTTACTGGACCATCATTCGTGCTAGTACCATTGATGCTGAAACAGCCTGTTTCTTTATTTAGTGGACTATAATGTTAAATAGTGTTTTAGAATATACTGAAATACCGTATCTGCAGAAGTAAATAATCACATTGTTCACATTTGATTAAAACAAATATTTCAAAATGAAATACAACTATGGTCCACGAAAAATTGTGGTACATAGTTGAGGTCTGACTTCTAGCCTTGAGGTTAAACATTTTTCACGCTGAGTCCTTAACCTCTGGCAGTCTAATTATTACGTGAAAGTAAACACTATATAGCCAGGTTTAATTGTACAAACAATCATATATCTATAACTTACCAGTTCTGCAGAAGAGAGCTTAATAAAACAAACACAAACTGAATGATTTCGTGTCTTCACACGTTCAATACAACGATGCACATTGACCTTTGTAAACATCCATATCATTGCCACGTGTAATGGTAGATGGAAGCATCTATGGGGAACATAATTCCATCACAGTGGCACCTCAAATGGCAAACACCGAACTCTTGGGGGGACTAAGTAGTACATAATGCATTTTGAACCATAGTTGGGCGCTTGGATCATAGTTATGAGAAATGACGGTACTATATTACACGAAAGAGAATAACATTGTTCTAACAAATCCAAAATTCCGACACAAAATAATTAATTTACCAAACACAACAGCGTAGGCTATAGTTTTGTTCATTCTTTGTCAGCCTTGTAACTGACTTTTGGGCCTTCTCCACGAAACCTAATTATTTTCAAGCTCACATGTCACAACAGAAATGCCGTTTGACTTGTGGTATTTTTATACAAAATTGTGCACCTATCCCTATAGAACAGGAATTAGTAATAAACTCATTTTTTTTTACTTATGGAGTTTCTAAAAAAAAAACATTCAATTACATAAATGACAATGTGAAAAACACGGAGTTTCTAAGTGCATGTCTGCAACTTGAGTAACTGTCCTTGAACTTTATTTCAACATGCTCATTACGAAATGCTAGTTGCACTGAAATTGAACTTGCATAAAATCGAAAGGCATGTAAATGGGTATCATAAGAATGCGTGGGATAAAAATATCATTTTCTTTCGTTTTTCCAGTTAATTCTTGTCACTTATATTAGGTTTTGTATGAGTTTTTTTCACACCAATTCTTGTTTTATTGCATAATTTTGATAGTCAATATTTCGCAATAGTACTATTGATGATTCATTATTAAGTTTTCAATTATTTTGATGGCAATCCTTGTGGTTTCAAGAACAGTTGGATAAAACACAGCCTTCTTATCGAGAAACTCATAATATGCTCATGGACTGCATAAAGATATTCATTGCATGAATTGTCTAGATTTCGGCCTTCATAATGTATCAACAATGTTATGTAATTTCGTGTTGTTTTTTCCACGGCCTCGTGAAAATAGATGTTGAATATAACAGAAAATAATAAAACAGAGACCAGCCTACTCTGGTGGTCGGCAATTCTGACTACACTTCATGAGGTCACGGTTTCGATTCCCTGTTAGAACACAGGAATTTTTCCTTAAAGGGGAATGTTCCTGTGTTCATTCATGGTTTGGCAATTAGGTTAGGCTTAGGTTTAAGACCTTTCCTGGTACTTCATAATCATTCTATCATCATTCATTTCATGTGTTTACAAAAATTATCTTGTGGTAGATTTCAAATTCAGTAATCCACATGCAATGATGTGGCTTTTTCAGTGTCTCAAATTCAGTATCGTACTATAACAATCGTACTTACTTATGGTTTTTAGAGAACCCGGAGGTTCATTGCCGCCCTCACATAAACCTGCCATCGGTCCCTCCTGAGCAAGATTAATCATGTTTCTACCATCGTATTCCACCTCCCTGAAATACATTTTAATATTATCCTCCCATCTATATCTCGGCCTCCCCAAAGGTCTTTTTCCCTCCGGCCTCCCAACTAACTCTCTATATGCATTTCTGGATTCGCCCATAAATGCTACATGTCCTGCCCATTTCAGACGTCTGGATTTAATGTTCCGAATTATGCCAGGTAAATAATACAATGCATGCAGTTCTATGTTGTGTAACTTTCTCCATTCTCCTCTAACTTTATTCCCCTTAGACCCAAATATTTTCCTAAGAACTTTATTCTCAAATACCATTAACCTATGTTCCTCTCTCAAAGCGAGAGTCCAAGTTTCACAACTATACAGAAGAACCAGTGATATAACTGTTTCATAAATTTTAATTTCAAAGTTTTTTGAGAGCAGACTGGATGATAAAAACTTCTCAACCCAATAATAACAGGCATTTCCCATATTTATTCTGCGTTTAATTCCCTTTCAGTGCCATATTTGTTACTATTGCTCCAAGATATTTGAATTTTTCCACCTCTTCAAAGGATAAATTTCCAATTTTTATATCCATTTCGTACTATGTTCTGGTCACGAGATATAATCATATACTTTGTCTTTTCCGGATTTACTTCCAAACCTTCTACTTGCTTCAAGTAAAATTCCCGTGTTTTCCCTAATAATTTGTGAATTTTCTCCTAACATATTCACGTCATCTGCATAGACAAGCAGCTGATGTAACCCATTCATTTCCAAACCCTTTCTGTTATCCTGGACATTTCTAATGGTATATTCTAGAACAAAGTAAAAAAGTAAAAGTGATGTTGCATCTCCTTGCTTTAGCTGGCAGTGAATTGGAAAAGCATATGACAGAAACTGGCCTATAAGGACTCACTATAACAATCGTACAGGAAAAATATGAAAATATTTCTCAAATGTGACAACGAATGGCTCACACTGCACGTCTTTTACAGAGAGATCAGACACGAGGTCACGACTTCGAGACCAACCAAGTTCAACATGCTGTTCATTAATACCTGTGGTATACAGCAATGAAATTATAACGCAAAGGCATTTTTGAACTCCTGGGGAAAGTAGAAAATATATGCATAATCATAACTGCTGTAGGAGGTAACTCACGTCATATCGCAGGGATGGATTGTGGGCATTGATAGGTAGCAGTGTCATTGACTTCTATGGGTACAGTCAAATGGGGATACTTTGACTATCAGGGAAACTTTGATCAAAATCCATATAATGTTTTTAGGCATATGCTATATCCTTGAAAACCAATGTAGCTGACTTTTTTTGCTGTAGAAGTTTTAGTATAATCCTCTAGATGGCAGAACACAGCAACTATTGATCTTCACACAGATGTCACTTGTAGTGAACCATGTGGCATACGATTCAGGCATGAAAAATATTATATGAAAAAAATCCATCTGTCGCCAAGAAACAAGAAGTCATCCAGCTGTGTATTTGTGTCAGGTAAGTACAGAAATTATTGCTTTCCCTCAGCTAGATGTAAATTTTATATACAATTTTTCACTAACTGTTATTTTTAAATTAAACTTAAGCATGTACATTTTTTAAGGTTATGTGGCTACTTTGACTGGGTGGTCAAGGTATCCCTATCGGTCAAAGTTATATCTAATGTATTATTTCTTTCTTCTTCTAGGTTAATATATTAATATGGGACGGACACAAATTTAAACCTGGCCCCTGCGTCTCGCAGTTATGCACAGTATACACAAGAAAATCTTGATGCTGCAATCTCAGATATTAATAAAGGTAAACCTATTATAACAAACTGAAAAAGTGAGACTGACCATGTTAAATAAATATTTTATAGGAACATTATATATATTTATTCAAAGCTATGTTCCCTTCATCTTTTCCAGGTCACATGTCAATCACAAAAGCATCAAAATACTATAAAATTGCCAAAGGGATTCTCATCAACGAAATAAAAAAGGATGGAGGCACAGTTGGACGCCCTTTGGTATTTTTTTAAATAGAAGAGAGATCCATGGCTTGTCATATGCTTACTGTCGCTCAGTGGGATTTCCTTTTGACAATCAAGACTTGCGATATCTTGCAAAAATGTACCTTGATAACTGTGGTCGAACCATTCCTCAGTTTGGGCATAACTTTCCAAGCAGTGAGTGGGCATGGCGCTTTCTTCAGAAACACAAAAGGGACTTATCACAAAGATTCTGCTAAAATCTGAAGAAATCGAAAGCTGCTGTAACACCTTAAGTCATGACTGATATTTCAACCATCTGCAGGAAATCCTACACGAAAATAATACTAGTGAAGAGCTTGTTAGTGTGCCTCCAGAGAGAATATTCAATTATGATGAAACAAATCTTGCACACGACCCTGCTGTGAAAGATGCATCTTCAAATGAGGAGTCAAATATGCAGAACGCATAAAAGAATCGTCCACGACCAGTATATCTCTGATATAGGCTACTGTGCCTCTGCTGCAGGCAAGCTGTTACCACCTTATGTTGTCTATAAGTCAGGGCACCTATGGCAGACTTGGATGGAAGGAGGTCCACCATTCACAAGATACAGGCCTAATAGGAATCTGAGTGGTTGGTTTGATTCCGTAGTATTTAAGGATTAGTTTAAGAATTTGATCCTGCCACACACCAGAAACTTTGATGGGCGAATTGTTCTCATTGGAGATAATTTGTCAGGCCATTTCACTCCTGATACAATATCACTGGCAGAAACAAATAATGTTTTGTTTCGTTTGTATTCCCCTAAACCAGTGGTCGTCAGCACTCGCTAAAATGTACAAAGGGTAAGCGGAGCCGTCCCATCAGGGGCGTGCATTTAGGGCAAGCGGGGTAAGCGCCGCATACCCTAGTAGACACACTTCAAATTAATGTATCAATTTTATCTCATTCAACTTATAGATGAACATTTTTAATGAAGTGTATTCTGCACTTCATATATAAATGTTCTGCATTAACTACATTTCTGCAGTAAGGCAGCTCTTCGTTCACAGCTTGCCTGAAGCCTCATTTTACAGTGCTGGCGCATGCGTGGACAGTAGATAAGGAGGGAAAATTTCCTAGTATATCACTGTATTGCCTATACGCGCGTACAAAGCAAGAATAAGCGCTAGGATTATCGCTTGTCCTGGCTTGTTAACTTCCTGCAGAAGAATACCAGTGTTGATTGTTGAATTTGGCAGTGTGTATGAAACATGCGATTTGTTTGTCAATTGAGATAGTGTTAAGGATCTCTCAGTTATTTGAAGATTTTGTTTCTTTGTGAGTGACAATTGAGGGCTTTGCCGGAAGAAAGGCGGATAGACCTATACGCCCTTCTTTGGGAAAACGGTTTAAAATGTAGTGAATAATTCGCTAATTATAGTAGCGAAATTTTGTTTTGATTGTACTGTATACCTGCAGGACAGGGCTGCGTACGTGTATAACCTTTTATTCAGGTGCGTTTTAAAATCTTAGATTGCATGTATCACAATTCGCCATATTGACGTATACGCCCTTTTTCCGGCAAACCTCTCAATTTATGTCGTAGTTTTCTGTGTATAAACTAAATACGGTATTGATTAAGAATGGGCGATTCGTTATGTCCTATCTAACAATTATTGAAACACACATTTCGACTACATTCTTTACAAGAAAGAAATTAAACATAATACAAAGTACGATGAAAGAGTAATGGAACGGAGAAAAATTCTCTCCGGCGCCGGGATTTGAACCCGGGTTTTCAGCTCTACGTGCTGATGCTTTACCCACTAAGCCACACCGGATACTGAGCTGAAAACCCGGGTTCAAATCCCGGCACCGGAGAGAATTTTTCGCCGTTCCATTACTCTTTCATCGTATGATGACGCAGAATATCTGTATGGAAATATCATATGTACTTCGGTACATTAAAATAATATATATAATACAAAGTGATCGACCTTGTCCTGAAATGCCAACGCTTTTTGCAGCTCATAAAGACAAAGGAAAAGAATATACTCGACATTTTCAAGCGTCCCAATATCAGAAAACTCAGTAGGTTGCAAGAAGTGCAAAATTAAATAAACTCTTTTGCTGGCCCTGTCTTATGTTTTCTAAAGAAGAAACAGTTTGGTCTAAAAATGGTTATGATAATCTGAACAATCTGCACAATGCCATTAATAAACATGAAAAGTCACAGGCTCATATTTTTAGTGTTTTACAATTTAAGTAATTTGGATCATCTCGAATAGACGTACAGTTAGATTCACAATTTCGTGTCAGTGTCGAGCAACACAATGAAATGGTGCGAAAGAACAGGGAAATATTGAAGAGGTTAATTGATACAGTCTGTTTTCTAGCCATGCATTAATTGCCATTTCGTGGTCATTGTGAGTCAGAAGAGGCAGTTAACAAAGGAGTATATTTAGGTGCGCTCAATTACCTTGAAAAATATGACGGAGCATATTTCCGAAGACATTCTGAGAAAAAAGTCATATAAACGTTTGTTCTATTCGCAATATTTTCAGAATTACATTCATTTGAAGTTGTTAGTAAAATACCTTTTTGTTTAGTTTTACGGGTAAAAAATATTACAAATAGAGAATGAACTATTCAGAGCTGCCATTTCTTTAACTGGCTATTTTTGTGAAGCTAAAAATAAGCTCCGTAAGGGGCGGTAAATCCTCGTGAATCACCCTATATATATATATATATATATATATATATATATATATATATATATATATATATATGTTTTGAGAAAAGCTGAAAGTTTCATAAGTCATGATTAATATGTATAAAAAAATGTCATTAAGTAAACTTCAGAGCTTACCCACACAAAAATTACACCGCACGCCCCTGCATCCCATGTGCCCCGTTGTGCAGCAGGAAGAGGTAGAGAGCATACCCACTAGCAGCTACGAGTGCACCATGGTGCACTGTGTTGTCCACGGGTAAGAAACGCTAGCCCCAGGGTGCTCTGTGCTGACGACCACTGCCCTAAACACTTACGCATATAACTCAGCATCTGGAATTTCCTTTTATGCACCACTTAAATATTGGCGGAAAACGTTACATCAATGGAAAGGATCCAATCAGAAAAGATCCCAGATACTGTCAAAAGAAATTTTTTCCTAATTGTTGAAATCCCTCCACGAAAACGTGTATCAAGATGGTGTTTCTGACATCATTAGTGAATTCAAGAAATGTGACATTGCTTCTTTAAAGCAGACAATGCTACCATTGATCTTACTCAGGTGGAACGGCGACTGCATAACCCTGATCATCTTAAGTGAGTTTTCCAATTTATTCCAGAGAAGACTGAACAGTACAATCTTAACTGAATCAAAACTTAATAACATTATGTCATGGACATTATAAGGGCCTAAACTTGTCAGTTAAATTTTATCCTTTTTTATTTTTTGCATTTTTGTTCTGATATTATTAATATTGAATATGTTGCATGATTTATGTAATAATATTGTAATTTTGAGTCTTGATAGTATGTGTCATAATGTTTTACTTGTTAAAATGCATTAATAATGTACAGTAATATATTTCCCAGATAACTCATTTTTATTCTCTTTCTTGAAATAAGTTTTTAGATGGTCAATGAATCCCAAATGAAAGGATACTTTGACCAGGTCATAAATACCAGAATGACTGCTCATGAAATACAGTATTACCTTTAGTTATAACAATCATATGCCCAACATAAAGACTAAAATATGGAATAAGAATCTCCAGAATTCTCTGAACTTTTTAATTTTCTTCAAAAATTGGTCAAAGTATCCCTGTTTGATGGTACCGTAATTATTATAGAGTCGAAGGATATGCATTAAAAAGTGGCAAAATATGCATGCATGCATGCCCTTAAAAATCAGAATACAGGTATTAAAAACAATAAAATATGCACTATTCTATTTTAAACAGTTTACTTTAATTTACCGTTCGCGTAATTAATACATACAGAATATTATCTCTTATACTTTTTTAAATTTGCATTGAAATTGGAGTGAACAACTACATTATACATTTACAAATAAGGCGATAAAGTTATGCTATTGTACACTAGAAACGTCAAGATCTGTGAAATTGGAGAAGCAATAAACTAGGCTACATATTTTTCCAAATTTTTAGTAAGATTTTCTGTTGTCGAAAATAATGTTTTTATAAGAATAGGGAAATAAAAAACTGAAAGGTTTCTTCCTTTCATTCTCTCTCTCTCTCTCTCTCTCCTTTTTTTTGGGGGGGGGCAATGGGAGGGTAGTCTCGTCCCTACTCTACACCAGAATGGCTCATAGATATCGATAGTGTTGAGAAGCGTAAACGAGTTAGAGATATTCAAAGTGCACCAAAGGCGGTGGGTACAACTTTATATATGTCCAGAACAATGAGCTTAATAACAGTACTTGTTCACTGTGGTGGCACCATTTGTGTTTTGTCAGATTGCAATAAGTTTAATAAAATTGAAAATTGGCTACACTGCCTCAATTTTACATTGTAATTTTCTATTTTTTTTTTACATTATTTTGAGGACCGATTGATAAAAACCAACAAATATGTATTTATATGTACAAACAACGAAAATATGCACTATAAAATCCTATCGTTTGATTGTAAATCTTTTGAAACACACGTAAATAATGGTAGCATATGATTTTGAACTAAGGATTAAAGCATGCAAACATACTCAAATCCTCACATTTATTATTATTTACTGCAGCTGACGGCACGTTTTCTCGACAAAATCTATTCAGAACTCATTGATTTGACTTGAGGAATATGTACAAACTATTAAAATTGAGCGGAAAGCAGTAATAAACAACTCTAACCTTGCCAGAGTCCTCGATTTTCTGTCACTTAGCTATTCCCTCATCTAACCCACTCTAACCTTGTCACATTCCTCGTACTTACGTAACTTAACTATATCCTCATCTAACAAAACATAACCTACAACTAGTAATATTTACGGACATAAAATTGGAATTTGAAGTTATTTCATAGTCGTAAACTCATTACTGGTAGTGTGAGAAAAGGGAAGAGGGCAGAAATGATTTTTGTACGCACTACAGTGAACATCTGGCAGAATTTATCATAATTATTGTATTTTAACGGCATGTGGATTAACCATGTTTCGTCATGTATAGTGATGGTGGAGATAGTGTTCCACTATATTTTATCCTTCGCAGGCGTTAGACTTGTTTGTTACTGCTTTCCGCTCAATTTTAGTAGTTTGTACATATTCCCTAAGTTAAATCAAGGAATTCTGAATAAATTTTGTAGAGAAAACGCGCAGTTAGCTACAGTAAATAAATACTCATAGATAAGGTCTGTTTGTACAACAGTTTCCGACAGTTCCAACTGTCATGAGCATGTGTACATCGACTTTTCTGCTCGTAAATGCCAAGTGTGCATGCTCATGACAGTTGCAAACTGTCGAAAACGCTGTATGAACAAATAGCATTAGAATGTGAAGACAGATCGCATATTCTCATTTCGTCTTGTCGCATCCTGTTCTGCGGATTAATATGTACTCAGCTCATCTTTTGAGCATGGCAATCCTAACACGGACCGTTACCTGTATATACAGATACCGAATTAAACAATGAGCAGTCATGGTAGCAGTTCTCCTCTATGTAGGCAACAAGTTTCGCAAGACTGTCCACAAGTAGCAAACATTTAGGTACTCTTGTTTACTGCACATGCGCAATGCGTTGTATCTGGAACTTAGTAAAATTAGGTGGCCCAAATTTTGTTTCTGGGTCTGTACTTAATAACTAGTCCTCTCGTGAAGCTGTATCAACTACATACGTAAGAAATTAAAATATTAAGATTATTAGACCTTTATCCTTTCTTTCAGACACAGACCAATTAAAATAAGAGAGAAAAATACTCAAACTTCGGTTTGTTGACATTTACGTTTGGTGCTGATGGCGCTTGTCTTGTAAATTGATATGAGGAGCAAGTTTACTACCACTGAAACAAAGTGATGATTTGAGCATCACACCCCTGAAGAGACATAACAGATACTACCGTAATTTAGGTGAATCACACGCTGCGTTCAAGAATGCATAGACAAAAAATGTTCTGTTTCAGAGTCTCAAACAAGCTGCAACTTATTAAGGGGAGACACTGGTAATTTTCAAAACTTTTTTTTTCTGTTTTACAGATTTCAACCAAATTTTCGCAGTATGTTCCCATTGACATTGTACTGAATACTTGAAAGTAATTGCTTTCCTAGTTTTTTAATAATACATTTTCAATTATTACTTTTTAGTATTTTTGGGCAGCCTTAGTTTTAGTCAAATTTAATTCTAAGTTCATCAAATTTCAATATGTGATGCAGAATAGAAAAATAACTTCTGATATATTTTTCCTACATGTTAAGGTTGCCAGATGTTTTCATTTCCTGAGGACAATCCCAGAATTTTGCTTTCTGTTCCTGGATTTAATATTTTTTTCCCACATATCCCCGGATTGTCATTCTTAATTATTGGTATGATTTAATGATCCTTGCACATTGCTGTGGACGAATTTTGCTAATGCAACTTTGCCACATTATCATGATTCCATAGCCACCAGCGTGGCTCAGTCGGTTAAGGTGCTTGCCTGCCGGTCTGAAGTTGCGCTCGGGCGCAGGTTCGATCCCCGCTTGGGCTGATCACCTGGTTGGGTTTTTTCCGAGGTTTTCCCCAACCATAAGATGAATTCCAGGTAATCTATGGCGAATCCTCGGCCTCATCTCGCCAAATACCATGTCGCTATCACCAATCTCATCGACGCTAAAGAACCTCGTAGTTGATACAGCGTCGTTAAATAATCAACTAAACTAATCATGATTCCATAATCAAACTGAAGGTGAGGACGTAACTGCAGTCGAGTCTTCCATTGATATCGAAGTAATAAAAAAACTGAACTACAGGAAAGTAGAAAGGTTAAACGAGCGTTGAGCGGATTCCGCCGATTTTGGAATAGACACCGACGCACTTAGGTTAGGTTAGGTTAGTTTAGGCTTTTATTATCCCGTCAAGATGAAGGTGAAAGCGATTGAGTGTGATTTTTTTGTTTTCTATGTTGGCAGTTCAAGTACGTCGGTGTCTATTCCAAAATCAGCGGAATCCGCTCAACGCTCGTTTCACCAGTAGAAACATTTATTCTACCATAATTAAGCAACTTTTGGCATCTTTAGAGGAAGTGGCTCTTATTTCACAACAGAATTCTCAGTGTCTCTCATGAATTGTAAGCAAAATGTCGTTGAATATCCCGGTGCCTGTCTTAATCATTCACAAGAAAAGATATATTTGAAATGTACTTATTGCTGAGACTTCCTCTAGAAAGAGAAAGCTTTGAAGAGGCAGTTCATTATTTTTCTTCAAATATAAATGGGTAATTCCATGCAAAACAGTATGACGCAAAACATTGATATCTCCAAATTTGTTAAAAATTGCACATTCAACTCTTTATGTTATATATATTAATCATGTACAAAATTATGTTTGCAGCACCTACCGTTTAAATGTTATGGACAGTTAAAATAATTTGATTTGAGCACATAGGCATATTTTCAATGTGTTTTCTGACCATAAGAATAATTACAAAAATTTTTTTAAAGATATCTTTAGATAGCTTAAAAAAGAGGTTATTAAGATACTATAATTCAGTGCAGCTCTGAAATTTGTGTTTGAAGAAATTTAAAAATACATTTTAGAAAACGCCATTACACTAAATCGAATACTTCAATTCACATAAAAAAAAATATACGATAATTTACAGAGCATTTTCATTAGTCTGTCAAATTTTCATAATGGGGTCTTCAAACATAAGGAAGTTATAAATTAAAATAACTCACCACGTAAAGGGTGATCTATGCCGCTGCGCCATGTGCCGTCACTGCTGCTGGCCACTGCGAAAAAGTCTCCACGTTGACAACAGGTGCGCATCACACGTCTGATTTCAACTAGTTTCGGTACTTCTGGTGAAGCAGAATAGGGTTTTATTGCTAACTTTTCATTAACTGGAACCACACAGTGAACACTTCTTGTTCCGGGAACAGTCTTGAGGCCGGCAAATCTTTGAGGATTTAGATTAGTAACTACATTACAGATGACTCCAACTTTTCGTCTTTAATTTAGGCATATTGAACACTTACAACTTACAATGACAGAACAGGACAAAATTACCCTCTAAATTTTATGGGAAAAGTTGCGCTGAGATTAACACAGTCCAAGAAAACAAATCCCCACGTGAAAGCTATTAGAGCGGATGTCGTAACATCTGGCAGTCATGTCGATCACTAAGGCACTGTTCGTAACAAATATGTGGACTTCCCTAACTCCAAAATATAAACTTGAAATTGATGTCATGATCTCGGTGGTTCTTGAAGAATTTATATTTATCGGTTTTTATTGCAGAACTTATGTAGCGATTAGTTCGCCACAATATCGCGAACATGCAGTATTCACTTCAACAGCAATAATGGCAAAATAGAACAGCTTTTTTGGAATGAGTATAATTACGTATACTAGTAAACACGATACATTTATATTTTGTCATTCTATGCCATTAATTGTTTATGTTATTTGTGTTTAGACAGTCTTTTAATTGTTAATTGTAAAAATATAATGATAATACTATAATAGTAGCAATAATAATGTTACTGTATACCTGAAGCATTCATTTCATGAGATATTTCTTCCCAAAGCCAGTCAATAGTATCCCTTTTAGCATGTTCTTTTAATTTAAACTCAAATAATTGTATATTGCAGGTCTTGTCTGAAGCAGAATAACAAGTTTGTATCTAATTCCACTGTAGTACTGGTGCAAGACAAAGACACTGAATTCAAATTAATCTGAATCTCCTCCCAATACTCGACAACACTGATAATTATAATACGAAATAATGAAAGCAGAAGTGCGCGCATGCAGACACTGGACTGTCTCCAGTTTCCTCGAGACGAGACATAATTCCAGGCACCTTCATTGTTTTCCCTCAGATAGTCTCTGAGAGCCTGAGACAAGTGTCTCTTCCTATGTGCCTGCCTACCTATTTAACTTAATCCTTGAGTCAGTCTCTTCCTGTGTGCGCCGAGCCTAAGCACGCGTGTGGATCTCTGATAACAGCGTGTGACGTAATACATGGCATGCGACTATGAACCTTAACAGCAAGATTCCAATTCTAGTTTATTTAATATTTCCCAAAGTTTTAGAAGTGACATCATAATTTTTTTTGAAATCGATAAGAAAATTGTTTGTCTCACCGTAAAAAATATAACATAGAATAAAAAAATATTCGATTTGAAAATATTATCATTTCTTTATTTTACTGTAAGTTTTAATACATACTCGAAGTAAAAATCGATAATAACTCAAAAGTAAGTGTAAATATATATAGTCACCATTGTATTGGGACAATTTTTACGTTGATACAATGAAGCATATCATTTTAATAATATTTTTAACAATAGTCTACATCATATAAACTCCCCGAATATTTCACCCTTCATTACCTTTCAACCATTGATGATATGAGGTTCATATTAGGCCATTTAACTATTTAGTATTATGACATTCGTTTACTAGAATATTGGAAAAATCCAGAACTTGACGTTACAAAACTTAAAATTTTATATGGAATGACTCAAATGGATTTGTCCTGGATGAAGATAATTTCTTTGATGAAATTTCTTGCTTGAAGAAATATGTGACTTCAGATTGGACTGGAATTTAAAAAAAAAATTTTATGAGAAGATGATTCCCTATGCACAACTCCAGAAGTTGATTGAACTTTCTCTGTGTCCTGGAAGTAATGCTTCAGTGGAGAATTCCTTCAATGAATATGATGTGGACATCCCAAAAATACAGAATAAGTTTAGAAACTGATCATGCCATGCTTGCTATCTTCACCAACTTCAACATGGCCTGTCAGGAATTTGCTGAAAAATTGGGACATAGATAAGTCATGCTCAAAAAAATTTGCTCTTATTGGAAGAAAAAAAAAGTTTATATCTGTCCCCAAAAATTGTGAAAAAAGAAATCTGGTAACCTTCTATATGTCTTTTAGTTTTGTTGTTGTTTTCTAATGCCAGGCGTTTGACAATAAAGTCATTTGACCTCTTGCACTCCAATATTTTTCAAAGATATTATCATGGCCAGCCACTGAAGCACGGATATTGAGGTGTTCCGAATCTATTTCTTGGTTTGAGTTGCACAATGGGCAGTTAGGGGACTGATATATTCCAATTCTATGCAGGTGTTTGGTCAAACAATCATGGCCTGTTGCCAATCTAAATGCAGCTACAGACGATTTTCGTGGTAAATCGGGAATTAACTGTGGATTTTGATGCAGGGAGTTCCATTTTTTCCCTTGAGATTGTGTTATCAAATTTTGTTTGTTAAAGTCTAAGTATGTAGATTTAATAAATCTTTTCACAGAGTAAAACGTAGATTTAGTAACAGGTCTGTAAGTAGCAGTGCTGCCCTTCTTTGCTAAAGCATTCGCATTCTCGTTTCCCAGGATTCCACAATGGGATGGTATCCATTGGAATACAATTCTTTTATTGAGTGATATTAATTGAGAGAGTATTTTAGTTATTTCTGCTGTTTGAGATGAAGGTGTGTGTTTAGAGACTATTGATAGAATAGCTGCTTTGGAGTCTGACAATATAACTGCATTCTTAAATTTATTGATGTGGCATAGAAGATTCCTGAGACTTTCACTTATTGCAATGATTTCACCATCAAAACTTGTTGTTCCATATCCAAGAGACCTAAAAAGTGAGAAGAGACACCACATAACACCTGCACCGGCACCTTGTTCTCTGGAAATCAAGGATCCGTCGGTGTATAAATGAAGCCAGTTTTGTGGAGGGTACCTAATATTAATTGTCTCTAAAGACAATTGTTTCAGTATTTCACTGTTTACTTCTGATTTCAGTATTTCTTCTGTTAAATTTAGATTATATTCTATATTTAATAGAGTTAAAGGGTTTGGTTTAATTTGTAAGTTTTCTTTTAAATTCGGGATATTGATTTTCTGTTTTAATTCTTGAACAATGGATATGAAACTTTTTTGAGTTTTCAATCTACATAGAGGACTGTATGAATGCCAATTGTTTCCTGGTAATCTGATAAGTTATTCATATTGAATCAGTGCTTTTTCTTCTATTGTCATTTTGATGCTGTTAATATTAGTGAGGAATCTCATAGAATCTATTGGAGTTGTTTTGATTCCATCAGTAATGAGTCTGAGAGCTTGGTTTTGAACATATTCTATGTCGTTTATGAAAGATGAAGTAATTAAAATTTCTCCACAGTATGTCAGCACTGGCTGTATAAACATTTTATATGTAGTATTCAAAGTATTCCTAGAGCATTCCCATTTCTTTCCTGCTAGTCTTTTTAGAAGGGAGAATCTTTTACGAGCTTTTTCAGAAATGTATTTCAAATGGTTGCTCCATGTTAACTTACTATCGAAAATAACTCCAAAATATTTGGATTCATAAGTCCTAGGAAGGTGTTGGCCATTGTATTGGATATTGAATTCTCTTTCTTTTTTACCAAGTGAAAATATTTGGTAGTTACTTTTGCTTAAATTAAGTGTCATCAAATTTGATGTATTCCATTCATGTAGTTGATTTAGAGCTTTAAGAGCAGAATTTTGAATTTTGTTTCTATGTCTTTAAGATCCGGAAGTCCACAAAACTATATCATCTGCAAATAGTGCTGTTTTCATGTTTGATTCCTCTAATAGGGAGGGTAAGTCATTTATATAAATATTGAATAAAGTTGTGCTGAGGACAGCGCCCTGAGATAGACTTCGATATGTTTGTCTGTAACTAGAAAGTGAGTTATTGAATTTAGTGGCAATAAATCTTTGACTAAGGAATTCTGATATCCATCTGAACATATTGCTGGAGATACCTAATTTCTGGAGTTTTAGTAATAATTTATTTCTCCAAACAGAGTCATATGCTAACTGAAAGTCAATAATTATTGCCAAGGTATCTTCTTTCTTGTTAAAACTATCTTTTATTTCTTGGCCGAGGTGTATGACTTGTTCATTGGTAGAGTGTAGTTGTCGAAAGCCGGCTTGTCTTGGTGATAAAAGATTTTGAGATTCTAAATACCAAGTTAATCTGTTGGAGATCATGGACTCCATGGTTTTTGCTATCATGCTTAATAGTGCTATTGGTCGATAACTATTAACATCATGAGCAGGTTTCCCTTTTTTGTAAATTGGTACAATGATTGCTTTTTTCCAAGCTGCAGGAATTGAGGTGTTCCACGTTAATTGAAAATGGATAAAAGTACAGACTTGGCTTTTTCCCCCATATGTTTAAAAAATTCGGAATTAATGTTGTCGGGGCCAGGAGATTTCTTGGTTTTTAAATTTTGTATAGCTAGAGTTAATTCTTTGGAAGTAAAATTTTGATGAAATATTTCAGGTTTTGTACTAGTAATATTGTTTTTATTATTTTTATGTAATTGTCTTTTGATTCTTTTAGTTTCGTAATTATAGCATTTACAATTTATATTTAATTTTTTTTTAATTTGACAATAAAAATTATTATTCGGAGTAAAAGCAAACTTATACAAAACCAATACAAGAAACTGATCTAGGACATAGTGTCTGTATCCGCAAAATTTCATAAAGATTGGCTAGTTTATTAACGCTTGCAAAGACAAACAACATGCATGTTTCGAATACACGTGATTTGACCAATGAAATACAAGCAAGTCTGGATAAACTTGAATTGACAAATACTGACTCCTCTGATCAAACATACCATCTTTACGAAAACTTCTACGTTGCCTCAGAAAGGAAAGGGAGTCATTCTATACAAAAAAATATACACCTGGTAATAAGTGACTATCTAGACCAAATGGATTGACCAGCACTGAATGAAAGGACACTATTAAGATGACTGCCAATGTATGCCCAATATGTGCTCTACCAGGTAGATCTCAGAATGGAACCCACTGCCGACATTGTCGGAGTGAGAAAGAAACACTTGCTCACATTCTGGGAGCCTGTCCTCATGGAGGAATAGTCGTCACAAGATTCGATCTCTCCTAGCTTCGGTCCTACTACCAAGTAGAAGAGGAGGTTCATAGTTTTTCCACAAATGGATCTACAAGGTGTATTGACATCATCGCTATTCCGAAAAGATCAACAAGCGGATTCATAACTGACCCAACTGTAAGGATGGAAACATACGAAAATCAACTTGCTGAGTACATCAGGAAAAATGCGATATATACAACCTCACTATACCATATTATAAGGAGAAATATCATCTAACATCGATTCAAGTTATTGGATTACTTGTTGGGGCTAGAAGGACTATGACAAAAAGATTCGCGCATTTTTGCAAGCAGTTTGGTCTAGGACAAACTCTTGTTATGACATATCTCTGTCTGCAGTAAAGGGATTATAAAAATCCTAAGAAACCATCTCTGAACTTCAATAGACTGATCTCTTTTCTATTGTGATCTGCTCACTCTTAAGTTGGGTCCTGCAACTAGTGCTGAATAAATGACTGCAATCCCTTGATATGATGGATACTGGGAAGAATTGATGTTCCTACTGGTATCAGTTGTTTAATAATTTTCAGTTATTTGTAATTGTATTATTTTCTTTCTTTTTCCCCCTTTGCCATTGTTTTCTCTTTTCTATTACATTTGTTTACCTTTCATTTTATCTTTTTCATATAATTTTATGGTAAGCTTTGTCTTTTAAATAGCCTCCATGTGGAGGAAGCTGAATAAGTTAAGTTTATTCAAAATAATATAAAATACAGGGCAGCATCTGTACACACTATAATTATTTTATTCACAGTTGGGTGTAAATTTTTGCATTCAGTTAGTAAGAAGTAGTGGTGTCATTCAGCCAGGTTGCTCGAAACACTTGTTAAATTCGTCGTAGTTCGCAGAACCGATTGTTAAATCTGTTAAATTAAAAAAAAATGGCTTTCTTTACAGAAAGAAAGAACATTAATTTAACAAGAAATGCTCCTACTTCTTATATTTCAATAAACACCACTCCTAAATGCAGAAATACAGCTCAAAGCAATCATAAAAAATATATTCTTACATTGTTATTTCTTGTCCAATTATGTATTGCATTATGCTATGAAGTCAGTTCTGTGAACCACTTCGAGTCATTCGCTGACAAAATATACTGCTTTTATCATACTTTCAACAAAGAATAAAGGAATCAAAGAATATTTTCCAAGATTTAGAAACAGATGTCCCGAAAATTGGATGTGTGTTTGTACCTCGATGGGTGACATATAATACCAGAGCTACGAAAAATATGCCAAGCTTGTTCAGTTCTATATGCTTTCTCAAATAACAATCATAAAATAATGAAGGAAAAAATGGTGGAATATAAATTTGGTCTTAGACACACATACTAGAAGAACTTCCTTCACTATTGTTAGCATTACAGAGTAAGGAGGTAACGTTAATGGAATCCGATCGCCTGATTAGGTAGGAGGTGTATAAGATTATGCACTGCAATGCGAAGTATGAAAAGCGTCTACCCATAATTAGGGAATTAAAAGATTATAAAAACATTAAAGTTGTTTATAACAACAAGGATAAGAAAGGGAATAGCTGATTCAAAGTGTTATTTTTCATAACATGAACAGCAGATTGTTAAATTTAATAATGAGAATGAATCATATACAAATCTGCTACGGATGTTCAATGTACTGCACCCCACAAAGTGGCCAGCAGAGATTATTTTTCCTTGGAGGGATGGAGAAGACAAATTTAATTATATGAGTTGTGTAAGTTACTGAAGTACACCACACCTGTGAATGATTTTAGAGACTTGGTTGAAAAAAAGAGACATTGATTTCTGAAAGATATATATATACTCTAATTCTTAACATACTCCAAATATCTATCTGGAAATGTCCTTAATTCTCCATACAAATGATGAAATTCTAAAGCAGTGGTCGTCAGCACTCACTGAAATGTGCAATGGGTACACCATGCCGTCCCGTGTGCACCGTCGTGGAACAGGGAGAGATAGAGAGCATACCCGCTAGCAGCTACGAGAGCACTATAGTGCACTGCGTTTTCAGCGGGTAAGAGAGGCTAGCCCCAGCGTGCTCTGTGCTGACGACCCCTGTTCTAAAGTTTCAAATCTCTTCTTAAATGGATGAACATAAAATTCTCATCCTTTCCTATTTTAAGCTGCTCTTTTGAGATAAGAATTGCCTACAAGCAAACACGGCCATGATCTCATTTCCACGCCACACTGTGCCACTCACTGACTCTGCGCTATATGGCCACACCAAAGCTCTTTCCTCCCCACTCCTCAATTTTTCGAAAGTGGTAACGCTACTACTGTAGTTGCAGCCTAAGAAAGAAAGAGAATGTAACTTTCTCCTTTCGTATAACCTGACCCACAATAATTTATCAAAAGAAGGCGAAATTTGATCGTATATTATTTCTAACATTACTCTTTCTTGTAGGTTTATAACCACAGGGACATTATTGCGATCACTGCCATTTTCCTTCAGGGTAGGAAAATCTACAGCAATTGTAATGGCAAGAGAAACATGTGAGGTAATCTAGAATGAATTAAAGAATTTCTACCACAACCAAATAAAGAAAAATTAAACAACGTGGTCAGTGATTACTACGAACGTTGTGGTTCCCTAATTGCTTCGTAACATTCGAAGAACAGCATGATCAGATGAAGGGTCCTGATAAACTCGGTTCCAGCTATTTCAATTTACGTAGTACGAGTATTACTACAGAGTATTGCTGGCGCAGACAAAAAATTTTAACCATTGAGTTGGTGGAAAGAGGAAAACAGAGTGATGGAAGCATTTTCACAACTTTCACACTTCTGAATTTGTTGGAGACCAAGACCTAACAAACTCACATGTAAAGGTATCACTGGTACTTATTGGAGATAAAGCCTACCCTCTAAAACTTTATCTTATGAAGCAATATCTAGTGAGAGAACTAACGCCTAGAAGGGAAAATTTTAATTAACGTTTATCTAGTGTTCGAAAAATATAATATGTGAAATGTGCTTTTGGAATACTGTGTGCTAAGTGACGATTCATGAATAGAAATATTGAGACAAATGTGAAAAGGGCCAGCACATATTCCATTTGAGAAAAAGATTGCGAAAAACAATGATCTGCATTATCATGAAACGGCTTTACAATTGACAGAAATTGATGATGTGCAAACTCATTATAACTCAGATTGCAGGAATAATAGTTGCAGTGAATTTGCTAGACAAATAAGGGATAACTCCACTCATTATTTCAATCGGTCGCAGATGTTAATATAACATTATAATTTGTACTTAATAGATTGTGCTCTTTCATAACAAAAGTGTCAACATTCTTGTATGAGATTGTAAATAATTACTTTTGACCTAATAGTTTTAATTGTACCAGTATTTCTTTGCATTAACGATGGTTTATCGTATCATATCCCCAACCAAACGGGAAATGCCGGGTAATATTTTGGCGAATCCTCTGACCTCACCTCATCATCGTAGAAAATTACTAAATTGTAAAACTGTAAAAATTTGTAAAAATTGTAATTGTAATATTGTAAAATTTTGGCTTGTTCCACTTAAAGCTTCATTGCTCATGTAAGATCTATGGAATAAAATAAATGAATGAATGAATTTGAATTGTATAATTTACCTTTATTTCGGAGTTGGAATATATTTAATACTGTATGTCAGCGTTCCTCGAACTTTTCTGAAGTGGGGACCACTTTTTTAATTCAGAACAGTTATGTGGACCACCTTACTCTTGTTCCCTTCGAAAGCAAATTTATCATTTTTGTAGCATAATTTAATATCAGTATATTTATATTTTTTAAAGCAAAATTAATTAATTAAAATTAATGTAATTAGTTTAATTTTATATTAGTATTAACTAATTAAATTAATCTCAATAGAAAAAATTCATTTTCGTTTTTTAATAAATCAAGGCTATTAGAGTTTGGATAATCTTTAACTTATTAACTAAACAAAATAAATAAATATTGGTACTCACATTAATGAGATGGACAAGCCTGTCGATTCTTGCACAGTCGTTCTATATTTTGATGTATGCTGGTAAGCTTAATTCAGAGATCGTCACATACATCGAGTCGATTTCGGTACTTTGTTTTTATTAGAGTTAGTGATGAAAACCCTTTCTCACACAGATACGTAAAAGCAAACTGAATTATAATCTGTAAAGCACCAATGTACAATTCACTATATTCGCTTTTCACTTGTGATAAGGTCCACAAATTAACCATACATTCCGCTTGGAATTTCATTTTAAGTCTGGTGGCATTTGAGAGTTCAATTAACTGTTCTCATTCACTCAATGAAAGTTTGTTATTTTCAATATCGCAATGAAAGGGGTCAAAGTCTGGTGGCATTTGAGAGTTCAATTAACTGTTCTCATTCACTCAATGAAAGTTTGTTATTTTCAATATCGCAATGAAAGGGGTCACAAACCCATGAAAATTCGTCATATTTACTTGGAAAATAAGTTTCAAATCGTGGCAGTACAAACACATTTTTTTTTTAACTTCCAACTACATATTTTACAGTGCTTGGAAGGAAAATACAGAACATTAATAAGTAACACAACTTAAAATTTAATTTTGATACTGGTACTCTTTTATATATATATATATATATATATATATATATATATATATATATATATATATATATATATATATATTTGCCAATGCAGCATTTCGCTCTAATAATAATTTGACATATTTAATGTACATATCGTTCACTTCAAGTTATTGTGACGGAAGAGAAGATTATTTTCATGTTAGGATGTCACTGTTCATAACAAATGCTATATCTGAAAAGTCGTAGTTTTTTGTATACCTAAAAAGGGTAGCTTACCGATGCAAAGCTGCAGTTTAGCTCCACATCAGAACAGAACAACATAATATATGTACAGCATAACTGTACAGGCCTGGATATGACGACACAACTTATCCTACTTTCGTAATTCAAGGTCAAGAATTAACTCAACCCAAACCCAGCCCCTGTTCATCTCCACTTTCATCCCAGTGCAAAAGCCTCCTATACTCGGTGTAACATAAAGTAAATTAGATTATTTTCTTAAATTCCGCTTATTTTTTAATCGGTAAATATTTTCTCAAATTAAATTTGAATGTGTGTACACGCGAGACAATAAATTAATACAAAATTCTGGAGCAGGACAATAAAGATAATTACAAATATTTAGACTTTACTGCTTTAAGTTAAGAATGACATTTGAACCAAAAAAAAATACAGCCATGTTAGGAAAATTGTACTAGAGCCTTACACATGAGTAAAATAAATAGGCCTACCATACATTTGAGTTTTTAGGCTTTCATGGTGACTGTGAGCAGAATTAGGTGCTCTTGGGTATTCCACCATGTCCTGGAACTTGACATTTCCAACATTTCAGAACTACATACAGGTTCCATCATCAGGGCAGACAGGTAAGACGAGAAGGGTTGCTTACTTTGCTGGGCCGTTATGCCAGGCTCAGTTGTCTGGGTTAGCCTGGTATAATGAGCTCAACCTATCTGTCCTGATGTTGAAACCTGTATCTAGTTCTGGAATGTTGCAAATGTCAAGTTCCAGGACATGGTGAAATACTAAAAAGCCTAATTCTGAATATTGGACAGCTCATAAATTAAAAGACAAACTAAATATAAGCTTATTTCGTAACACCTTCCTTACTTACTGGCTTTTAAGGAACCTGGAGGTTCATTGCCATTGGTCCCTATCCTGAGCAAGATTAATCCAGTCCCTACCATCATATCCCACCTCCCTCAAATCCATTTTAATATTATCTTCCCATCTACGTCTCGGCCTCCCCAAAGGTCTTTTCCCCTCTGGCCCCCAACTAACACTCTATATGCATTTCTGGATTCGCCCATACGTGCTACATGCCCTGCCCAATTTCGTAACACCACTGAAATATTTTATTATATTTATTTCATCAGCATTTTAAACACCTTAAAAAATAGAATGCTTAGAGAGATGAATAAATACAAGACATTCACCAAAGCACATTGATACAGCCCGCAGTGCAAGCAAGGGGCTTATAATGCCGACATCATATTGAATGAGCATTGCAAAGCACGTTTGCTTATTTGAGTCCCATTTGCCCGTGTCTGTTAGATGGTATGATCACAAGAAAAGAAATGGGAGACAAGAGTCGGACTAAATAAATCTTATATTGGTCTCCAGCTCGGACTGAGTGCTGCAAAATAATAAATGTCTCCACAGGTAGAAGAACAGTACACATTTCGATAGTACCTGGCACATTATGGCATCATTGTGAATCAGTAGCAGCTCGTGTCTGAAAAAGTAGGTGAAGCACAAAATTGTTGCAAGGTTTTCAAAGCCCATGTAGCTAGTTTCATTGATAATAATCGGAACTCTATGCAACTAAAGTAATTTCTTCCCATAAATTTCCATTATATTCAATCGTGGAAAGTGATTTCACTGTATTTATTTCTGTCAGCTATCAGTGCACTTAACGGTATATGTAAATTAAGATATGCTTATTGCTTACCTATCTTTTGTACACTAAGTTGATTCCCCATTTCTTCAGGGCTGCGAACCTGCCAATAACATTCTCATGGAAGGGCTGTGATTCCATCATCTTGTCCAACATATCTTTTTGGAGTGAAATATTCCCTAACGCTGACAGTCTCTTCTGTGATATTGAGTTTCTCTGTTGTGTTTTTATTCGTTTTAAAGACGAGGAGCTCCTCTCGACGGATACGCAAGTAGATGGTAGTATTAAAATGAGGGAATATAACTTATACACTTCTCCAAATACATCTTTGTTGACATTGTTGTCACGAAGAAGTCTAGCACTTTCTTAACTGGTATATTCCTTTATTCACTGCTCTGGTACAAAAGTTAAAGTTTAGTTTTTAGAACCTACGTCTTTTTTTTTTTTTTTTTTAATATGCTGAAATAGCTAGCTTACAGTGAAGAAAGCGGATCATGTGGGAAGTTTCTACTATAGGGGTAGTTACCCAAAGAGCGCGCAGTCCTACAAGAGTACGCAGCTTTAATTTTCTATGTTGGCTGCATTGCAACGAGCTGAAGTGGAACTTGTAAGAAGGTATCTTCATAAGCGATGTTCTGATATAGAAGTCACTTTTTATTGCTGAGGATTATATTAGTTATTGGTAAGTTGCAATTTTTTATACTAATCTTGTAATTTTGTGTATTTTGAAATTAGTTTCTTTCTCAGGAAATAATTTTGAAATAGGTTTTACAATGTGCGCATGGAAAACGTTCTTCCATAACCTGTAAGTTCGCACAAAGAGGGAAATCAGTTATTGTATGCTACTTCCATCTATTGTAATTTTTTGTCAGTACAACAAGGCCTCAAAGAGGGCGCACAGCTGGATCCCTCAAGAGTGTGCGCGTACTCTTGGAGGACACTAACATTTCTAGCATTGTCGGATAAAATAAAGCAGTTTAAACTTCTTCTAGGGATGTTAGTGTTTCTTGTTGATGTTTATGAAGGTTAATTTTTATATAAAATTTTCTACTAAGTAGGTATACTTTAGTATATTTACAATTTTGTAGAATATACACCGTGTGATTCTTCATTTTAGGAAACGTCGTGTAGGGAAAGTTGCATCAGCTGAGAGAGGACAGATAGTTTCAATTGTGTGTTGTCTGTCTCCAACATTCCTCCAGCTATTATTTTTCCGAGGAAGAGACTCAATCCTGAATTGTACAGAGATGCTCCTGAAGGCTTCTTGCACCTAATTTCGGATTCTGGATTCATGAACATGGAGCTTTTCGTGGAATGGCTGCAACATTTCACACAATTTGTAAAGCCAACCAAGGTTGGTCCAGCTCTTCTAATCCTGGATAACCACACTTCGCATTGCAACTTGGAAGCAATATTATACTGCAGAGATTCATCACACTTCTTACTCTGCCCCAAATGCGAGCCACATGATCCAGCCCCTTGATAAAAGCTTCTTTGTGCCCCTTAAATCTGCCTATTCTACAGAACGTGATAAATTTATGGTTCGCAATCCAGGACGTGTGATAACTCACAGGGAAGTGGCTTCTCCGTTCTGTAGAGCATATGAAAGGGTAGCTACTCTGGAAAAGGCGAAGAATTCATTCCGTGCCACAGGAATCTTCCCTTTTAACCCAGAAATATTCACGGAGGATGATTTCCTATCGTCTGCCGTGTCATCTAGACCAGAACCAAATCAAGAAACTGAAGAGAGGAAGCCTCAACAGAAAGTCCAGTTAAATCCTGATGTAGAGGAATCTCAACAAGTCCGTCAAGATACATTTCAAACAAATTTTATCTCTCGTCCTGACGGTAAAAATAATCTGAATGGACAAGTTTGCTCGCCTTCGTCTACCTTCAGCAAACCTCCAATCAAAAAGGAAGAGGACGGGGAAGAAATCAGAAATAATGACTTCATTTCCATACAAGAATGCTCTGGAGACATCAGGGAGGAAACAAACAGAAGGAACTGATCAGAAGTCCATTTGGTCAAAGGAGAAAAAGCGACTGAGGATTGACCCAGAAACTCCCACAACATCCAAAGAAAATTGCAATATTTTATGTCCAGGTTGTGGTAAAAAATATCAGGAACCGTTGACAGAAGACTGGGTGCAATGTGAAAACTGCAAAGAATGGTGGCACAAAGCCTGCTCGTGCTATGAGGGAACTGGTGTATTTATTTGTGACATATGTTAGCGCGTACTCTTGAAGGACTGTATGCGCACTCTTAGATGCTTGTTCCTACAAGAGTGCGCAATGCCCAGATTTTGATTGAAGGGCCAATACTCATCTATAATTTCTTGTGTAACTGATTTGTGTTTTATGTTTAAATAAACAATGTTCAATAACTTCAATGACATAAAAAGTTTTTACTTTATCACTCAACTTTAATGCTGACAAGCAAATTAATTTATGTGCGTACTCTTAGAGTCCTTTCCCCTAAGTGTCAAATTTGGAAGTATCAGCCAGGCTGACGAAACGAAGTTATACATCTTGATTACACAACTTTTAACACTATATCACTTCGGAAAATGTATTATGTGTCTTTCTCGTGTTAAATTTACATTAAGTCATTAACATGTTTCAGCCTGTTATCATCCATCTTCAGAACTGGTTGTTGCTAGTCTTGGCACCTTGTATTTGTGTTTTCTGTGGGGGTGTGTCTGTGTAGTGTAATGTAAACTGCAACACCTGCAACAACTTCTACACAGAACAGACAGGCAGATCATTTCAAACACGTTACAAAGAACACATCACAGCCATAACAAAAGTACAAAACACTTCCACATATGCAGAACACACCACAAATGCTAACCACACGTACAGAGACATCAACACACATGTAAATTCTACACATTTAACCAAAAAGCCAGAAACTAAACACACTAAAACAATACGAAATACATAGGCACATAAAAACACATCCAAATGAAATTCTCAACACACAACTCAATTTCAGAACACACACACTCTTTGACTCCACATTACACTACACAAACACACCCCCACAGAAAAAAACACAAACAAAAGATTCCAAGACCAGCTACAACCAGTTTTGAAGCTGGCCAATAACAGGCTGAAACATGTTAACGAGGTAATGTAAATTTAACACGAGAAAGACACATAATAAGTTTTCTGAAGAAACAAAGTTTTTCTAAATCCCCAAATCTTTTATCAATCTGCATGATGATGTCAATGATCTCAAAGAACAATATCTTGTAATTACGAACATGTTCTATATCACTTTTTCCACTATAGCAGCAGTCTGTACTTCCTCCCTGAGAATTCACTTCTACTTTTCTCTACATTCAAAATTCTAGCATCTGAAATCTCCACGATTAAGCAAAGAAATGCTTTCGTCATGGCTCCGAAATGATAATTCCTGCTTGCTTAAATACAAAGCAGTGTCAATGACTGACCACTTAACATGTCTGTTTAAACGAACATTTTCAATATATTGCACTAACAATAGCCTAGCATTTTCTTTTAGAACATTCCCAATAGTGTTCATATTCTTCTGTAAATGTTTGAACTGCAGCACACACTTTAAATGTTCCACTGAATTTTCATGTTTTTGTAGAGCATGACTAACATTATTTTAGAAAATCACTGAATCCGGTTTCATTCCACATATGTTTTTTAACTCCAAGTAGTAGGCATGACTAACAAAATAGTATTTCAATGTAGTGGCTCCCACACAACCACTCACTGATGCTTGCAGTACCATGAAGTTTTAAAATTAAGTTCGTATGTTTTGCCAGCTTGTGAGTTTAACTTTTTACAGTTTATGTCTAAAATTGGTTGAGTTCTGTCTAGAAACAATAGATAACTCTTATCCTGCTCACACAAGCGATTAAACGAGGTTTGAATTGAAGGGCTCGGTGCAATAAGGTGCTAACCCTCACTTTTGTGAAAATTGAGATTTATACACAAACATACGTGGAATAATATTGTGCACTTTCTGTCAGAAGATGGCTCTGGTATGAGTATAAATTTCGCAGCAGTAAATGCATATCCTTTTTCTAATCAATGTTAAGAGTCATTTGTTTTGAGCAATAAGGCGCCAACCTATACCAAGTTGGAAGGAGAAAGTAGCCAAACGAACAGATTCTAAAAAAATAAGTTAAATGAAACGATGATGTGAGTATACTGTATTTTTTTTCATGGAGTGCAGTTTCATAGAAAGGACTTTGCTGACAGACCTTCTACTGCCCCCTACTAATTGGTTGTCATAAATAAATGTCTTCCTTACTGTGACGGAAATCTTGTCTTCTCCTGTCAGTAACCAATCACAACCCTCGTTCAGAACAATTGACAGACTCCCGTCTAATCCACGTGGAGGCAGAGTTGCCGCGTCTTTTCCGAATTCCAAGAATGCCGTCGAGGGTCACGAGGATTGTGGCAGGATTGTGGCAACTGTGCAATCTTGGGACGAGGGGACAGGATGGAATTGTCAGAGGTGATTATGTAGGAAGTCATAAATCTGTAAATGGGTGTTCAAAGGAACCACCGAACTGCACTCCTTGAAATAAAATAAGGTATAACTAAACTGATGATAGCATCGACGACCCAGATTATATTATATCTGACTGGAAATGAAGGCACATCGGAAGAGGTAAGGATTAATTTAATTTCTCATTATTAAAATAGTATTGAGGGATGACACCTTCTTGCATCAAAGCTAAACGTTATAAAAGTTACATATATATATATATATATATATATATATTTTACTCCACTGTGTCAGTGTGAATTAAACATATCAAGGGAACCTGAAATCAGTCACATCAAATTCCCTCCAAACAGGAAAAGAAAGCGTCACAATTAAGACTGGGAACATTTTAAACACAAGAGAAGGAAAAATAAAGGACAACAATATACTTCACTATTCAACAAAGAAGTTACTCAGACTAGAGCGATCGTGATTTTGGTCGCATACAGTAGAGTTGTATTCTCGGAGATATTGTTCTGCCGTTTATACTACAGAAAACTGGTCATATATAGAGTGTATCAAAAGGTCAGGTAAAGCCTTAAGGAGGTGATTCAGGATCTTATTTGCAACAAAAAATCCTAATACACTTTTTCAATATTCATCCCCGTTTCCGAGTTACATGAATATCACGTACCGTATCTATTCCCATTTGATTCCACGTCTAATGGACCTGTCTGCTTGAGAGAAGGTAGGCTAATTGTCAGTTGTCTACAGCAGATGCTCAAAATGTTCCCCCCTCTTGCACGAACACACGTTTCAGCACGTCGTCTGACCTCTCGCTGCTCATTATCCAATCCGTGCTGGTATATCTCCATTGCAGCTGTGTTAATCTTTGCAATGAGCTCTTCCCTGCTTGCTATCTCCGTTTGGTACACTTTCTCCTTCTTGCAGCCCCAGAGAAAAAAGTTCAATGGTGTTAAGTCTGGGGACCGGGCTGGCCAGGCAACTATGGTATCAACTATACGGAACTCCACCACATTTCAGACTTCCAGTACACCAATGGTTAGATCACCATTTTCGAGATAGATGGATTGAAAGGGGTGGTCCCAATCCCTGGCCAGCCCGGTTCCCAGACCTAACACCAGTGGACTTCTTTCTCTGGGGCTCCATGAAGGAGAAAATGTACCAAACGGAGATAGCAAGCAGTGAAGAACTCGTTGCAAAAATTAACATGACTGCAATGGAGATACACCAGCACGGATTGGATAATGTGCAGCGAGAGGTCAGAAGGCATGCTGAAGTGTGTATTCGTGCGAAAGGGGGACATTTTGAGCATCTGCTCTAGACTACTGACAATTAGCCTACCTTCTCTCAAGCAGACAGGTCCATTAGGTGTGGAATCAAATGGGAATAGATACGGTACGTGATATTCGTGAAACTCGGAAACGGGGATGAAATATTGAAAAAATATATTAGGATTTTTGTTGCAAATAAGGTCCTGAATCACCTCCTTAAGGCTTGACCTGACCTTTTGATACATCCTGTATAATCTTAAATGCTAATACAAAAAAGAAGTTTAGAGTAACGAAGATGCATCAGTTGGACTTTAAAAATTTTCGTCCATTGACTTATTCAATACTGAAGAAAATAGTTTCAGATTCAAACAAACCTCTCCAATTTTCAAATGCCTCTTTGTTTAAGATTGACTCAGCTTTACCAGGCATTTTAGAGGTTGGTTACACTTACTAGCATGAACTGTCATTACATTCAGTACACTCTCAAGAAATGGGGTCGTCATAGTTCAACAATTTCAATTTGTGATTTACAACCTAAATATTCAACACAACTTCCTATAGAGAGTCGAAAATTTGCAGATGTAATGTTACTTCTGGAATAGATCCCACCAGTACATCATGTTTTCTACAGGAATCTCGTTACTCACGGTACTGCAGGTGAAGAACATTAACCTGAAAATGTGGATATACTTGATGATAATATATAGTGCACGGTAAAATTGAATTGCTGTAATGCCATTTAAATTTCGGCCAGTGTATGGGACCAGTGATGCACAAGGAGAGCTGCGATAGGTAGCGAAATCTGATTACGAAAGCCGCTATAACAGCTGTGGAGGATCACCGTGCTAACGACACGATACCTGCATTCTGGTTGGATGATCGTCCACCTCTGTTTCGGCATGTGGACGTGAGGTCAGCAGCCGACTGGATGATCATGGTCCTTCATGGACTGTTGTGCCTCGGATTATTATTATTATTATTATTATTATTATTATTATTATTATTATTATTATTATTATTATAAGCAAATCTTGTTGTAAACACAGTATAATACAACGTTAAATTAGAATGTCCAAGTGTAGAGGACAAATTCAGATATAATTCATTACAATTCTAATTTAGTTAGGTTGTATAAGTGTTCAGAATAAAATTATGTTTGCAATTCATTCGTAATCATTCTCAAAGCAGTGTCCAACCATCTGGTGCAATAAGGTGCTAACCAACATAGACATCCCCGATTATCAAATATGCCTGTAATATAGGTCTTCCAAATTCGGTAAAATGTTTCAAAATTACATAAATGTAACTTAAGAGTCACAGCTTCACATTGAAAGCAGTTTCAGCATTTTAGTTTCAATATTTGGAATTATGCCTTTTTCTAAACTTTAAAATGCTCATATCTCAGAAGTAACTACGTGTGGGTTAACATCTTATTGCACCGAGCCCTTCAATTAATGTACAAACTGTGTTATTCAACGGATTCATTTTCACATTGCAACATAATACAAAAAATTATATAATAGGTCCTAACACACTTATTAGAAATTCATTAAAAACTGAAACGCACTTAATGTCTTCACCTAATAAAGTAATAAGTAAAATAAATTATATTTTAAAAATTATCACAACTGAATAGCAAGAGTCGAGAACCGACACAAAACACAACGAAAAACAGATTGAGGTACTGAGGAAAAGCAAAAATTCATTCATAACTTGCACTAACAAGGCTGTGTTCAGAATATCAAACTTTCTTTCCATTGCTTTCATAGTATTAATTTTAGTGGAATTTTTCTATGAGGTACAGTAAAATTGTAGCAAGAAGAATAAAAAATGAAAGAAATGAAGACAGCAGCACAAAAATTAAAACCCTAAAACATAATAGGACCTATATAGAAAGAAGACTTGACAAAGCAGAATTTTAAGGAAAGAATTTTCTTTAGGATGGGCCATGTTGCTGGACAGACAAGTAGTCATAAATCTCCGTGTCACCTATTATAGAAAGCGCATTGACTGGGCCGAAGACCAAATACATGTTCGTCACAGCAACACCCAACAAAACTCTTCGCGATTGACATGGTTAAGTGCATGATCAAGGAGGCTGAACAGTTATCTGCCATGCTATTTTCAAATGACAGAGTGGCTCGTCGCATTCAAAACATGATACCTTATGTCAAGAAAGAATACAGTAAAACCATCGGCTCAGATCATGTCAATTTGCACTTCAGATAGACGAGTCAAGTAATGTAGCAGAGCTGGCAGTTGTAGTAGTGTTTGTCTGTTACCGGTACCATTATGAAGATACTATTGAAGAAGATATGCTATTATGTAAACTGCTGCCCGCTAATGCAACAGGATCTGAAAGTTTTTAGACATGTTAGTGAGTACTTTGCAGAAAATCATATACCCTGGGACAATATTTGTGTTCATGTCTGCACGGATGGTGCAAAGGCAATGGCTGGGAAAACAACTGGTGCAGTATCGCACATAAAGTCAGTTAAAAAAATTGCAAAAGCAGTCAATGTATTTTGCACAGTCAAGCTTTGGCCACATAAAAAATGCCACTTTCCCTCAAAAATGTTCTTAATGAAGCAGTAAAAATCGTTAATTTTATCAAATCCAGACCACTAAATTCAAGACTCTTCAAAATCATTTGTGAGGACATGGTAAGCCTTCATAAATCTCGTCGCCCTGAGTAGCGCAGTTGGTATAGTGCTGGCCATCTGTGCCCGAGGTTGCGGATTCGATCCCGGCCCAGGTCGATGGCATTTAAGTGAGCTTAAATGCGACAGACTCATGTCAGTAGATTTAGTGGCATGTAAAAGAACTCCTGCGGGACAAAATTCTGGCACACCGGCGTCGCTGATATAACCTCAGCAGTTGCAAGTGCCGTTAAATAAACCATAATTTTTCATATAGGCCTATCTCTGCTTCTCCATACAGAAGTGAGATGGCTTTCTCGCAGAAAAGCTTTAAGTAGACTCTTCGAACTTAGGGCTGAGGTGATGACTTTCTTAATTGATCACCATTTCGAGTTGGACGATCATTTGAGTGACAAACAATGGCTCTTGAGACTTGCCTATTCAGCTGACATTTTTGTCAAAATGAACGAAGTAAATGTGTCATTGCAGGGGAAAAATGCTTATATATTTACTGCAGCAGATAAAATCATGGCTTTCAAGAGAAAATTCTAGTTCTGGATGAGAAGTCCAACCGGCCATGAATTTGAGAGCTTCCCTGCTTTGAAAGATTTCCTTGAGAGGAATGAAGAAACTCTCCTAGAACTTGATGAATTAATTGAAGAATTTGTAAAGCATTTGGAGATATGCGCCATACTGTAGAGCAGTAATTTCCAAAACAGAAAAACTGAAAACAATTCTCAAAACTTGTGCATTATTCAGTGTTATCAAAGAAAGCTATTAAAATTCTACTTCCTTTTATAAGTACTTACCTATATGAAATTGGGTTTTCTGTGTGTACGTGTATCAAAACTAATACCGAAACAGACTGCTTACGGAACCAGACATGATACTTCAGCTTTCCAACAGTAAACCCGATATTAAAGAAATATGCAAGCGTAAACAACACAAACACTCGTCCCACTAATCTATTTCAAACAGGTGTTCTTTCTGGGAGAAAAAAAAAAAAAAAAAGAAGAAGAAGAAGAAGATTAAAAGGTAAAAAAGGTAAAGGTATCCCCGTAACATGCCATGAAGGCACTTGGGGGGCATGGAGGTAGAGCCCCATGCTTTCCATGACCTCGGCACTAGAATGAGGTGGTGTGGTCGGCACCACGCTCTGACCGCCTTTTACCCCCGGGAAAGACCCGGTACTCAATTTTATAGAAGGCTGAGTGAACCTTGGGGCCGTTCTGAAAGTTTGGCAACGAGAAAAAATCCTGTCACCACCTGGGATCGAACCCCGGACCTTCCAGTCCGTAGCCAGCTGCTCTACCAACTGAGCTACCCGGCCGCCTAGAAGAAGATTAAGTGTCTGAAATTTAGTATGAATTACAGTGTTAACAATGCAAGTGGACATAATTTCATTTATGCTTGTTATATATTTACTGATCTCTATAACAGTAGCAAATATACTTCAGAAAAAATTATAATTTTTAAATACGAGTATGTATAATGCGTGAGTTCAAAAAACATGTTTAATGTTTGTGGTAAAAATAAGCCAGGATTACTAATCTTTGTAATAACAACAAATACAGTTCAACAACGTTATTTATAGGCCTAATTTTTAAATATGTATAACATGTGATATCATATGTAATGTTAGTGGTAAAAATACATTTGGTAATTTAATATTTGTCTGTAATATATATATTATATATACACACACATCACTAATATTTCGCTGGGTTCCACAGTTTAATTTTGGATTTAAAATGATTACATGAGTAGAAAAGTTTGAGAAACGCTGCTCTACACCATTGTAATTGTTCAAAAGAATCTAGGATATGGACGGAGAATACTCCGTTCTAAATGTATTTGGAGGCCACAGCCCCTACTAATATAGTAACAGTTCACTATCACTGAGTTAAGCAGATGTAACACCACAAAAGGGCATATACACTAACACTACCATACACACAATAAAAGCACTGGTTGTAAACTTCAAGAGCACGAACGCCGTACGTCCTACCATAACTGAAGCTCGACCCGTACTGACTTTTGTTTATGTTATTATGTTTCCAAGGTGACCAACAAACTAATTCACAGAAATGCCAACACACTTATTTTCCCAATAGTTGAAATAAAATACCAGTATAAACATTGCCCGCTATATTCAAATTATAGAGTATGTCTAGAGACGACAGCAGTCAGCTTGGGAGCCATTTAATTGGCAAAATAGCATGACCGCGTTCTTTTAAATGATCACGTGACAGCTTTAAATGGCCACTAGGACGAAAATTAAACTAGATTTAGAATCTAGAGAGATTATACTTAATTAATAATATAAAAACAAAAAATCATACTTTTTTAAGATTTTGGTCAATTTTCACCTATGCATTCCCTTAAGTAAAAACATTATAGCTTTAAAACATAAGAACAAGAAAACTGACAGTGTTATCTCAATTAGCAGCAGCAGCAGCATGCGTGCATGTCTCGTAACTTACATATGTATTCACCATAAATTTTCACACAGAATAAATTCTGAATAGACAAAATCTTTCTACTTATATATTTTTATTATCCACAATGTCAAAACACCTCTGATTGAGGTTCTGGCTGATATGTACATCTATTATCAGACAGTACATCTCACTTGATGATAGGTGTCAGAGGAAGAACAATAATTATTGTATATATTTTAAATCTGATTAGTGAAATATGTTACTAGTCAATGATGTATGAAATGAAGAAGGAAAGGAACTGGCCATCCTACCCCATTATCTCATAGCTTCGTTACCTTATTGGTGTCACTTATGAGGCTCCAACCTGTCTTCGGACAGTTGACTAAACTGACAACAATGTAATAAAATTCAAATTAATTCTCCAGAAAAACATCAAAGGAAGTACATCTTTCTTTCTCTTCACTACTAAATACCAACAATACGTGAGAGATCCAGAACGAATTACTAGGAAAATGGTCCGTTTCCCTAGTATTGCGTCCTGAACTTCCTGTCTGTTTAACAAGAAGGGAGAAAAGGCAGATGTGCCTTCTTCGGTGTAGAGAATTACCAAATTCATTTCCTGTCATCAGTACATTTCAAAACCATGTACGAAGTATCAAGGCATATAACCTCAATAGGTCTAATTTATTCAAAAGTTGATTATTTGTATGTTTACAGCAAAACTCACTACTTTCTTTTACAAAACTTTCTTTTAAGTAGCTTACAAACTCTTTTTAACATATCAAGAATAAATAAAAAATATAAATGCAATTTCAGTTCATAACACTTTGGACTATAAGCTATCCCCATACTAGTCGGATGATCGTTCACCTCTGCTAGCAGTCGGCTTTGATCCTCTACAGGCTGTTTAGTAATGTTTATTAATTTTTAAACTTGAAGTTCAGGTTGTAAATAAACAATACGAGGGGCACAAATGACATTCTAAAAACCAACATACAGATGAAACCATTTTAAATGTAAAAAATATTCACAGTTTAAAACGTACTATTGCACTACACAATGAAAACTCAGAAAGAACAATGAGAAAGAATAGCCCTAAAAGAACCAACCAAACAATGTTGTTGTCTAGTGCCTTGCATTTGGCAATGAAGCCATTAGCAGACCAACCAAACAATGAATTCACATATTTAATTATATTTTACAAGTTGTCCAAAATATGGTCAGTAAGAAGAATGTGTACTTCAACATATCACTAGCACCATACAAAGACTGCACTATAGCACAAACATCAAAGTGAAAGTGAAGTAGTACATAGGAGCCACAGAACAATAACAAGAATGTCTCCTTTCACCCATTCTTTTTAATAATTCTATTCACGAAGTCACAAGGGAATAATGACAATATTTGTGTATAAAAACGATTAAAATATTATACAAAATAATGGATATTAATGGACAAAATATATTAGCTCATGCGATAAGTATAACATTGTAAACTAATTTCATAATAATGGTCCATGGGCGTGAATTTGAACTGCCACTGGGGGAGACCCTGGTGTACCAGCATCATGCGGAAGTACTGCGTGAAGTCTGCAGCCAGGTAGTGCCACTCGAAACTTCTGTCCAGCAGCCAGATCTTGGGGTCCTCTCGTTTTAGATCGGATTCGCACTCGCTCTTGTGAAGGTACACCAGACACACCTTTCCAATGCCTTGGCAAGCGTCCAGTTCGAAGATCTTGCACTTGACGCCGAAGTTGGGGCGCTGCCTGGGGTCGTCCTGCTCGCTGCAGATTTCGATGTCCAGCAGCTTGGGACATTCCGCATCGCCCATGCTCTTGATGCCGGCCAGCCATCGTAACTCAGACATAGAGTTGATCTTCATGTTGCCGATGGGGAGCACCTCGCCTTGTGGATATTCTCGACCATGGCTTCATTAAAGATCGGACATCCTCTCTCCTTTCTTCGTGGAAGTTTTGTTCTTGTGAACTTTCTACCCGTGCTCAAGCAGGTACGCTACACATTAAATGAGAAAGATCTCTTCTAACGAAATAGAGTTAGGAAATGATCCCAGGATGGAGGCAGCATTCCCTCGCTGAACCGCTATTCCAATGCGTTGACGAAGGAAATTGATACATCTAGGATCGCCGGTACGGGACAGTAGGTGTGTACCAATTTGGGTGAGTAGATCTTTAGCGTCTCTACACCACGGACCAAAGGTCTCAACTGCAAAAGCGACGAAGATGTAATTTGATGTTAAATGTTCATATTTGCGTCGTTTAGCATGATAAGCGGATTCAGCAGCAGATCCGGCACAATTGACAGAAGATTTTAAATGAGAAAGGGCTAATGTATCTACACATGTAAAATCCCAGATGAGTGATTTACCTTTGGACCAAGGAATTGTATAGACCTACAGAAAAGGAGACATACCAAAAGAATTCTTAAGCATATTTATGGCTTTCAGAGAACCTGGAGGTTCATTGCCACCCTCATGTAAGCTCACCATCGGTCTCTATCCTGAGCAAGATTAATCCAGACCCCACCTCCCACAAATCCATTTTAATATTCTCTCATCTACGTCTTGGCCTCCCCAAAGGTCTTTTTCTCTCCAGCCTTCCAATTAACACACTACATGCATTCTGGATTCGCCTATATGTGCTACATGTCATGCCAGTCTCAAACGTCTGGATTTAATGGTGAAGAATAAAATGTGTGCAGTTCTGCGTTGTGTAACTTTCTCCATTCTCCTGTAACTTCATCCCTCTTAGCCCCAAATATTTTCCTAAGCACCTTATTCTCAAACACCCTTAACCTATGTTCCTCTCTCAAAGTGAGAGTCCAAGTTTCACAACCATACAGAACAACCGGTAATATACCTGTTTCATAAATTTTAACTTTCAGCTTTTTTGGAAGCAGATTGGATGACAAAAGCTTCCCAACTGAATAATAATAATTTCCGATATTTATTCTGCATTTCGTTTCCTCCCGAGCGTCATTTATATTTGTTACTGCTGCTCCAAGATATTTGAATTCTTCCACCTCTTCAATTTTTATATTTCCATTTCATACTATGTTCTGGTCACGAGACATAATCATATACTTTGTCTTTTCGGGATTTACTTCCAAACTTATCTCTTTACTTGCTTCAAGTAAAATTCCTGTGTTTTTCCTAATAGTTTGTGGATTTTCTCCTAACATATTCACGTCATCCACATAGACAAGCAGATGATATTATATAGTCATTAAAATATATAGTTGTCGCATTACATAGAATATCCATCCTGGGGAAATGATACTGTTCTGCTCTCGGAGGAGAAGGCCTTTTGAGGGCCAAACTAAAATCTCTGTTGCCGAAGTGGTTCTGTTGGAATGTCTTGTGCAGGTATCGAATCTCCGAAGAGAGACTTTCTTGGTCCGAATCCCCCTCGCCCTGTGCAGAAAAGCTCGTTTATGTGTCATTGATGGTGACTGGTTATATACTGGCTAGACATGGTCTCACAGCACTTGAATCCCTGAAGATGACACAGCTAGTCATCGAAAGCTTGAAAGCAACAATCCAACTCACCTGGCTGAGAATCCGAGAAAAAATTATTCCATAAGTTGTTCTCTCTCAGTAAGGAACACGTGTGCCTATCTTCTATTTCTGAAAGTGTATATTTCCTACTTCTGCTGTGTTTATTTAATTTGTGCATAAAATACAGTGTGGTCGCGTCACACTTGATCCGAAGAATGTTCCCACGTGGGTGGGAGCAAGCCTATAGAACACGAGGTAAAACATGACATTTTAGATCCGTAATCTTCAGCGTATTGCATTCACATAACTTTCATTAATTAATGACATGCACACAGTCATCATTTTATTTCATTAACCTGTGTTACAGTAGTTGCTAAAAGTGGTGTCCATTAGCATTCAGACATTCCTGATATCTTTTGATGAAATTTGAATGCACACGCAAAAGTTCTTCTTTCATTATCCTTCTAATTTCTGTTATTAGGTTGTCTTTCTTTCTTACCGCGTGCGATTATTATTATTATTATTTGTGGTGAACATCTAAAAAATAGAGTCTATAGAAATACGCCGGAGATTATGGATCTAAAATGGCGCGTGTTAACCATTTTAATGGACAGCACATAATGAACAGTTAATCGAAAAAAAAAAAAAACAGATAATACCGGTACTTATTATCAATTTTAATGGACATACATCTATCTGATGCCGTTAAAATATTTTGAAAAGTCGTTATTTCTTCTGCATTTTCCTACAACTAATTTTCTTGTTGTATGTTCGTTTTAAGTTTATTAATCACTAAAAAATATACGAGCAAGTGGGTTACTTAATTTACTTACAAATGGCTTTTAAGGAATCCGGAGGTTCATTGCCGCTCTCACATAACCCCGTCATCAGTCCCTATCCTGAGCAAGATTAATCCATTCAATACCATCATATCCCACCTCCCTCAAATCCATTTTTATATTATCCTCCCATCTATGTCTCGGCCTCCCCAAAGGTCTTTTTCCCTCCGGCCTCCCAACTAACCATACATATCCATCAACTCATTATTATATCTTCTTCACCAGTTAACACCATCATGAACCGCTTCCAATATCTTTCTCAAAGTCTTTCTTTCAAAAACTGCTAGCCTGTTGCACATTTCAACATTTAACGTTCATGTTTCTGCACCATATAAAACAAGTGGTCTTATTAATGTTTTATATATGTTCTTTTCCACCTTTTCAAAGAATAAATTTCCAATTTGTATATTTCCATTTCGTACTACATTCCAGTCACGAGACATATACATATATACTTTATCTTTTTGGGATTTACTTCCAAACCTATATCTTTACTATGAGCAGTATGAACAATTCAGGAACTAGAAAAGAGCAGTCTAAAACCATCACTCTATACCACTTAAAAAATCGCGTTCTTTCTTGCAAATAACTCACAGTACAGTAGTTGAGATGGATAATGGATATTCTATTGTCCTCTCCAATGACAATCATAGTGAGCCTTAGTGCTCCCGACTGACTAAAGTTTGTGCTATCAATGAAGAAAAAAGAAGTTACAGTTAAGAGACAAATTCTCGATGACTAAAACCTTTACTACATTTCAAGCAAATCAGCAGTCACTTTTTTTTTTTTTTTTTTTTTTGTCTTTTAATTATTTCTGAAGCCACAGTTTCTATGCATTCCCGTTCCGTAATTCAGTACCGGTACTTTGTTTCAGAGCTATCTGTTGCAATAAATCGATTCCAAGAATTTTGTTTTCTTGGAGCATTTTCTGTGAGCATATCCAATACAGTCACATCATGATCTTCTGTCAAGCTGTGGGGAACAAACCGTGTACAATGTGGATAATTTTCCTTTACATGTTTGACATCAACTGGCAAGTGTGAGTTGTTACTACTTATAGTTTATATTGTCCTGTGTTTTTTATTGTGATTTCAAATCATTCCATTGTTCCTATAAAGGGACACTGGGACTCAGCTGAGAAACTTTAAAAATGTTTTATCAATTGCTTTCAAATTCGTTGTGTTTCTTGTGTCTGTACATTTAAATGATAGTAACAAATTTCATAAAGATTCGTTAGTTCCTTAGGTAATAATTTTCACTTATTTTAATTAAATTATGTATAAATTCAAAACATTCCTCACAGCTTCAGATTTGTTAATTGCATTTTTTTAAATTACATCTCACGATTAGGAAAACTGTGCATGGATTTTTAGATTTGAGTATTTGTCAATGAGATAAAAATGTTAATAGAAATCATAATTTTTACTCAATAATATTCTTTGACTTTTTAAAGTTAAAAATCTATATCATGAAAAGTTTACACTGAAGAGCTGATTTCATGCACAACTTTGTGTACGGTACCCATTGGAGTATGCTGAAAAGTTTCATATAAATCAGAGCAAATAGAAGCCCCTAGGGACCTTCTACTGATCACAAACGTAGTTTTGAGAAAACACAATTTTTACTGGGTGTGACAGTTTAAAAGACCTGCGCATAGCATTTTAAAAATGGCTCTCAGACCTTTAAAAATGACAGATCAAGGCTAAATTTAGGACAGAATATTAAACAAATATATTTGCCTTTTTGGTAAAAAAAAAAATTTCGTCCAAATGTTTTAAGTACAAGATCACACAGTGCGGCAACTGAAACACGGGACTAGTGTTACAAGACATCAACTGGTGCTGTCATCTACCAGAGGTGAATATGAATCCAAAGAGAGATTGTTCTTAAAAGTGCTACGCTGAAGGTCATCATAAACTGACATCTTTTGAGAAGGAAATGTGTGAGAAGAACTATAGGTCTGTGTGTGTGTGTGTGTGTGTGTGTGTGTGTGTGTGCGTGCGTGTGTTTCATAAACCAAGAATGAAACAAAGAAAGAACATAAATTTTACTGTTTAGCCAGGCAGAAGTGTCACACAGGCCCTATTGTATGTCAAAAGCAGTTAATTCTGTCAATGTGATTCAAACTTCAAAGCAAACAACAGTTGGCTACAACAATTTAAAGACAGACATGGGATTACTTTCACTAAAGTGGTAGGTGTAGAAGAAAAATCAAATAGAGTGCTGGTAATCAAATTGTGAGTAAATGTTATTTCACAGTATGTAATGTTTCATAGCTATTTCTACTGTACTCTCTCTTTCACAACAGAAAATTTGGGAAAATTTTCATAATCCTTCAATACAACATAATACAATTTTTCTAGTCCCCAGAAAACTGTTGTGTTGAGATGGTGAAGAATCGGTAGAACAGAGAAAAATTCTCTCTTCTCTCTGTGGCTTAGTGGATAAAGCATCAGCACATAAAGCTGGAAACCCGAATTCGAGTCTCGGTGCCAGAGAGAATTTTTTTCCGTTCTACCAATTTTTCACCATATGGAAATGCAGAATTACAGCACTGAAACTCCATATGTACTTAGCTCTTTCATCAGAATAAATTTACTGATTAAATTCTCAACAGAAATAATAGGCTATATTCTATATAATCCTTCCCATTGAAGGCTTTAAGGAACCAACCTGGACAAATACCCAACGTCCCATCCCTACCTTCCCGTGGTGCAGCTGTTAGTAAGCATAATTTTACAAGCTGAACTAAAGGAAGGGGCTACTCATCAATTAGCACTGGTCAGCTTGATGAGTTAATGACTGAATTTGGTATAATTTTCCTCTATTCAATACCTAATTCCCTCTTTACCCTTTCCTATCCAGTCCTCTGACTGAACTCTTACTTTCTTCGACCCCGACGGCATTAGAGCATTCGAGGCCTAGGGGTTCATTTCCCTTTCCTTCCTCCTCTTTCTACTTTTCTGTTCCTAGTGCTGACCTGCTATGGCACTAAAATCGTCCTCCAGTGGCTTAAGGAGGGAAAGCTAGTGATCAACAAGATCTCCCAGCTAGGTCCAATGGACCCATCGACCAACAGCAGGTGTGGTCCTCCAGACATTCTGGGGGTTGTGTGTGAATGAAGTAGCCACCAAAACGTTAAAATATGGTGTTCACTTAAATCGGCTACAACTTGCCATTTAACACCTCAAAATCTGTGCTTCAGTGGCTGGCTATGATAATATCTTTGAAAAATATTGGATTGCAAGAGGTCAAATGACTTTATTGTCAAACGCCTGGCATTAGAAAACAACAACAACAACTTTGGTAGATCATAGTAATATGTTGTATCGAGGTTCCGCTGTATAAAACATAAACAAAACTGTAAGTTATTTTGTATGACAGCAAGGGAGTTGTGCACAAAATGCTTGTGACCAGTGACCAAACAGTTACTATTATCTGGAAATTTTGAAGTGTTTGTTTCAGAGATTCCCTTGTTTACAGTGTAAGTGTCAAGAAGAAAACAGTTTGTTCCTATTGCCTGACTACACACTAAGTCATAGGGCTTTCATTACTAGGAAGTTTCTGATCAGCACAAAAAAAATGTGTGTTGTCTCATCTATTGTAATTCGATAATCTTAGCACCATGCGACTTATTTTTATTCCCAGAAATCAAAGTAACCTTGGAAAGGTGTTATTGTAATGTGGATCAAAGGTCTGAGTAAAGACAGAACAGAATTCCATGGCCTTCCACCATTCCTTTCAATTGCTTCACGATTATTGTCTGCAGTGTGTAAGTGAAGGAGAAAGAATGAACTTGGTAAAAAATGCTTAGATTGTTCATACATGGAATCTTCACTTTTTAGTCCCTTTTTCCAGATGTCACACTGAGTGAAACAATCTTCACAATTAACACTGCGTAACAAAATTTGAGCAACTTTTTGTTTATCTTATTTTTTTGGTGTTTATTGCTTAATTTGGTGATGTTGATTATGAATATAGGGGTGGTTTTTTTTTTCCCAATGTCGATATTTTGGATGTAATAATCCATTCTTCAATATTCTTAAAAACAACCAAAATTACATGTTTACTTAATATAACTAGAGAAATAAAGTGAAATCTAATATACAATACATTCTATAGTGGTTCACACAAGTTCAAATAATACTGAATAACACTGAAAAAAGGAAAACAACAATACCATCATTCAGAAATGTACACGAGAACGGCTTCTCCTTTTATGTTCTGTTGACTCCTCTGCACATACGATGCTCCATATATAGTCTCCCATCATTGCACAATCTCAACGACCCTGATACCTTCTTTCCATAAGCTGAATGTCCTGGTGAAACTGTTCCCCATGTTCCTCGCTTACATCTCCTAAATTTGGTCTAAAGAAATTAATATGAGAAAACAAATAATGCATTTTGACTGACATTCTGCACCCTAGCACACGGTAATTCTGCATCAAATTCTCAATCAGTTTCTTGTAATTGTCACTTCTTTTGTTGTCAAAAAACCATTGCACTACCATTCTAAACACTTCAAAAGCATTGCATTCGTCAAGAGTCATAACATCTACAAGTTCTTTAGACTGTAACATCACTCGAATCTGTGGCCCGGTAAAAATTCCACCTTATATTTTTGCTTCAGATAACTTGGGGAACATTTGTCTGATGAGAGCTAGAGCCTCAGAGTTACTGTTCAAACCTTTGATAAATTGTTTGATTAGTCCAAGTTTGATATGCAGTGAGGGTAACAGAATCTTCTCTGTAGACACAAGAGGTTCATTTATTACAATGTGTGTGCCTGGCTTCAATTCTTTTCCTTTTGTCCAGTGTTTCCTGGTGTAATGCTGACCGTCTGCCCTGCTGTCCTATAGGCATAGGAAGCAGGAATATTTGGTGTAGACACCTTGACGCCCAAGAAGAAACCCCAACATTTTAAAATCGTCATTAATATCCCACTTGTGGCTTCCATAGTTGAATTTTTCCAAGAGCAGCTTGACATTTTCATACGTTTCTTTCAGCTGTGCAGAATGAGCCACTGGAATGGAAGAAAATTTGTTCCCATTGTGTAGTAGGACAAATTTAAGACTACTGCTTGCGCTGTCTATAAAAAGACGCCACTGGTCTGATTTATGAGGAATCTGGATATATTGAAAAAGAGCATTAACATTGCTACAAAGACATAGATTTTCAGATATTTCATAGAAGCAGTCAAAATCCTTATGTCTTACTCTATATTTTGTTTATTTTGTATCCTTTAGCAATCAAGTTATGTTCCTTAAGACAGGATGCAAGGAGTTCGGCCTTTGATTTGGTTAGTTCCAACTCCCTTATAAGGTCGTCCAATTTTTGTTGAGTGAAGAACTGTGGTTTATTTGTTTGGCTTTCGTCATTATTGCAGATATCACTGTCATCACTAGGATTTTGTACATCTTCATCTTCAGATACATTCTGTTGTGGTGGCGATGGAATTGGCAACTCCTCAGAGTGCGGTACTGGAGCAATAGATGACTGTATGCTAGGATATGGAATGTGCTCTGTTCTTGGTACTTTTATAATGTGTAATGTCAACCATACAAAAGTAACAATTGTCGTGATGGTTGGTTGGCTCTCTCCATATTCGAGAAACTGCAAAAGCCATAGATTTTCTTTTTCCATGTAGCCAACTCTCTAAGGTAGACCTACAGCTATCGCAAGACACATGAGAAGTCCATCCAACAGTTTGGTTTCCAACCGTTACACTGAAATAAGCTTGGTAAGCGATACAGAACTTTGTCCCAAACACAATTTTATGTTTCACTTTTTTAGATCCGATATAATGTCCACAAACATAACAAAATGAGTCTGCAGGCAATTTACAACGTCTGGATACTGACATATTTCACTAAAAAACAAGAATCAATCGTTTCCATAATCACTGAACTGCAGTAGTTGCAATTTAGAATTTCACGAACAACAGGAAGACATTTTGTGCAAAATATCGATATACATAGATATGACAATTAAAGATGTGGATGTACACTGATGTTACTAATGAAAAACGCCATTGCCATCTACTGATAATCGCTTTGAACTACTAAGATTATCACAAAAGAGTGGAAAATTCAAAATTACAGGGTTGGGCAGATAAAACCGGCCCGTCTCATCTCATTTGATTTGAAAGAACTATTCTTATTCACAAAACAACTCTTTACATTGCAACAACAAACAGAACAGTTTATAAATCATTTGTAAGTTATAGCATGTAACAAGCAACAATGTAACTAAACATGCGGAATAAAAGATAGACAACATAATTTGAAATCAAATGAAATGAGGCGGGCCAGTTTTATCTGCCCAACTCTGTATTAGCAAATTATTAAAAACCATAATAGTTGTTTATTTAAAAAAAGTATCGACATTTGGAAGAAACTAATGGTATATTCGTGTTCAGCAGTCGAATTCATCCAATAAACACTAAGAAATGAACATAAACAATTTTTTGTTACGTATTGTAATTAGAATTTCTATGGTTCAGAAATAATTTTTATTATACATAACAGAGAAATGCTACAAATGAAAGATATACTTTAAAAAGTTATAAAGTACCATCTTTTTCATCCACTAGAACCAGTGCATCAGGCCCTTCATGTGATATGTTGATTGTTTCAGAGAGTTACCATCTGGACACCATCTGCAAATGGAAGTACAAGAAATAATGAAAATTTAAAACAATATAATTAATAACAGTGGTGACTCGTGGGTATTGAATTCAGAGGGGCTGCATACATTATAAATCATGCAACTTGCCTTATTTAAAGATAAGTTCCATGTGCCTTGTCTTGTAGGTTGCAAACTTTTGAATCACCTTCTTATTAAAGTCTGAGATGTCGTTTAACATAGTCTTTTCAATGGACAACATGGCTAATGCAATCAGTCTCTTGTCTCTCATCGTATTTCTAAGATAGGATTTTACTCTTTTCAAATAAGAAAAGCAACGTTCTGGTTTGGAAGTTGTCATTGGTATGGTGATAGCTATGAGTAATAGTTTCACAACTTCTGAAAATGAGGCCTGCAAATTCTCAGATAGAAAAAACTGCAAGAGCTTGACTGCGTCACTGATATTTCTGAATTTTTGTCTCTGATACAACACAGTGAGGTCCGGTTTTTTAGTTTGTCTTTATCAGACATTGGAAAAAGCTTCATATATACATTTAGGTTATTTTCAGGAAATGATCTTTTGTAGCATTAAAATTTTTCTTGACACAGAAGAGAAGGTACTATAAGATGATCTATGAATTGCAATCGAGTGTTAGCTTGTGTGATAATGAAGTCACACACTCCTTGGCTGCCACAACCCTTGTCTGATTCCCTTTGACCTTACAATGCTTGCTAGGGTTTTCATTTTCACAGTTTTCGCTGCGAGCCTTTGTATTTTGTTTAGCGGCTCTTTCCATTATGAGATTCAACCAATGGGCATAGCAATGCACAAAATATGCATATTTGTAACAATCTCTAACTTTTGCTTGTGCTGCATTTAATACACCACTCATAATAGCTGCTTCATCGTAGCTCTGTCCAATAAGCTTATCTTTCTTTGTTTTAAAATTGTTTCTAGCTCTGATATTGCATTTGCATCTTGTTCGGTTGTGTTAAAGAAACCCCAGAACCTCTCCACAGCTTTTTCTTCTTTGTTACAATACCGAACTACAACCACAATCATAAATTTCCAGATATATCTGTGATCTCGTCAGCAAGAACAGAGACAAATTCGGCTTCCTCAATCTCTGCTAAAATTTCCTCTCTGAATACGTCCAATATACATTCCAATAGCTCATTTTACAGGCCTATAAATGGCAAAGAGGTCTCCAAATGGACTTGAACATCGAATCTATTTCACTTGTATATTTCACCAAATTGAGGAATATTCCTTGATTGTCAGACCTTATCTTTTCATTATGCCCTCATAATGTTAACTCGTTGATTCCACAAAACTTGATACAGTCAATAATTTCTAGACAACACTTCTTTGTTTTTTCTCACGCTGTTGTTGTTATGTTCAACAGCTTGTTTATGAGTTGAACTTAAACTCTCCTAAATATTCACTGTTCTCAACCCAGCCAAGTTCAAGGTGTTACTTATCTGTTTCGCCGAATTTACATGTTTATTAATCTTTTCATTTCTGAGTCCAGTTAGAATCGCTACCAAACAAAAGACATGGAAAACAGAATAGCGCATTTTTAATATCACAGTCTTTCAACCACACAAACTTCTTATACACATCACAATTAAACCTCCTCATATATTCTTTTTGTCGGCTTGTCAAACAGAGTTTTATATCTAGCACAGGTGTAGACTTCTACGGCACTTAATTTCACATTTCTCCTGAATTGTTAAGGTACTTAACTGAATAGACTGTAAATATTGTACCGGTACTTCACATTTTATTGTGACTTTTAAAATTAATTTTTATGTACTTATCACCATATGAATTCAAATACTACTCATTCTGTACTAGGTACTGAAATTCAGCTGACCATCAACCACACATTACTAATTATATCATCACTGTGCCTTCAAAATCCGCTGTGTTTTTTAAAATAATTTGCAAGAGAAAGAGAAAAGCAAATGTCACTTTTAATTTCCTTGATTTTCAAACCTATTTGCGGTATAATTTAATCATTTTTCTTGCATTTATTGAAGTTATACTGAAAGTAGCTTTGAAAATTAAGAGTGACGATGCTTTTTTCTTTCTCCTACAAAATCGTTTTAAAAGCACATAGCGGATTTTGGAGGTGCAGTGACGATATATGGAAAGCACGATGTTTTAAAGTTTGAATCTAACTTTGTCTTCAAGAGAAAAAAAGCGGAGGAAATGAAATAATACATGTTGAGGTCATTAGTAATGCTGAAATCTGCTTGAATGACTTGACAACAGAACTGGAGGCAAGTAAATGTAGTCATTTAATGGTTTCAACAAATATGATTCCTTTTCTCTCTCTCTTCAATTGAAGACGAAGGTAGATTCAATATAGACTGGAAGAACCTGGTTAAAGCCCAGGTGAAGGAAGCATTTAATTTCGTCATAACTTCCAGAATGGTTCTGGTGTTCAATGCCTGATTGAATACCAGATCTTTCCAAAATATAAAAGGTGGTCAAAGCAATATACTGACTATATTACCTCTTAATGCTGAGGTCAAGCATGGAAATTATATCTCCGTGTATCCTATGGAATGCACATAGGAGTGTGTCGTTGGTATGATGTGGTGCATTATAATGTGCATACAGAGTAGCTCACATAAAGTGTTACGAGTCAGTATCTCTTAAATGGATCAATAAAACTAAATGCTTCGTAACAGGAAGAGGATCTGTGAGAAATTCCATCCACAACTTTTCAGTAGTGTTGAACCGTCGCTGGGTCTGGTTGGTCTTCTTTGTTAATAAAATAAAAGATAAATATCTTAATAATACCAAATAACCCTGCCATGAAACGTTATGATCAGGATGGTAATCTACGTGTCGAGGTAGTTAAGTAACAACACACACTCCCTATGTTAAACACAACCATTTATTTAGAATAAACAACAAAATAAATTCGTAGCACAGAAAATATCTTCTTCACAGAGTAATGTTAATCAAATCCAGCTAATTACCTTACATAGCAGGTACTCCCCCTCGCTGGCATCCATCTTGTCATACAACCTTGACGTAACCAACACTCAGCACACACATAGCTGTTACACTCACATTGGCCACCCCTCAAACGTCACACAACAATGGGTGCCTTCATTGTGAATTTCATACGCGTCAAATTCGTTCTGCTGCAATAACTAAGTAAAACGTAAACCAAAACCATCTCACTGAACTCCTTGTAGTTTGTGGTAGACTTTTAGTTATATCACAGCTAGAGAAACAATAACCTGAAATAAAAATACCGACCGGTATTTAACCAGAGTTGACTGCACACTAGTCAGACAGAAAAATGAATGCAGTTCAAGATAATTAGTACATCACAAAACTCTCCGCTAAACTCCACACGAATATCTTCTGCGATACACTCACAGGTTCCCACAACACGTTGGACTATGCAGCTACTAGTAGACTTATCGAACCCAGTTCGATCCCCAGCCTACATAGGAGCTCGTGCCCTTCACAACACACGTTCTACCTCCAAGCCATCCCTCTAGCATACTGACGCCACTGCTGCAACCTCTGCGATACACTTGCAGGTTCCCACAACACGTTGGACTACGCAGCTACTAGTAGACTTATCGAACCCAGTTCGATCCCCGGCCTACATAGGAGCTCGTGCCCTTCACAACACACGTTCTACCTCCAAGCCATCCCTCTAGCGTACTGACGCCACTAGCCCGAACAACTCGCTTCACAGGCGAAATACCAAACGGATAATCGGATAACATAATGGAAAATACTAAATTCTCCCCAGGGTATCAACCAATCAGCAATAAATACTAATTCTCCCCAGGGAATCAACCAATCACTCGCCAGCCATAGGCTAGGCCCTTGTTTTCAACTCATCACAGATTACAAGAAAGAACACCATAGACTACGGGAAAACAGAAAAGTGAGAGGAAAGAAGCCATCTACGAGAAGTAAGAAGAACTAGATAAGAAAGGAAAAAACTACAAGCCATCTATGAAGAGTTAGAATAATTAAAACTAACAGAGAAAAGTATAAAGATAGAAAAATGTAAAAGAAATAGAAAGGAAAAGAAAGACGTGCCGAAATAAAAGGCACAGACTCCCCCCCCCCCCAAAAGTGGCGCAGTTCCTGAACAGCGCCAATTCCAGGTCCAAAGACGCTGTGTGGACAAGTAGGCTACCAAAAAGGGAACTCATCCCCAGCTATGTCCCATCACAAGCCACTAGATACTGTATCTTCCAAGTGCACAACCAGCACTGACGCCACTGCTGCAACCCATCCAGATGGTCGAACATAAATCGTTTAGGCACCGAGTGTCCACGGGTAGAGGCGGTATCCCCACCGTGCTCCCCCGCGACCCAATTGGCCCTTCAGAATGACTGTAGTCCGTCGCAGTCACCCCAACCAACTAAATTCCTTCGATCCACAGACCTCTGGGTTATAGTCACAGCACACTTCCACCTTTGGCGCAATCAGTAAATATATCCACCACAAACGTGATCGATGCAACAAAGCCAAACATAAACAGCAACATCTTAAAGTGACAGAAAAGAAGAAGAGAAACAAGTAGAGAAAATAAATTAGAAAGAAAGTAAGCTACAAAGGATAGAGGACACGAAAGAGAAGATAAAACATATAAAGAGAGAAGAGAAAAAGGAAAAGATAAATTTTGCGAATAAACGACCCCCAAAATAACTAGCTCGAGCTGTGATGATACATAAAAGCCAACCTAGAACTAAAAACACACGTAACAATATAGAACTCAAAAACAAAGAAATACTTAATAATACAACAATGTCAAAGTGAATAAGATAAACTTGAAACGAAGGAAAACACGTGAATAATACAAACTTTTAAGTGGTGTCTATAACTTGCTTCACATATGACCATTTCTGGTATAATAGTCTTTTCAGCCATTTTATCACTTCCTCTTGATGATATGCACAATCATATGTGTCCACTGCCCGTTCATGAATATGAAAGGTAACACACTCCTTCGTGACAAAACCAGGTTAGTGCACAGTACTCATCACACCGTCCACTCATGATACACTCTAGTACAAACTTTTACTGGGTAGTTTTAGTAAGTACCACCGTTTGGTGCAAAGTACCTTACAATGAAAACAACCCTTAGCTCACTAAATGCTCAAATGAGACATTTAGGCATACAGCTCTGTAATAACAGAGTTATCAGAAACCCGAACCAGTTCTGATCTGAACACAAAATTCCGTCTGCAGTGTCGTTTGGCCGTCCGTCACAATGAAAAACCTGGTACGGCCAAACTGACCAGACCTCACTCACGCAACCTCTCTGACGTCACTTCCAAAATCCGTCTGCAGTGTCGTTTCACCGTCCGTCACAATGCAAAACCCTGGGACGGCTAAACTGACCAGACCACACTCACATAACTTAACCTAACCTAACCTTTTCCCCTTTTACATTCCCTTAGGGGGAAAAGGTGCCCATTTTAGAAGACTCTTACTTCATGCATGGGCTGCAGTGGCGGTATTCTGACCCAGCGCCACACAGGTGTTACATTCATGGGGAAAAACCCCTGACCATATGGTTGGTGCCGCGCACCCCGCACTTCCTTAAGCTGAGAATCGTGGGCGCGGAGAAAGTCTTCTTGGGCGCCACAAAACCCAACTTTAAACGGGGAACTGACACAGCGGCTACAAATCCCCTGGTAACCCCTGGCTTCGGTTCCCGGTAACTTTTAGCGGTATAACAAGTTATATCTTTTCCCAACTCGCAAGTTATCCTATCCCGTTCCTCCCGAAAACGTTCCAAACTGACTCCGGGATCTGGATCGTAGTGTAGAGACTTCGTAACTCCTGAAAACGGCAAGGGAACTTCACTCAACTCCAGAAGTACAATCGGAGAACCACTCAGTTCCGGCTGACCAACGCAGACCCGATCTTCCCCCAAGGAACTCGAATCTACTTCCTGACTTTCCCCTTCATCCCTTTGAGCAACAAGGTCCACCGATGCCCCAACTGGAAGCAATTTAGGCGCCTTACATCGATTAGCAAAGTGGAATTTGATCTCCGAAGCATGTTTAAAATAAAATTCCTCCTGTGGGATGTCTACAATAAGCCCCGTCTCTGCCATGAAATCAGCGCCAAAGATGGCGGGGTTAACCAAACCTTCGACAACCCAGAAACTAAATTCGCAAACTACCTGTCCAACCTTAACTTTCAAACTGACACGACCACTGACCGAAAGAGACTGGGAAGTAGCCAAGAACAACACCATGTTCCCGGGGATAATCTCCCATCCCTTCTTCCACGCTAATTCTAAACTAACCAAAGAAACGACACTGCCTGTGTCCAACAACACCTCCACTAACTCTCCACCTAACTGAGCCCTAGCAACGGGGCACTGACCGCGAGGGGGCACTTATCTCACGAGACACAACCCGAACAACTTCTTCACTCTTTCTCTGATTTTGCTCCACGTGACCCCGTCGATTACATTCACGGGCAAAATGCCCTGCTTTGTTACAAACAAAACACTTATTGCCCTGTCCCAAAACGACGGATCTAATCGGGGTGGTTCCTACCAGGGCACCACTATCTAGTATCGCCTGATTCCGCACACATAACGCGTCGAGCTGAAGGAAGATCTGCGGCTGGTTGGCACTTAGGTACTGAGCCCTGACCTCGGGATCGCACGCCCCTGACAATGCAGCGTCCACTATCTGACTTTCCATCAACCCAGCTACAAAAACCTTTTCGATGACTTTTAACTCTTCCACGTATTCAAGTAGGGTCTCACTGTCACCTTGTTTACGGTAGAAATATTCGCAGAACAGAAGACGACGAGTCTTGTCAGGAATGAACTCGTTCAGGATACCCTTATGAAAATCTAGCAAGGTTTTTTCGTCTTCAATGGCCGCCAATACTCTGTTAGTTAACACTCCATTAGCAAATGGGAACATCAGATGTAATAGCGAGGCCTCATCCAAATGAAAAGCTCTACATATACCCTTAAACTGCACTAACACCCTTAGAAAATGCATGACTGCCTGTATACTACTAACGGAGAAAACCATCCCTTTCTTCAGAACGGATTCAAAAGGATTAGGCATGTTAGAAAAAATCAAGCTAAGGTAGTCCTTCTTCCTGTCGAGATTGGAAACTTTCACAGGGACTTGAGCTTCATTGGCCACCCCTGAACCCTGTTTCTGCTCTCTCGTGGTCTCCTGACCCCTGACCGGACTCTCCTGGCTCCTACTCTTTTTCAAATTCGTTAGTTCCATTTTCACTATCCCCAATCTCTGCATTTCCTTCTCGAACTTTTCCCTATCTACAACTTCCAACTTAACCTCGAGTATATCTTTCAGTCGTAATTCCCAGTGAATCACCCTGTTCCATATTCTTCTAAAACGATCCTTCTGAAAATCGACCCTCAACTCCTCCAGAAATTCGGAAAAGGACTCCACGATTTCTACACATTTGAAAAGTTCACTAGCGATACAGTACTGGGGGTATTTCCGCGGAGTCTGCTGGGAAACGAACCCCGGTTCCCTAGCTTTGGCTAGGAGAGTGGTGACATCTGCATTCGAGTCAACCTCCGCACCACGTGCTCTCAGCTCATATAGCAACTCATCTTTACAGAGGGCGCGCCACTCCACCATTCCAGCATCCATCTTGAAACACAAAAAACAACAAAACAGCACAATCCCAAGTACCTCGGCTTTGAGATTCCAAACGCCGATCATAAACACGCAACTCTGCTAACACTGAACCGTCGCTGGGTCTGGTTGGTCTTCTTTGTTAATAAAATAAAAGATAAATATCTTAATAATACCAAATAACCCTGCCATGAAACGTTATGATCAGGATGGTAATCTACGTGTCGAGGTAGTTAAGTAACAACACACACTCCCTATGTTAAACACAACCATTTATTTAGAATAAACAACAAAATAAATTCGTAGCACAGAAAATATCTTCTTCACAGAGTAATGTTAATCAAATCCAGCTAATTACCTTACATAGGCAGGTACTCCCCCTCGCTGGCATCCATCTTGTCATACAACCTTGACGTAACCAACACTCAGCCCACACATAGCTGTTACACTCAAATTGGTCACCCCTCAAACGTCACACAATGAGTGCCTTCATTTTGAATTTCATACTCGTCAAATTCGTTCTGCTGCAATAACTAAGTAAAACGTAAACCAAAACCATCTCACTGAACTCCTTGTAGCTTGTGGTAGACTTTTAGTTATATCACAGCTAGAGAAACAATAACCTGAAATAAAAATACCGACCGGTATTTAACCAGAGTTGACTGCACGCTAGTCAGACAGAAAAATGAATGCAGTTCAAGATAATTAGTACATCACAAAACTCTCTGCTAAACTCCACACGAATATCTTCTGCAATACACTCGCAGGATCCCACAACACGTTGGACTACGCAGCTACTAGTAGACTTATCGAACCCAGTTCGATCCCCAGCCTACATAGGAGCTCGTGCCCTTCACAACACACGTTCTACCTCCAAGCCATCCCTCTAGCGTACTGACGCCACTGCTGCAACCTCTGCGATACACTTGCAGGTTCCCATAACACGTTGGACTACGCAGCTACTAGTAGACTTATCGAACCCGGTTCGATCCCCGGCCTACATAGGAGCTCGTGCCCTTCACAACACACGTTCTACCTCCAAGCCATCCCTCTAGCGTACTGACGCCACTAGCCCGAACAACTCGCTTCACAGGCGAAATACCAAACGGCGTCTCTATCTTAATCAATCGGATAACGTAATGAAAAACACTAAATTCTCCCCAGGGTATCAACCAATCAGCAATAAATACTAATTCTCCCCAGGGAATCAACCAATCACTCGCCAGCCATAGGCTAGGCCCTCGTTTTCAACTCATCACAGATTACAAGAAAGAACACCATAGACTACGGGAAAACAGAAAGGTGAGAGGAAAGAAGTCATCTACGAGAAGTAAGAAGAACTAGATCAGAAAGGAAAAAACTACAAGCCATCTATGAAGAGTTAGAATAATTAAAACTAACAGAGAAAAGTATAAAGATAGAAAAATGTAAAAGAAATAGAAAGGAAAAGAAAGACGTGCCGAAATAAAACGGCACAGTGTGCTCCCCTTCACCCCCAAGGAGGTTTACTTTAGAATTTTAAATGGTACGATAAAGTTAACCACTCTTATCTCTCAATGTAACAGAAATGCGTTACTATACCCCTTTTCATGGAGGTCGCAGCTTTTTAACCTCCTGGAACAACAGGAGTCATTTGTGCTTAAGCAACATTGCCTAGCCCCTAGTTGTAATATGACTCAATCGTTGTTAGTTAAATATTACATGCTCCTAAACAAAATGTTGTAGCCACAAAGAATAAGAGACGTATGAACTAAGTCACGTGAAAAGCGAATGATGCCTCACCACATTTTGCAAGATGTATGCATGAACTGTTAAATAAGAAGTTAGATTACATATAAATTGGAAGTGCTGGACCTGTCACATGGCCAGCCTGCTTACTTGATTATTTTTTATGAGGTACATAAAACAAAAAGTCATGCCTACAGCACCTACAACCAAAGAAGATATAAATGTTGTCAAATATTACAAAAAACCTTAATAAAATTTTATTAATAAGTATTTAGATGTTAATGTAAGTCATTATTATTATTATTATTATTATTGACCATTAGGAAAGTTCAGGATAATAGACAGGGTTTGGAGTTGAATGGGTTACATCAGCTTCCTGTCTATGAGGATGACGTGAATATCCTAGGAGAAAATCCACAAACGATTAGGGAAAACGCGGAAATTCTAGTTGAAGCAAGTAAAGCGATAGGTTTGGAAGTAAATCCCGAAAAGACTAAGTATATGATTATGTCTCGTGACCAGAATATTGTACGAAATGGAAATATAAAAATTGGAGATTTATCTTTCGAAGAGGTGGAAAAATTCAAATATCTTGGAGCAACAGTAACAAATATAAATGACACTCGGGAGGAAATTAAACGCAGAATAAATATGGGAAATGCGTGTTATGATTCGGTTGAGAAGCTTTTGTCATCTAGTCTTCTGTCAAAAAATCTGAAAGTTAGAATTTATAAAACAGTTATATTACCGGTTGTTCTGTATGGTTGTGAAACTTGGACTCTCACTTTGAGAGAGGAACAGAGATTAAGGGTGTTTGAGAATAAGGTTCTTAGGAAAATATTTGGGGCTAAGAGGGATGAAGTTACAGCAGAATGGAGAAAGTTACACAATGCAGAGCTGCACGCATTGTATTTTTCACCTGACATAATTAGGAACATAAAATCCAGATGTTTGAGATGGGCAGGACATGTAGCACGTATGAGTGAATCCAGAAATGCATATAGTGTTAGTTGGGAGGCCGGAGGGAAAAAGACCTTTGGGGAGGCCGAGACATAGGTGGGAAGATAATATTAAAATGGATTTGAGGGAGGTGGGATATGATGGTAGAGACTGGATTAATCTTGCTCAGGATAGGGACCAATGGCGGGCTTATGTGAGGGCGGCAATGAACCTCCGGGTTCCTTAAAAGCCAGTAAGTAAGTAAGTATTATTACTATTGATGCTGCCACCACCACCACCACCACCACTATTATTTTGAGCACTTAATGAAGTGACGTAAAATGAAATCTCTGAAATTTTTACTTCTTTCGTACTTTTACCTAGTATGCGTTCGAAATTTCAAATGCCTAATACTGTACTTCTCAATATTCTACTGTACTGTGGAGGAAAATATTTTGGATGAAAGTTACATAATAAAAAAAGAAAAATCAGAATTTCCAAAAATTATAGTAATTTCATTTGAAATTCTAAACTTACCCTCCTCCCCCTCCCGAATTCCTCATGAAGAGTAAACACTGAAAAGTTTGCAATGTAATTTTTTGAAAGGTCTCTTGCTGTTATAAAGATTGAAAAAAATCAGCATTTAGTTTTATTGATCCATTTAAGAGATATTGGCTTGTAACCTTTTATGTGAACCACCCTTTATATTCTAGGCCTACTTAACTTGATTTTCTCTGTGACAGATTACCTGAAGAAGATGGCTTTTTGAAAAGCACCGAAGGTCTTTGGTCCAGTCTTCCAGCTGGAACGAACTCAAATGGAAACACTGGCACAAAGAAGAGGATCCATGTTCCTGTGGTGGGAAAATTTAAAATGAAAACTGACATGCAATTTTCTGGAAGAAAATATAGTAGAAATGTTACAAGGATGCAGAAACATGATTCGAATTCAGATGTAAAAGAATCTCAAAAACGACAGAAGGGAAATTCTGTACAGCCCACAACAGTTAACTCTGCAAAGAATTCTACTAAGAGATGGCTACCTGAAAATAAAGATTTAAAAAAAGCTAAGGCTTCTAATGAAACTTGTTTACAGGAAGACAACTGCATAAAGGACGTTTCGAAAGACATTTCGAGTAAAGTCAGAGTAGAGGAGTTACAGACACAGCCTAAACCAGAAGTGGACAGGAAGCGATTCCTTTGTCATGATTGTGGGAAAATTTTCACATTAAAGCATCAGCTTCAAGGCCACTTACGGACTCATACTGGTGAAAAACCATATTGTTGTTCTGTGTGTGGGGAGTCGTTCGGTTTTGGTAGCTGTTTGAGAAAGCACATGAGGATACACACACTAGAAAAACCGTATCTATGTACTGTGTGTGGGAGGGGCTTCAGTCGTGGTGATATGCTCACTAAACACATGCGGGGTCACACAGGCGAAAAACCCTACCATTGTACTGTGTGCGGCAACAATTTTGGACGTCGTAGTACCCTCATTAACCATTTGAGGGCCCACATGGGAGGAAAACGTTATCTGTGTACTGAATGTGGTTGGGGATGTGTTCAGAGTTATGACTTAACAAAACATATGCGTTGTCACTCAGATGAAAAACTAGTGCGCTGTAAAGTAGAAACAAAGAGTCTAGCTTTTGTTTTAAAAAAAAATGCCGCTTTTCTCTCTAATAAGCAAGGCCCGGATTTTGATAACTTAAAAATGATCAAAACTGACATTACCTTGAAACAGTTTAAAGGAACTTATAAGTTGCAAAAATTAGCCCATAAATTTGGGGCTGTAGTAGTTCATATGATAAAACAATGGACTTTAGACTGGAAGCTCATGGATTCGAGTCCATTGGATGGCGGAATTTTTCTTATAATAACTTCCAGGACACACTCACCTCCTGTCAAATTAATTGCATTTATTTTATTGGTTAATTGACTATGCTGTACTAGTTATTTAGTGTTGATGATAGTGAGATGGTATCTGACGAGATGAAGTCGAGGATTCGCCATAGATTACCTGACATTCACCTTACGGTTGGGGAAAACCTCGGAAAAACCCAACCAGGTAATTAACCCAAGCCTGAACCCAACTTTGGATTAGCAAGCAAGCACCTCAGCTGACTGAGCTATGCTGGTGGCAATTGTATTTATTAAATATAATATATGGGGAAAGGAACTGGTCACCCTACCCCATTATCTCCTGACCTAGTTTCCTCATAAGTAGTGCCTTGTTGGTATCACTTATGAGGTTCAGACCTGTCTTCGGACAGTGGACCAAACAACAACAAATACAAACGTACAACGTATTTTTCTAGCAATTTTGTATTTGTTCTGTAGGCCTGGCTCAGTACCTCATAGAAAGGGTGATTGTTGAGTGTTAGTGAAATCATGACAATGGTGAAGGGAAACAGTAGGTCTATATCCCCGAGATGGAAATCGAACCCAGGTCATTACTGTGAAAGGCAGAGAAGCTAACCATTCAGCCACTTGAGTACCAATTCTTTCTGTGGTCAAAATGTGGCCAGAGCATGATACTGACCACATCAATTCTTTCTCATGCAAGGAGAAAACGTGAACTTTACCTCCATGCCTCCATACAATGTCCAATACTGGTATCATGGGATATCTTTACTCTATAACAGGTATGCTCATTCTCTGACTCCCGATTATATTCTGTAATCACAACCTTCGAATTTAGAGCGTGCTGTTCCTCGTTCGAAGCTCGACGGATGACTGCGGAAGGCAGTTCAAGTACTTAGTAACATACGAACAGTGCGGGACAATGACAGAGTCAAAACATTCTGTAAGCAAATGGCCATTCCGTACAGTGTGGGAGGAAGACTATTAATTGTTTTGCGTTCGGTAAAGTGTTTACTATGTTGTAAGGTACTGTCAGGAATACTACTGAGCAACATAAAATGACATTATGTGCTCTGCCATCCAGAACATGCCGAAGTGACAGGGAAGCTGTTTTCTGTAATATGTATTCATATACCAACGCTATTATTAATAGCAGCAGCATTGTTATTACCTACTGTTGTTAGGTCTATTACAATTATTATTATTATTATTATTATTATTATTATTATTGTTGATGTGGTGATTTTATTCCAACAAAAATATATGTTATGATAAAATAATTTTTCAGAGGCATTACAGTTTCAAGAATTGAAAGCACTTAATGAAAGGCCAAACATTGAAGAGAGTCGAACAATTTAGAGTCTATGTTTAGGAGCAAGTTATGTAGTATGTTGGGAACTAGCTAAGGCACTAAAACCCTTGTAAAGAGATGTATGGTGCCTGAACAAAATATAGTTAATTATATCTCTGTACTGGAACAACTCAAATTTGAATTCACAGAACATAGATTTAGTGATTTTAGACGTATGGAAAGTAATAATAATCTTTTTGTTAATCCTTTCACAGTAAATTTTGTACAATCCGTGAGAGTGCAGTTCCAGGACGAGTTAATTGATTTACAAAGTAACGTAGAATTCAGAACTAAATGCAGAGAATATGACTTGACAAGCATAGAAGTATTAAAAAACTAACAAAACTAAATATCCCAAGATTAGCATATTCTCTATCACTATGTTAGCTACCTTTGCCTCGACATACGTGTACGAAGAATTATTTTAGAGAATGAAAGTTGCTAAATCCAAACATAGATCCCGATTAACAGATGAGCATCTTTCGAGTCAGCTGCGCATTGCAGTAAATTTGTTGGAAATAGATTTCCGATTACTTGCAGAAAAGAATCCACATGTTGAACAGATCGCAATGTATGGTGGAATATGAAAATAACATTATCTATGATATAATAATATCATAACTATATTAAATATAATACACAATGTAATAACTGAATAGTACAGTGTATATTCTTTCCTTTTTCAAATTCAGTTTATTATCCGTATTTGTAAGAGTATGAGAGCTATAAGAGCAATGCCACAGGCGGTGTTGCAATGTAGTTGCGGAGCCCAGTCCGTACACTGTCTGTGTTATGCAGTGCATCATCCGTGTAATCGGAGCTTTTACAATTTTGAGCATACCTGCTCTATAAAGTGAACAGCATTATTTATTAAATTACACAACAGTAAAATATTTTCAAGTGAATTAACCTCACTTTTTGTCTTTGATAACATTTCGCAGTATGAGTATTCACTAATTTAGCAGTTGGATTTTTTCCAATACTGTTCTGTAGATTGCAGAAAAATCAATATGGCGTGCATCTTTGTAATTTAATTTTAGCAGAATAAGTTTAGACTCTATAAACTAATTCAGTTATATTTGTAGAAACGTGTAACTGTATTTTGAAATAGGTACAGTACAAACTTTTAGTGCTTCGTATGTGTTTGTTTTCATACTGCTGTGGTGAGATATTAGGGAGTGTTTTTAATAGTATACCTTTTGCTATTCCTTCTGGTGATAAGTTCATCCTTTTCATAATTGAAGGGTACACGGGAAAAACGAATAATGTCACATTTCCATTAAAGGTGAGACAATTATCTATTTCAGTATATAACTGCAAAATTTATTGGTGTTTCTACTTGAAATGAAGGAAATGATGAGTGTATCCGTGGTTTTAATTCTCCTTTACCACTTTTGGTAAAAATAACATTAAAGTTAGTAGTAATACAGTGAATTAGATAACGACATCAGCCTTAAAGGAATTGTGATATTGTTCGTTTTTCCCGTGTACCCTTCAATTGCTATGCAACGAACATTGAAAGTGAATTGCAAGTTTAAAAGTTAATAATAAAATAGTTATGCAAAACTGAAAAAAATGAGAGAAACGTTATACACTTTTTTGCAACAAAAGTGGCATGATAAGAATTTGAAAATAAGTGAGTGCTATCTGCAAAATACCAAACAAGAGATATGTCGTTCAAATCCAGGTCTTGCAAATGAGAGATTTCACAGTGAAAATAAAGTGTGGGTGGTTAATGTTTATTTGTACTGTCATGTGATACTAAGAAAACATTTCAGAACTGAAGAATAGTTACACGAATAACTTCATTTTCGTTAAATGTGAATTCACTGTTTGTGTACAGATTCTTAACATTGTATATCAGGGTTAATGAAGTTACAATGCAGCCACATCTTTTCATTATCTGGGCTTTCATAATTTTTCATTCACGTCAAATTATTCTATCTATGTAAAGATTAATTTTTGGTCCTACAGAATATATCTGTTATGGTAACAATTAATTAAATTGTTCTATGTTAAATTATTGGCACAATTTAAGACTTACAAGTCTTTTAACAGTGAAGCATCTTCATTCTGTGTCCTATGCCATAGCTGTGTGGTCTAAGGTGTCATGTCTTGGACTGGTGATATGAAAAGAGTGCTGGTTTGAATCTTCGTCGGGAAATAAATTTTCTCACGAAATTCTGGCCAGTGGTGTGGGATTCATGCTCACTCAGCATTGTGAGGTTTTGTAAGCCAACTTTAACAGGTGTGTTGACCACATTTTACCCCTGTACTGATGGATGATCGTTTACATCTGTTGAGACATGTGAACAGTTGGTGTGATAGTCTTGGGCCTCCATGAGCTGTCATGGCATGATTTAATTAATCTCCATTCTGTAATGCAGAATTTAGGAGAATCAGTGTTGACATAATAATTTGTATAATTTGAGTGAATTAATGTACAAAAGTGATTCTATTTGTTGAATAATTTGATTTGAATTGTCTCACTACCCTGCTTGCGAGTATGGTTTTGTAACACAAAGAGGTATAGTGTGACTGCATCTATACTAAATAAAACAAATGAAACACTGAACGTCACTGATACTTTATATTCAATCACTGTTGAGTTGTAACACAGTTTTTCTTATTCCGAACCTTGGTCCCTACCTACCGCTTTGCTTACATTACTTTCAAACAAGCAAAAAAGAATGAAATCCATATTTTTTAGTATGTCATTATTAATAACTAGCGATCCTACTTTTTTGTACGAATCAGAAAGTTTGGCTCTGACAACTATGCAGAGGCAAAGAACTCAAGCAGAGATGAAATTACTATAGCCACGTCATTATTATTTCTGGTAGCCAACCACATTGCAGCTCGACTACATTTAAACATGCGCATCATGTCATTGGCCGCAGGTATGTAGAATGTACAACGCAGTCAGCTTAAGATCTAAAAAAAGAGAAGCCATGTAGGAAATAACAGTGACATGGTTATAGACCTTTGGGACACAAAACAAATTAATATGTGAATAATTAAACATTTCAAATATAATGGACAGGATAATTATACGAGTACAGATGAAATTGGTATCAACATTTAGGGGGGAAAAAAGTCATATTCCATTTAAGGGGATCTGCTATCGAGTTTTGGTCATTTTCTCTTTTAATATGATGTCAAAAAATTTACGGTTCCTTTAGGAATACTATAGTGAAGATTTCATCATGATATCTTTATTCTAAGTCAGAAATTTAGTTTATAAGTGGCTACTACAAATTCAGAATGCATATTATAAACTTTAAAGTAATTTTATCGCAAATCAGAATTTTTACATTTTTGAGAGACTCTTTGTTAACACTTTGCCGCCAAAGTCCGACCTCTCTGCTGTAAGTGCCCCGAGCTCAAGTCCAGCTCTAGCTGACGTGTTTTGCACCTCACTTTTGTACAGAACCTTCACTCAGGTCTTGAGCACTTTGTTACATTCCATTCCTTCCCATTGAAGGCTTTAAGGAACCAACCTGGACAAATACCCAACGTCCCATCCCTACCTTCCTGTGGTGCAGTTATTAGTAAGCATAATTTTACGAGCTGAACTAAAGGGAGGGGCTACTCATCAATTAGCACTGGTCAGTTTGATGAGTTAATGACTGAATTTGGTATAATTTTCCTCTATCCAATACCTAATTCCCTCTTTACCCTTTTCTATCCAGTCCTCTGACTGAACTCTTACTTTCTACGATCCCGATGGATTAGAGCATTCGAGGCCTAGGGGTTCATTTCCCTTTCCTTCCTCCTCTTTCTACTTTTCTGTTCCTAGTGCTGACCTGCTATGGCACTAAAATCGTCCTCCAGTGGCTTAAGGAGGGAAAGCTGGTGATCAACAAGATCTCCCAGCTAGGTCCAATGGACCCGTCAACCAACAGCAGGTGTGGTCCTCCAGACATTCTGGGGGTTGTGTGTGAATGAAGTAGCCACCGAAACGTTAAAATATGGTGTTCACTTAAATCGGCTACAACTTGCCATTTTCACAAATATTGGAGTGCAAGAGGTCAAATGACTTCATTGTCAAGTGCCTGGCATTATAAAACAACAACAACATTTTAACTTACAGGAAATAAGAAATATCCTAGAGCAATGGTTCCCAAACTGGGGGCCGTGAGACGATTGACAAAATAAAATAAAAAACGCCTTATTAACATACACTTAATGTGTGTTCAGAAACATGTACAACAGTCAACATAAAAAAGTTTCAGTAGTTATACAGTAAAGTAAAAAATAATTTTATTTATGTTACAAATATGCCTGCTTTTCAGAAAGTATCTCTCAAATCTGGACTCTGTATTTGATAAATATGATACAGTGCAACTCCACAAATAGACTCTCTCTTGTATACTTCACGATACAAGGTAAGTCAATGCACCCCATCCTGCGCTGCACAGGGCTAACCAGTTGAACCAGTGCAGTAGTGTGCAGATACTGGTACACGTTGGCAGCAAGGCAGGGAACAAAAAATGTGTACTTATGTTGAAGCAGAAGTTACAAATATTAGAATGGTTTAAAAAAGGTGAATCAATCAGAGCCATTGCTCAAGAATTTGACATTTCGATCAGAACAGTGCATGGGATAAAACAAAATTCATCTAAATACGAGGCATTCTGTAGTGATTATAAGAAGCTTTGTTATTACCTGTTAATTGCAGTATGAAAATACAGCTTATTTCGTGTAATTTTCACAATTTAATCAATAAGGATGATTTATGTTCTCTCTTGAATGGTAAACACAATTTTAAAATAATTTAATACACAAACACAACTATTACATGAAATGCTCAATAAGTTTTTGTAGCTTTATTCTCTTCAGCTCTAATCAACAATCCAGGTTGCCAGGTGACGATAGAAAAGATGCGAAAACAAATGAATGAGGTGTATAAATAATTGAATGCTCTTTCACACTTAAGCATAAAAATATTGGGGTGCCATCTGAAATTTCAAAGTGGGGGGAGGCAGGGGGTGGGAGGTAAACTCTAAAATGCAATTAAGCCTGGTTTAAGGCTTCCCCCTCAATATCTAAATGTACGTGTTTTTTTTTTTTATATTGAATTCAATTTAAATAACTAGTTTTGAAATGAAAGCCCTGTATGTAGATTCATTTAAAGTTTTTCCTCCAGAAGTGGTATATTATACTTAATCACGAAGTTGTTTTGTTATATATTTTGCATATACTACAGTATATTTAAAATTATGTACGTTAATAATTTATGATTTGGTCTGCACGCCACAAAAAACATTGTACAGCCCTTATGTTTACCAATGTCCGCAGTACTCCGTAGAAAGACAGAGTTCGTACCTCGTCTCACACACAGACCATTGCTGTGTCTATTTGTGGAGATCCACTGTATCACTTTCCAGTCCAGTGAAATTTCTCGTCTTTGTTTTGATGAAGCTTATTTTGCATAAATATGATGTTGCAAATGTTAAAAAAATTTAAGGATTCTTTTGCAATCTCGAGATATTCATGCACTCTTTTGATTCATAATTGAGGACTGTTTTTGTAAAACTTGCTAACTGCAAAATTTGCAAAATTGAGATTTTGATGGATTCGTTAATATAAGGCAGGCCTCTACATAATGTTAAAGGCGTCTTAGTAAAATTGGATTATTTCTTTTCATTGTAGTGTGTCAAAGTGTGATCGTTTTTTCAAAACTTGCTTTCTCCTATGTGAGAGTTAGCAGAAAAATTTGCTTACTACAGTGTTTTGTCTCTTCTGTAAAATTTAGTTTTTTCAGTTAGCAAGTTTTGCAAAAACGGTCCTCAATAGGTCTACACTCTGCGAAAAAAAGCCTAGTTTTAACAGTCCATCAGTAGATACGTACATATTTAAATTTCTTTCTTTTTTTTTAATTTCAGCTAGTTGAAAGCAACTGTCTAAAAATGGATTTAGCACCCATCTGTAACTGTTGTATTGTTCTGAGTGTCTTCCAGAAAATACTAAAAAATTGTTTAGAATTGTGCAAGCTTAATTAAAAAAAAAACTCAGTATTTGCCGTATCATACATAGCTAAATTTTCCACGAGTTCTTTAATGCACTGAAATCCATCACATTCCTTTTTGTCATATGACATTGACCAGAAATCAAGTTTCTTTATAAATCCTTTGATTTTTATCCCTGGCTATTATTATGTTAACATCTTGGCCTTGAAAACTCATTCCATTCAAAGTATGTGTTCGAAAATAACAGCGAAGTAGGCTACTAGAAATAATCTTCAGGTAATATTTCATGTCATTATTGGACTATATTTTTCTATTTTGGTTCTTTGGGTGGTTTCCACCAATTCCGAGTAAAATTATCGTGGTTTTAGATTTTACAGTTAAGTTATTTGTATTTTTCGAAAGGGGTTAAGTACCCTACCAGTTCAATAGAGGTGGTCGCAAAAAGACGTCTTGCCCAAAAGTAGGTCGCGCCTTCAAAACATTTGGGAACCACTGTCCTGGAGTAATGAAGGAATATTGCATAACCATTTACATAATACCTAATCTCTAAATTTCATTGTTAATTTACATTGTGATTTTTTTTATTACTTCTCTCAGACCTGATGATTGTAAAATTGTTATTTTATTCTGGACCTCTATAGACAATGCAAAGGCAGTCGGATGTCTTGATAAAGGAATTTTTATATATTTAAAATAATTGATGCATTATAATATTTTGATGATTGAAAATAAGTTAAAATTAAGTTATTTAAACAGTTACATGCTTAGTACATAGTACCATTTATCTGTAATCTATTTCACTGGCTTTGATATATCATCCTAAAACATCTGAGAAAAAAGAAACATGTTCTTCCTCAAAATAATCTGTAGCATTAAGTAGTAATATAGTTGGAAAGATAAAAATAAATATTTGGATAAAATACTACTACCACCACCATTATCAACAATATTTAAAAAGAAAGCTCCTCTACTTGTCCTAATTACACAATTCGAATACAGAGGGTTAATATTGAATAATAATATACTTGCATATAATATAATACTGTAACGCTTCATACTCGGATGTTCTCGACAGGTCCATGTAATTTTTTCTCCAGCGCTAGTGTCGTCCTCATCTTGGGCTTGCAGTTGAGCACTCACAGCTGGTAGTTATAGCACTTTAATTGCCTCAACTGACAGTTTTCATTTTCTTGGACTTGGATGCCGATTGATCTGAGATATGATGGGATCAGAAGATACTAACAACATGTGTAGGACATCATCTAAGTTTCTCTCATGAGCTAGGACACTTTCTAGTGTGAGCTAACCTGTACTTTCGTAAATCTTTGTGTCTTGCCTCTTGAGCATCTCCAGATAACATCCCAATAGCAAGTAGCCTATCACAGTCTTTGCAATCTTTCCTTCATGTATCAGTATTTTATGCACGCGGGAAGGCATGTAGTACCATGAATATAATTGTACATATAAGTGGGCTGTATCATTTGTGTACCCTACTTCTTCAACGCCTCAGTAGATACTGAATATCCACATGAAATGGTGCATAAAATTACAGAAAATCTCTGAACGAGGTCTTCATTAATGCCCGTAATATTGGCTGTAATTTGTGGATTTTCAAAAAACCTAAGTGCAGTATTACCATCATTTGATGTCCAGGGCCACCAAGTTTCGGCTTGTCAATAAGAAGCCCTAACTGAGAGCGAAATTTTCTTCTTTTCTAGCTGCAAAAATATCTTTGTTGTTGCTTCTGACCTGCCATTTCTTAATTTGTAGCCTATAAGAAATATGCAAGAGACATCCCATAAATTTTATATAGACATGAAGGTGATAAATCGAATCTCTAATTTGACTGATCACCGGGATAATCACATGAAAGATATAGGTTGTTCATATCTTTCGGTATTGCTCCACAAACAGCACTTCTGCATTGATTCTTCAGTTAATGTACTGCATATTTTTCCGTCAATCATTGTCATTATAAGTGTAGGGATAACATTTAATTCATATTCATTTACTGGTATTTGAATAGGAACAAGGGAATTTATCTGCTGTTCAATTGCAGTAACTTCCATGATTGTCACCTCGGAAGTTTCTTTAGCCATTAATAATTTTATAGGCCTGCAAAAACCTTGTAGAAGAAGGCCTCGGATTTTGCCACAAAACTTCATTCTTTATTGCCAATAGAGGATGCATAAAGCTGCAATGGGACTAACGATATTAAAAACATGTCTGCATCTAAAAGATGCTTTTCTTCATAAAATTCTACAAAGCGTTGTTTGTATGTGCCGTGACTGCTACTTCCATTGCAACCCCATTTAATAATAGGTGTAAATTTCTTCTTGCCCTGACAAATTTGCTTCTAGAACTTCCTTTTGAAATATTGCTAGACGCTCAATTGTAGTTTTCAAAATAGCGTGAACTTCAATTTCTGCAGAAAACCCATTCCGTTGTTGTCGAATAAATGTATAACAAAAGTTAAACGTTCAGAGAAAAATGTGCGTAAAACCAACTCGGGTAATACACTACTTATCAAGAAAATACAATTCTACAACTAAAATATGATATTTTGGTATCAATTTTCATTGTTGTCATTATGATAAAATAACTTTGTGCTGCTCTTTTGTGAGGATTGAGAGTGATGCCGCACACCACGTGTAATATGTGTTATGCGACCAGGCTGTTGGCAAGGACGCAGGGCAAGCATTGTTTAAAGCTGTGCTGGATTCAACAACATAGTCCGATTCTATGAAACCATCGTGAATTATGATCTGACCAGTTCCATGCAGGCTGTAATTAATTGGCTTTTTTTTTTTATACTTTTTCTTTCTTTTTTGCATGGTGTTTGCAGGCCCTGCAGACCCTAACGTTATGCCACTGTATGGAATTTAATATTTAAATTCACCTTTTCCCATGAACTATGATTGTGAATTTCTATTTTTTTTTTTTTTATAAATTTCCCAATTTGTCTCTAAGATAACAATTTCAAAAATACAAAAATATTAATATAATGAAGTGGAAGGATATTGCAAAATATAAATAGTTCTCGACATGAGTTCCTGTTTCCTGTTCCATTTATTACACTACTAGTGGCTTGTGCAGCAAATGCTGCTGCAAACTAAGTTCGTTAGACGTTCAAATAAAAATTTTTCAGATTTATTTTCAATAAAGAATACTTGTCTTTTTGGTAGTTATTTGCTTCCATAATAATGAAACATACTCCCTCTGAATGGATTTTTTTAGGCCAAATACTTTTTCTTGAACCTATCCAACTTCAGTTTTTGAGTTTCAACGCGAAAACGCAAGTATCAATGTCAGGACGATAGCAGTAGCTATTTCAGGTCATTGTGGATTGTAGGCGAAAGTTAAAAAAATGTCAGGTTAGCTAAGCTTTCGAACAATAGCATTTTCGTATAGCTGCTGCATATAGAACTTGAAATGTAGAGCGTCAAATCATTTTATTCTACTAAGAGATCTTGCTGAAATAATCTGGAGACTACAAAATTTTCTAGGCCTCTTATTTTATCAGTAAGTAATACCTTTTGATCTTTCCTTAGGAACTGTAATTTTTGCGCTCTCTCGAGCCAATACTGAAGAGAATGATACATATCAATATCTACACTACACCGCCATTAAGTATATGAAAAAGACCCAACCCCACTGGGTTAATAAGTATAAAAATATTTGATTTTTAATAACAATATTATTATCTTAAGTTTTGTAGTTATATATAGCAGCCACTCAGTAAATTATAGAAATGAAGATCTAAATTAAGATATTCTCTACATTTACTTACATAACCTCAAAACGTTTCACTTTCATGTCATCAATATAGCATCAATATTATGTACAATTAATGAAAAATAGATGCATCATGATATTAACTATAATAATATTTCATTTCTAATGATAATGTCATCAAATCACCTCAAGTTTCGTAGATATGAATATCCAATACACAGCTGTACTGAGAAAATTATTATACACTGCAGAATCAGTTTTTAATAACAAATTGAATTGAGCTCTAAATATGTCGGCAATCCTGCAGGTCATGGCCTTCGTGTAATAGCCTATTGTTTATTGTAGTGTGTGTTTTGTTCCGAAATTCATTCAAGTCGGCCGTGATTCAATAAAATTAGTTCTCAAAACTGACAACAGATGGATTTTGGAAAATAGGAAAATTATGTAGGAAAATTGACATTTCACTGAAAACTACTACTTTTCCGAAAAACTTTGGGTTCCAAGCTTCAAAATGAGGGTCCATTTATTAAAATCCGTTCAGCCGTTTTCCCGTAATTTCCATTACCTGAAATAGCTACTGCTATCGTCCTGACATTCATACTTGCGTTTTCGCGTTGAAACTCAAAAACTGAAGTTGGATAGGTTCAAGAAAAAGTATTTGGCCTAAAAAAATCCATTCAGAGGGAGTATGTTTCATTATTATGGAAGCAAATAACTACCAAAAAGACAAGTATTCTTTATTGAAAATAAATCTGAAAAATTTTTATTTGAACGTCCAACGAACTTAGTTTGCAGCAGCATTTGCTGCACAAGCCACTAGTAGTGTAATAAATGGAACAGGAAACAGGAACTCATGTCGAGAACTATTTATATTTTGCAATATCCTTCCACTTCATTATATTAATATTTTTGTATTTTTGAAATTGTTATCTTAGAGACAAATTGGGAAATTTATAAAAAAAAAAAAATAGAAATTCACAATCATAGTTCATGGGAAAAGGTCAATTTAAATATTAAATTCCATACAGCGGCATAACGTTAGGGTCTGCAGGGCCTGCAAACACCATGCAAAAAAGAAAGAAAAAGTATAAAAAAAAAAAAGCCAATTAATTACAGCCTGCATGGAACTGGTCAGATCATAATTCACGACGGTTTCATAGAATCGGACTATGTTGTTGAATCCAGCACAGCTTTAAACAATGCTTGCCCTGCGTCCTTGCCAACAGCCTGGTCGCATAACACATATTACATGTGGTGTGCGGCATCACTCTCAGTTCTCACAAAAGAGCAGCACAAAGTTATTTTATCATAATGACAACAATGAAAATTGATACCAAAATATCATATTTTAGTTGTAGAATTGTATTTTCTTGATAAGTAGTGTATTACCCGAGTTGGTTTTATGCACATTTTTCTCTGAACGTTTAACTTTTGTTATACATTTATTCGACAACAACGGAATGGGTTTTTGTTCAAATTTATAATGCCAATAAATTATCCAATAAGATGTTTGTGTAGTAATGGTCAATCAACTTTACTCAGTTTGGAAAGAGCTCTCTTTGCGTGAAGTAAATGTCTGTTGTGTGGTCGGTGTGATATTTTTCCAACTTTATTTGAACAGTTTTAAATTTAATTTAAGTTGTATATTTTTCTGTGTTTTAATCCAGTAAATTATTATTAGAGAATATAGACAGTATAGTACTGAAAAATGAAACCGTTTAAAGTTAAGTACGAACATCTAAGTGGTGCACAGAAAAGAAAGAAGAAGTGAGAGTTAGAAAAAGAAATAAACAAATTAATGAAAATAAGTAATGTTTTTTCTCTTTCTGGTCCTAGTAGTAGTGCTAGCTCAACAGTTACAAATGTTTGCAGTGCCACAAGTGAGAGCGCGTCTGAAGTGAAAAGTGATATAGAAATAGATGTTAGTAGAGACAGCAATTGTGAAAGCATTAGCGAAAAAGAAGATTGTAACAAAATTGCCTTAAATGTAATTAGGCCTACCAATATCACAGTTGTAGAGTATTCAAATGATCGTGCAGAATATGAGTTAGAAGTAGATAATGAAACAAAAAAGTTCTTTGTTAGACAAAATCCTTATCAGCCAGAGCCAGCGGGTCCTTTCCCTAAAGATCCTAAGCAGGATAACAGAAGCTTTTCCGCGAAATATTACGATAAATTCACATTGACAGGGCAAATAATTAGGAGAGAATGGTTGTGTTATTCAATTAAAAATGACTCTGTTTATTGTAAACCATGCTGGCTCTTTGGACAGCAGAAGTAGTCTTCAGCTTGGAGGGAAGGGGTCCGAGATTGGAGGTGGTTAACCAAAAGTATAGTGCGACACAAAACTAGTTATGCACATTTGAACGCATGCTTCGTTTTCAATTCGTGGTGTAAGAAAAACACAGTTGACGTGGGTATGGATTCAGAATTAAAGAAAAGTGAAAACATATGGAAACAGGTCCTTGAGCATATCGTGAATGTGACATTAGCTCTGGCATCCAATAATCTAGTTTTTCGGGGACATAGGGAACAAATTGAAAAATCAAAAAGTGGAAACTTTTTAGCAATCATCGAACTTCTCACAAAATAGGCCTACGATCCAAAATATACACAAAAGTACCTTCTATTCAAAATGAGTTACTAAATGTTTTATCCCATGCAGTTGAAAAAGAAATTATTAATGACATTAAAGCTGCCCCATTCTTTTCGATACAACACAGGACATAACAAAAAAAGAACAATTAAGTCAGACATTTAGATACATTACAGTTTCACATGATGTAACTGGAAAGCCTTGTGACGTGAAGATAAATGAAAGCTTCTTAGGTTTTCGTGAAATGAAAGATCAAAGTGCATTAAGAATAGAGAAGGAAATACTCAGTGCAATAGATGAAAAGGGACACTTTTAAGAAAAGGGACACGTGGTCAGGAGCATGACAGTTGCGCCAATATGTGAGGCGTAAACAAAGGTGTCAGAACGAGAATTGAACAAAGACAAAGAACCGCAAAATATGTACATTGTGCAGCGCATAATTTAAATCTAGTACTTAACGATGCTGCATATGGAATTCAAGAAGTTAGATCCTTTTATGACACAGTGGAAATGTTGTATCTTTTCTTCAGTCATAGTATTAAAAGATGGGAACATTTGGTATGTTTTCATACCTTAAAAAAACTTTGCCCAGCATGTTGGTCTTAGAGATACCAGTCTGTTAAAGCCCTGCGTTATGCTTATGGCGATGTACTTAAGGCTCTGTCAAAATTAATATTGATATCTAGAAAAAGGAAGAAGGAGAACAAGCTATTGCTTTGAAAAACCAATTAGAGAATTTTCAATTCATTTTTCAAATAGTGTTGCAATCAAAGATTCTAGAATGTATTAATCTAGCATCACAAATTATGCAATCGGAAAATTAGAGCTTGATAAAGCGTGTTCTCTTATTCAGAATGCAGCCGATAATTTATCTCGTTACCGAAATAATTTTGAAGAAGCAATGTCATTAGCTACATCTTCGGCAAAGAGCTGGGACATTCCACCACAATTTGAAAATTAAAGAATTCGAAAAGTAAAAAAACATTTTGATGAATTGTACCAGGACGAGCGGCTAGTAGATCCAAAGATGTATTTCAGAACCACTGTTTTTAATGGTTATTTGGACTTTATTGTAGCTCAATTAAAAAACAGATTTGAGGGTATGCATAATGTTAACCATTTCTTCAAAATTATTTCCCCAATATTTCTAAATTCTGCTTCTGACTAAGAGATTCATAATGCAGCAGTGGTTGTTCAAAATGAATATGAGGAAGATTTATCCAGTGAATTCCCAGACCAGGTAATAGGTTTCAGAAAAGCTCTGAAAAAAATAGCCTCATTAACTTCTGTATCTGAATTAACAAATCTATAATAGAAAATTCAATCATAGCTGCTAGAGTTCCAGACTTATGCACGGCATTTTACCTATTTCTAACTATTCCGGATACTGTTTCTTCAGCCGAACGATCATTTTCGAAGCTAAAACTTACAAAGAACTATCTGTGGAATTCTATGACCCAAGACAGACTTAGTGAACTCAGCCTCCTCAGTATCTAATATGAAAGGGCTAGATCCATTGATGTCAGTGACATCATCAATGCATTCGCATCACAGAAAGCACGCCGCATGGTCCAGTTTCACTAGAGTTCAATGTGAGTACAGTAAAGTTTTGTAAGTACAACAAACAGCAGATACCAGATAAAAGTATATACTTAATGATAGGCCTACCCACCTACTTAATTTCAATCACTATAGTATATATTATATGCTTTTTAATAAAATTTATTAATAATTGTTTTTATTTTAATAATCTTACAATAATGAATGATTAATCTCCTTGTTCTTATAATTTGGAAATATATCACATTAAAGTTGAACTTCTATTAGCTGTAAATATATTTATGTCATTATTAGTTATTGATAGGTTATACATTTGGGTGCACTGATACATTTTATTTTAGAGGGCCCGAAGTTTTATTTTTGCAGGCGGGTCCGTATCACATTCGTTATGCCCCGGATTCCGTATAACATATAGGTAATTTGATAGAAGACGGGCAAAATCCAACATGGCTGACGAAAACTACCAAAAACGTTCTGCCAACTATGAAGTCCAAATGTCACCAAACATCGCAAAATCAAAGATGAAAAATCAAATATATATTCATATTTTTAAAGAAGAACAAGCCCTCCAAAAAATGAAAATATGTTTAATTTTTTTCCTTTGATTTTTTGGCATTTCGTGGCATTCGAACTTCATAGTTGGTAGTACTTTTCTGGTAGTTTTCGTCCGCACTTTACCCCCAAAAGTCACTAAAACACAAAACAAAACAAAATAATTTACCACCTTATCAAATAAAATTCAATTCTCATTGACGTCTCCATCGACAACCACTTCACTTCCAGTATAAGTGGCACAGGCTTTAAGGCAATCTAACCTTAAACCATGTAAGCAACACAGAACTAAACCAACACTTTGTCGTAAAGTCAACTTTGCATAAACCATGTCTTTACACGGAATGAAATTCTCTTCGAACACTTATTACACCTTAACATGTACAGAAAATTCAGTAAATAATTCCTTTAAACCACAGAAAAACAGTTTTCTCCTCAACATTCAACACAATCCTTATTCACCAGCAAAAGAACTAAACCAAAATCGTCACAAAATTTAATAAATGATTTCAGAATACGGATTCCTTCCTTTCCCTCTTACTTTAAAATTCCAACCTTCTGCACACAAAATAAATTATTGACATTGAAAAGTGACTTTTCGTAAGCATGATGACGCGCATTCGACAAATGCAGACAAATCTACAATGTAACATCACTCACGCCAAACAACCAAGAACTGACAACGTCATTATCCATTCAAAATTAATGAAAATTCTAGAATAAATTACAACTATAACCAATCAAATCGAAAGAAAATCACAAAAATCATAAAATGACAAACTTTCAATAGCTTTAGCCATCAGACACAACATAACACCACTCACTTCAAACAACCAAGAACAACTGATAACGTCATTATCCATTCAAAATAAATGAAAATTCTAGAACAAATGACAACTATAACCAATGAAATTAAAAGAAAATCACGGCGACACTTGGTATAAAAACCTAGAACTAACATGTAAAAGTCACTAAAAGATCACTAACATTTAACTCTGAAATAAAAAAGTTGGTAATACTTACTATATTCAACCAAGTGCCCGTCTTCTATCAAATTACCAACATATATATAAACAAAACTTATTTAATAGGGAAGTAACATTAATAAATAATTACAAACTAGCATCAAGGAAACAAAAAGCAAACACAGCTTCAAGAAGCAAGTAAAATCCTTTATATCGAAACATACTTTCTGTCCTATAGATTAATTCTTGTGTAAGTAGATGTTATTGAAATTTGTGTATTAGACTCTGCATTTCGTTGAAAACGACCATCCAAGAGTCATGATATATACAAAATCGAAGCTTCGTACTATACACAGTAACCACCTGCCATGTGTACTGACTCTGCAGAAAGCAAAACACTCTGAAACATCACAGCCGACTGGTTGTCCCAGTTGCTCAAAGAGTATCATAGACTGAAAACTGTCTTTGATCGGTGTGTTTATAGTATGCGCTATAAAAATGTTAAACTGCTTGATGCTCTGTCACATGATTAGTGATCCTTGTAGGCATACAGGCTATCAGAGTGAATAAAAATTACAGTAAAATATTTAAATAATAATAATAATAAATTAATAAAGCAATAAAATAAAATAAAATTTTAACAAACTATGTTTTCTATCAGAATATAAATATAAAGTATAAGCAGCACTAAAAAATTATAAAAAAAAATTTTAGTAGTCTTTCTCCTCTAGTTCAACGGAACAGTTAACTTATAATATTTTGTAACATTCGTAATGGCACAATACAAAAGTAAATACATTAAAGAAACCAAAGAGGAAATTTACATAAGACTGAAAGAAAAAAAAAAAAAAAAATTAAAAACAAATGGCGATTTTTCCATTATTTTAATTTCGGAAATAACTTCAGAACGAATTATGTTTGGTGCATCCTTGATATTTCGTGATAAGATCATTGAATGTGGAATAACAGAATCTGCATTCACCTTACCATAAGTAGCTGCAACATCAATCATTGTCTGCGATTAACCGTCTCTTAATATACATTATTGTACAAATGTTAAGCAAAGTGAGCATGTAGATTTACTTTATTTTTATTAAATACTGTAACTAAAATAGATTATATCTGCTTTTGAAGAAATTTGAGACGCATCACAAAATCTCTGTTCTTTTTAAACAATCATATATTTAATAAGCCACATTAAACATTCATTACTGATATAATGAATTAGACAAGATGGATGCTGAATAACATTACTGATTGATAATATAAAGCAGGGGTCGTCAGCACAGAGCATGCTGGGGCTAAGCTCTTACCCGCGGAAAATGCAGTGCACTATATGCTCTCGTAGCTGCTAGCAGATATGCTCTCCCTCTCTCTCCCTGTTGCACGAGTGCACACGGGACAACATCACGTACCCATTGCACATTTCAGCAAGTGCTGACGACCACTGATATATAAAGCATTATTTCATTTAAAGAATTGTGTTATTTAAAAATTATGTTTCCTTGTTTAAATGTTCATATGGTACTTCCTAATTTTCGTACCTTCTTAAGTAGGCTTTTTTTGGATATCAAGCAATAAAAGGTGATGTAATTGTAGTGCAATAACCTCGAGCGCATGCAACAGATCAAGTAAATGTTTCAACTGGCCGGTTATAAATTCTCGACTGTATGCGCTCGAGCATATCATTTCCCAGCTACTTTCTTCACAACTGAGGACTAATCAGCGAGCTCGGACGGCTGTTTTCAAGAGAATGCAGAGGTCTAGTGTGTATATGAAATAATGCAATTTGTAATTATTCTTGAATTAACAAACTTCTATTTCCTTAGAATACCATACAATGTTTGCTCATTCAGAGTTATTTATCTCTATTATCATCCATAACCATGACCACACTCATGATCCACTGTCACAAATATAAAAAAACGAGGAAAATATCGGTACTTACTTTGTTGGTGAAATTCCTTTAATCAGTTCTGTAGCAATTTCCATGCGATCAGTCTTTGGAACAGTTAAATGTTGCAACTCATTTTTATGGCCATAATGAGTCTTATAAAACTTTGCATTGCACTTATTATTTGTAAGTTCATGTACTACTATTATTTGGTTTGTGCAAAATCTACCCAATTTGCAAGATCCTTGAGACTTCAAACTTCTTTTACGTACTGTTAATGATTGACGTGTTTTTCCTGAAAAAAAGTTTTCTTTCTATAAATTATAACAATATTTATATGATTAATTAATATAATGAACTCAGATTCGATCTCACACATTCAAAGTAGGTATGTCCTTTCAATATTTTCACCTCCTGTCTCTTACTAAAAGTTTACTTTCTAGGATTACAACAATATTTGCATTATTAATTAATATAATGAACTCATACCTGAACTCGAAGTGAATATTTTGACCTCCCTACTCCTAACTGAAAGTTTACTTACAGTAATTTGCATACCCTAATTAATATATCCATTCCATATAATGAACTCATACCTGATCTTGCACATTCGAAGTATGTCCTCTCAATATTGTCACATCACTGCCTCCAATTGAAAGTTCGATAAACTTAAGAACACGGTTACCTTCTTTCCTCTCTTCCCACAAAATTCCAACCTTGTACAGACAAAATAAATTATTGGCACTGAAAAATGCCTTTTCGTTAGCATGATGATGCGCATTCGACAAACACAGACAATCTGTTCTTTTAAGTATCGGTATTTTAAATAATTGTCAGTGAGGTAACCGTATACTGAAGTTTTTTTATTTGCTTGAATTATAACAGTATTTGCATCATTAATTCATATAGTGAACCCATACCTGATCTCACCCATTCAAAATATATCCTTTCAATATTTTGATCTCTTTTCCTCTTACTGCCAGTCACTTTCTCGTACTGGACCAAGTGTTCTTTCTCTATCCTCGCCATTCATGCCATGAACTCTGTATAGAAGAAATTCAATAATTATTATACAATTATATGCCTTTTACCAGCTAGTCATACTTACCTCACAATTAGTTGGAACAAAATCATCCCGATGCATCGTCATGCTATATTTCCGGCGTAAATCTTCTTCTTAAGGAATATAAATACACTGACTTTCGAATCAGTTAAATAATTGCCTTTAGAGGTAGGTAGCAATATTCGTGTGACATATTTCCGTTTAATTGTTTTTAGAGGCAGACACGCAATATTTACGTTGCACATTTCTATATTCACATGTAAATATTCGAATAACAAACTTCCGTATACTCGCATCAAGTAAATACCGGTAAGGATCTCACTGGCAGTGCATAAGATGGCCGCGCATGCGCAGCATGAGAAGTTATCAATCTCACAACCTGCTCTTGGTAATCTCAGACTACTTGATGATCCTGACTCGAGCCTCTCGTGTTATTTTTGACATAACTACAACGTCTTTGTTTTTGACAAACACAGTGCCAATTGCCTCTGTCTTCAGGACCATTACGAAATTACTACCTGCTGTCCCCGAATGCAGTTTTTGAATCGCATGCAGCAAACCTTTTCCCGCCCACATTTTACCCAGTAGGTTCACAGAAACCAGTGTTCAGATGACGTCACTGAATGTAGCCACATAAGCCGAGAACACCGTAGAGCCACACGTCTAAGTCTTGTTGAACTACTGAGTGTTCATTTCAAAGTGTGTCATGACGTCACTGTTGTTGGGTCACCGATTTGAAGCGAGTTTCAGCTTATATGTTAGAGAAGTTGCCTATTATTTAAGGCGTTCTTCAATCTGAACTTGAGAACGTGTACGGTATAACTTGAACGTCGTAGCAACAGATGGCTGTCTGTACGGTCTGTGTGCTACCATAAACCTCTTTCGAACTGTGTCGGCAAGTCGTACGCAAGCCCCTACAGTCTCGGCTGCGCGGAACGAGGAAACCGGGGCAAATTGAACACTGCGCTTGCCGCCATGATGTAGGAGAGCAGACGCATAATAGCAGTACGTAAATCACACAATTTAACGCTGTGATGATCTAAAATTGACAGATTATGGCCATTTTCGACGTTTAACGTAAAATGAGGACGAAATAAATATATTCAAAGTTTCATTGATATGGGTCAGAGCATTAAAGGAAAGAAAATACGTACGCAGCAATTGATAGAAAACATGCTCATACATCCATAAATAGGCCTACATAATACAAGTTATAGAATGTATAATTTTACGTTAATCAGCATATTGTTAGGTTTCAGAGAATCGAAAATTATATTAACATACATTACTCTTAGATCACAAGACGTAAATACATTCACCTTGATTACACAAGTTTTTATTATAATCAAATTCTTAAGTGAAATAAATATGCGAAAATCAGTACAGACCTGTTGTTAAGTTTTAGAGAATCGAAAATTATATTACCGGTACTTTCAGACCACAGGACATAAGTAATCACGCAAAATATAATGCACAAAGGTAGCAAAATTACATTGCAGTTATAAGTCATTCTTCAATTAAAGCCACCGGCGTGGCTCAGTCGGTTAAGGCGCTTGCCTGCCGGTCTGAAGTTGCGTTCGGGCGCGGGTTCGATTCCCGCTTGGGCTGATTACCTGGTTGGGTTTTTTCCGAGGTTTTCCCCAACCGTAATGTGAATGCAAGGTAATCTATGGCGAATCCTCGACCTCATCTCGCCAAATATCATTTCGCTATCACCGATCTCATCGACGCTAAAGAACCTAGTAGTTGATACAGCGTCGTTAAATAATCAACTAAAATAAAAATAAATTCAATTAATAAAGGGAATGCTATCAACTATTAAAAGTAGCCTACCGGTACCTAATATATTGCAATTAATAGGTAACATGAAGACCTAAAAACTAAACATAATCACATTATGTAAAAAAACATACTTTTTATGAGTGGATTTCTTTACATAATATATTGTTATTTTAAATAAATAAATATATATCATTGCTTGCGGAATGATAGTATGTAATTTTATGCACATATGTTATATCGATAAGATGACATTCCTTGCTTTTTTAATAATATATATGCGGCAAAATATAAATGGGTTATTTGTATGTGAACTATATGCATTTATAACCCCCCAGTGAAAAATAATGCACTAGGAATATCTGCAAAAACAAAACAAAACAACAACAAAAATTGCTGTGCAAATAAATGACAGCATAGACCACTCACAAATATAAAGTAATTTTAATGGCCTACGGGGTGGTGTCTTAACCTACAAAAAAAATAACCTCTATTAAGTTACAAAATCTGCTACAATGTAATATTAAATGTTTATATATTTATACACTTAATTAGGTAGATCATGTTTATTTGCTGTTAAACGCCAAAAGATGGTTGAACGGATAATAATAACTTTTCTCTCCCTCCCCCCTCCTAGAAGCCCATTAGTGATATTTAGTTCCCACAGGAAATTATGTATTCATTTCCTTTACATCTGAAACATAGCATGTTCTCCAACAAGGTCAAACCCACGGCTGGCTAATTTATTAGTCTAGTTAGGTCTATACATATTGATCATGAACCCTGAATCATAAGTTCACAAAGTAGGCTTAGCTATTATAGCCATTTATTTATTTACTTATCACCTATAGATTTTGAATCGGTTTTTATTATCTTGCAGATAAATTAATTTACATAATAAAAACAAAAAAGTTATCTTTCCACTAATTGTGTTTAATAACTGATGTGTAAGTCTAAATAATTCACTCAGTGGGATTTCTCTACAGTCTGATATACTTGTACTAACAATTAAGTATTCTTTATTGTCGTAAACTACTGATTGATTTTTAATGATATTGATAGTGTAACAACAGAGATAATGTACCTCTTGCAAATGGCTTGGAAAATTAAACAGGGATGGTACAGCATCATCTTTCAAAATTCTATTGCCATTACTTTTCCAAAAATCTGTGTCTTTAAAATGAGCCGAACACAATTTTACATTAGGTGAAGGCACAAATTTATCTCTTTTAATAGCAACAAGCCACTTTGCAAGTAGCTCAGGCTTCGTGTTTACCTCTGTTTCTACCTATTTAATGGCAGCGTAAACATGCACAGACTGGTTTCAATTTTGGACAGCACACCAGCGCTCCGTGTGAGTCTAGTATACTATTATAACGTCTTTGGTCGTACGCAGGGTATTTGTTATCATCGGTTGCGTACGGTAACATTCCACAACACAAATCAAATGCTCCGTGTCCATGTTGACCGTCGAAGTTAATGTCAACAAATACTTAAGTAATCGTCTTAACCCTCTCCCCATATCCCGATAGTATGTATTTCCAAACAGTTCACATTCCTGCCACTACCGGCATTACTGTACGTATCAGTACGTACTCTTCAGAATGAATGCCGTACTTGCTAGGCAACTTCTCTGCCTCATAGGTTATACACCTCTGCTGAAGTGTAGGCAGATTGAATTCTCTAGGCTCACTGGCTAGCCACATGACGGCATACAGCGAGCCATGACACACTTTGAACTGAGCATCCAGTACAAGTATCTCATGTTTTGAGTGGGAATTTAAATGTGTTATTTTACAATTTTCCTGTTAAAATATAAAATCAATCATCCCAACTGAAATCTAAGAGCATACATTGCATGTCTTGCATTCATGGAGAAAACGCCACTGATGCATTGTAATTATTAAAAAAAGGTCCGCACTTCATTATTAATTGCATTTAACATACAGAAGTAATGATTTATTTGCCTTAAATGTGCATTCAAATATGTGATTTCTAGTAGATAATTTCGCGCTCTTAAACCACAGACTTCTTGGTGCTTTTTCTTCCACATATGTGTTGTTACACAATGAGTGTTATCAGATTAAAAAAATTCGGATCATAACGAAAAAAATGACATATAACAAGCAGAGATTCGTGAGATTTTTATTTTTCGTGAAAATGTCGCATTTTCGTGGAATGACTCATAATTTACATTGTTAGCTTGTTTTCTGTAGTTGTATTTATTTAAAAAGTTTATAACAAATAATTTAGGATAAAAGTATTGTTACAGTGACTGGCCAGGTTCAAACTAAAACTGGCTTCCTGGGCATCAGAAATATTTATAGAAAAGCACGACAGATAATCACATGAAATTAAAATGTATATGACATCTTAGATCTTTCATGTCAGAGGTGAAACAACATGAAGCGGCAAAACATTGTCAATTTATTAGCCACAAATTTGTTAATTGAATGGAACTTGAGAATACTGTGTTTTTTTGTAATAATTATTTTAAGTGGCAGTCTTTGTAAGTAGCCTACTTACGCCGTATTCCGAAGTAGGCCTATAGCTAATTGATTGCAATAAAACACTATTTTCGAATCCGTAATAATTTACATCACTACTCTGAATCTTGATCTTACCTTTGTCCATAAAGTAATATTGAAAAAATACATGTTACGTACAACGAAAGCAATGAGCAAGCACAATAATTACATCAATGTCACTTTAGAATCTCCCACCTCCACTCAGCATTGCCAAACCTACCCTTGCTCCGGCCTGTAACTGAAGAAGGCTCTGCCTCAGCACAGTCTAATACATACAGTGGCAATGTCCACATCTGTTCATCTTCTTAGAAGAGGCAGTACTTTCACTGGCCCGCACCTCTCACTCCCTCAGCGTGCCTACATACAGACGTCAAAACAGATAGTAATGCCACCACTTTTTTTCGGTAATCGTTCCTTGCGCGAGCTATACACACCACGTTATGATCGGTGAATTAACACTTAAATCGGTATTCCCTCTTTTGAATCTGGTGGATGCTTCTTGCGCCCCTTACAGTGAAAAGAGAAAAACATAAAAAACGAAGCATTATGCGTATGGTGGTGGAAAAGAGAAACACTGAAATGCATGAGAGTAATTTTCTTTATATTCAAACATTAAAAAATAAAGTGGTGACGCAACCGCCCATGATGGGCCAAGATCACCCAACCGTTGACAGAGATAGTTTTTCGTGTAGTTAGCAAGATGATTATCCCCCAATTCTCCCTGCTGTTATAGCAGGTTTCTTCAACTGGAATGTGCTACCTATTATAACATTGCAAATTCATCGTAATACTGGCTGGAATTTCATGAGAAAATTTCTCCCCATGAGGATTCGAACCAGTGCTCATTCCATGATAGTTCTAGCCATGATTTGCTATGTTGCGGGACATATTCGAATATTACCACAGCCAATTTTAAGAATAGAATGAACTTTGTATTATTATTTCTCGAATCTACTTTCATTTACTCATCGAGTTTCTATTCTGCCTTAAGACATTAATAAAATTAATAAATGTAGACAGGGCTGGGCAGTATTTGAAATATATTTGTATTTTGTAATTTGCAAGGATTTTAGAAAGTATTTTGTATTTAAATACATAAAATTGATGTATTTTGTATTTCAGTACTCAAAATACTTTCTTCTTCTTCTTGTCCTTCAAGTTTTGGATTTGTACTTGAAGAATGAACTTCTATCTTATTTGTCCACCCATTTCAGATGTGCTAGCCATACACTTAGTTTTCTTGCCACAATTGATTTCCTTAATGCCATAAAGAAATCTCTAACAGCATCAAGGATCCATCACCCAATACTTGCTAAATGTTCAGCATTATGGAATGCGTCTAGGAGACCCAAATCCTCAGAAATTATATCAGATGTCTTGAAATATTCATTAAAGTTTCCTTGCCCAACTTGATGGAATCCTCTTTATGGCTCAATCTCTCAAATATTGCAATTCAAACATGATATAAACAGTATATGTGAAAAACTGGTATTGCCAACCTTCAAAGATGTTGAGTTTCGGTACCTTGAAGAATATTGTGCAATTCTGAAATCCATTGCCATAGCCCTTGATTTAATGCAAAATGAGAAGACGTGCTATTACAGCCAACTTCTGTCCACATTAATTTCCCTCAAAAACAGATTACATATTATGTTATCTAGTAATCTACGCCATCTATTCCAAGTAACTCCAATCCTAATGAGTTCGCTTTCATCAAGATTTAAAGCGATGTTTGATCTGACCCTAGAAACAAATTGAGCTATTTTGGCAGCTTGTTTCCACCCATCATTTAAGATGAGATGGCCACCTGACACTGCCTCACCAAATGATAAGAAGAGGATACAGAGTATGTGTGTGAGATCAGCTGAGCAGTTCTCGCTACACCTTTGGTCAGTTCAGACGATGAAAACAATTTTTATGTTTTCAACTCAAGTACAACAGACTTTGAAAAGCAAAAAGAAAAGAACTTGTCTACTGTGGAGTATGAGCTCATACAATTCTTCAATGGCAAAGGGACAACTCTATGCACTCAAGAGAATTACCCAACAGTGAAACAAGCTTTTATAAAGTATAATACAAGTTTGTGTTCCTCTGCGTCTGTAGAAAGACTGTTTTATTTTGCAGGATTTATTCATTCACCAGCAAGGGGATCCTTATCTGATGAACTTTTTGAGAACCTGGCTTTTTTGAAAGGAAGCAGTAATTATTCAGATATAGCATAATTTCATTGTTGACTGGGAAAAGGAAGAATGTTCAGTTATAGTGTTTATATAAAACTTCGAGATAAAAATAATTTTAATGTTAATACACTCGGGAGGAAATTAAACACAGAATAAATATGGGAAATGCGTGTTATTATTCGGTTAAGAAGCTTTTATCATCCAGTTTGCTGTCCAAAAATCTGAAAGTTAGAATTTATAAAACAATTATATTACCGGTTCTTCTGTATGGTTGTGAAACTTGGACTCTCACTCTGAGAGAGAAACATAGGTTAAGGGTGTTTGAGAATAAGGTGCTTAGGAAAATATTTGGGGCTAAGAGGGATGAAGTTACAGGAGAATGGAGAAAGTTACACAACACAGAACTGCACGCATTGTATTCTTCACCTGACATAATTAGGAACTTAAAATCCAGACGTTTGAGATGGGCAGGGCATGTAGCACGTATGGGCGAATCCATCAATGCATATAGAGTGTTAGTTGGGAGACAGGAGGGAAAAAGACCTTTAGGGAGGCCGAGACGTAGATGGGAGGATAATATTAAAATGAATTTGAGGGAGGTGGGGTATGATGATAGAGACTGGATTAATCTTGCACAGGATAGGGACCGATGGTGGGCTTATGTGAGGGCGGCAATGAACCTTCGGGTTCCTTAAAAGCTATTTGTAAGTAAGTAAGTTAATACAATATTTTACATTTTCGGTAATATTCTTATTTCTTTATATATTGTATCGGGTATTTGAAATACAAATGTATTTTGGTTAATTTTTTAAAAGTATTTTGTATTTGTATTTGAGATATTATTCTTTGAAGTATTTTGTATTTGTATTTGAAATACTTGGATGTCAGTATTTTGCCCAGCCCTGAATGTAGACTATCTCTTGAAATATTTCTCTAAATTCAGATTGGAATGAAAAGCAGACAGAAGGTGAATGGCGTAAGAACATCAGTGAGGCTTTAAAGAATGCCTCAATCTTTTACTACCAGTGTGTCCATTACTAGATTAGTATCTTACCTGTGAACAATTGTTGGAGTACCAAATGAAAAGGAAGAATCCACGTTGAGATGAAACTTGAGAGGATATTGGTATGAGGTAACAGAGAATAAATGTTACTTGTGATTTTCGGCAGTAAGTCGCCAAAACATTCTACTGTGAACATGGATAGGATTGTATTCCTTGAAAAACGAAATTTGTAATAATTGCTTTAGTTTTAGCAACTATAAGATTTTCAATTGAGACTAGCTTGCATATCTCATCCGTCACAGTTGACTTTCTTTGAGGTTTGTGATTGTGGCTGGAGAAATATATAAAATATGATTTCATAATTACGTCCCTAACTACATCTTCTCCTAAACACCTTGTTTCAAATACTCTCAATACATGGTAATTTACTTAAGACTTGTTAATGATGTAGGCCTATTTATAATTCTGGGATGACAACAGGATATATTTCTCATAATTTGAACTGTAAGATGTATGATAATTTCAATGAATCTAATTTGGATACTGAAATATTATGTTTTGGTTGTGCTTACAAAAAAAATCACATGTACAGAAAATAAAAATATACAACATAGCGCAAAATTTAACAGTCATATACTTTGGTTCATAATTTTTTAAGTACGTTAGTAACTTTATTTTTTTAAAATCGGTTCTTTTCAAGCGACATAACACTAAAAATATGTAAATACTATGTAAAGGATACAACACAAATCTCATCTGGACAGGAGTAACAACCTAATGTATGACAGAAATTATAGTGGAACAAAATATCTTAAAGCCAGTGTTAAGTAAATAGTACTGGTAATCCATGTCTGTTTTCCAAACTGTAACCCATATATCTAATTTCAGTCTTTTCTAGTAGCATAATGCTCTATTTATAAAACCCACCCTTCTGACAAATGAATGCCTCTACCAGCATCCATGATATACATTTTGTTTGGAGTTGTCTTTAAAATTTTGAAAAGAAAAAAAAAAGTGTTGTTCATTGAAATTTATACCTAACCTTAAACCTTGAATACAATTTTTTGTAACATAAAATTCCAAAGTTGTCAAATTTTAATGTTATATCCTCTCTTGTTAACTTACACACTTCGAATAATAGATTTTAAACAGTTGCAGTCAGATTTTATTTAACTTTATAAAAAATACACACTAATATTAAAGCCATTTGGAAATAATTTTCAAGGAGAAAGCGCAACACTCTGTATTAGTGTTATTGTTCCACAGGCTAAAACTTGGCTTGAGTGACGCAGGCTTAGAAGGAATATGCTGATTGGATGGACAAGAAACAGTTTGAATAATAGTAACAAACATGGAAAACCAAACAAAAGCCATGGAAACTTGCCTTTCCTGACACTGCAAAACTTTCATAACTTCAACATGTACTTGGATAGCAGTTCAGCATCCTTCCCGAAGATAAAAACATTGTAATATCCCATAAACTGGATGGTTTCCTGAAAGTTTTAAAAAATGCATCAGATTACCATTTCGATGAATGAGTTTAGCCATATGAGAGGAAGTGTACATTTACAGAAAATGATGCAAGAAAGCACTTTGACAACGTGCAAATAGTTCATGTATGAAACAATATTCTGGAGTTCTGGTCCCTTCTTGATTTACGGAATCAAAACCCTAACTGAATTGTTTGGATACATCGCAAGCAGACAAATATCTTGAGTAGACAGAAAGTTTCTGCCTCTTGGATTGCATGCAAGCTTTCACTATAATCTCTTACTGATTCATTCACTCACTTTCTCTCTCTCTCTCTCTCTCTCTTTCTCTCTCGGAAGTGGTTACAAATTATGATGTTTATTAAGGACAAAGAGTTTTATGATTATAAATACTCAAACGCCATGTGATAAATAAGCAATGCAGAAGCAAGTTGCCAGTTGCAAGTTTCACAGTGTCCAGTACAATGCCATTGTTTAACAAACAACGTCTCGTCCAATTCAAGTGCATACCCAGGAAACTTGAGTCTGTAAACATTATGTCCACAAAACAGAACTTTCTGTCACAAACCTAATATTGGGTGCAAATAAATTATTCAAGAAAACTATTTGCTAATTGAAAATTAAAGAACGATCAGTTATATGGAGGTTTTTCCCCTTTAATCCAAAACTGAAGTTTGTATTTGGAAGGAGGGCGGAAGAGTCAAGGGGCACAGGATAGCAGCTACATTCCTGGGTATTGCCCTTGATTTTACATCAAAGTCAGACTTTAGCCATCTGGCACTGAACTGGTAACAGAAAGGCAGGCTGAGGCATAACAAACAATGTTACAAAATTTAAGACTCTTGTTAAATTAAAACAAATCAAATGAAATTAAATATTAACAATTCTGAAATTATCTTTAAATTTTATGTTAACATAGTTATAAGAATACATTCCTGAACGTCCATTGCAGCACAACCTGTTAAATAAGTTCACTGAACTTGTTTTATTTTATAGTTTGTAACTTTTTGATCCGAATAGTAGTCCACTGGCTTACAAAACTATTTTAATAAAACATATTTAATATACTTTTAGTTTAAGATTATATTCGATTTTGTAACGTTAACAAGATGAAATAGTGAACCTTCCAGAATTTAAATTTGAAACAGAAAATAATAGCCTTGGGATATTTATCTAGACTTTCCGTAAGTTGATTAAGAAAATATATCAACGTAGGCATTAAAATCATAATCATTATGTAACAGGAAATATAGAAACATTTTGAACAACAAGCTGTATACCAGTATTGTCTAAGAAATGAATGTAATGTATGGATTCAAAATTGCTTTATTTTTAGCAACTACAAGATTTTAAAACATTTTATCGCATATCTCATCCATCATAGCTGACTTTCTTTGAGGTTCCTGATTATGGTTGAAGAACTACATAAATTGTAACCTCATAATTGAAAACCTCCCCGGAAGAAGAATGTAAGGATATGGATAAAAAATTAAAATATTTCAAATCATTTTTATAGATTTGTTAATTTGCATACCAAAGATTCGTTTTTAGTTGTTAATTAAATAATGTCTGCATACATCATTTAAGCAAATATAAAATGATAATAAATTCTTCTCCAGTTGGAAAAGTGAATATTCTTCACTGATTTTAATGTACGGTGTCAGTAATTTAGTATAACATCTGTCCCTATTTTCTCTTATTTATATAATTTCGGCTAATGAGGTTTTGAAATAGATTAGTTTCCTTTACCTTTCTTCAAACACATGTATATATTTTTCAGCACCTTACAATGTTTCTGTTCAATACACATATTATATAAACAAATGTCAATACACTGAACAATATTGTGGTTAAATCTTTCATATTTAGCTTCTGATCCCAATGTTACATAATGCTCTAAATTATATTTATGTTTATACTATAGTTTGAGTAGCACTGAACATATTTATATGTATGCTGAAATGTTTAACCCTAATAAAGTATTTTTTACTCAAAGTGCCAACTTACGAAAACCGTTGAAGGTGTTCAGACTTTAAAGTCAGAATCACTGAATAAAGACATTTATTTTGTTTTTAAGAAACTACACGACAAAACACTATTGAGTGAGTCATCACAGTGTCAGTAATTGAATAATTCGGAACAATTTGTAAGGTTGTACAAATCTAAAGGTACACATTAGCGAAAAGATCTAGAGCAAGCCTTTCTTCGTTAAAGAATTCTGTTCAAAGTGTGATGAACAAAAATTGTTTTCGAGTAAATTTTGTCAAGTACTGGTACTCTTGTTCCGTTTTCATAATTTAATCATTTTTCCATAATTCGTAATCTGTTTCATCACCATTACAGTTAGGAAATAGTGCACTTTATAATTTTCTCTAAGTGACCAAATCCATAGGATCTATACTGTGAATTTTCGAGGACAAGTAAAAACGGAATTCTCTGAAGTTGGTGCCAATCACTGACACAAGGTAAGTCTAAATAGAGAGACAAAGAATTACTTTGTAAAATGTAATGTACCTGCTAAAAGATAATGGGAAAGAACTAAGTGCAGTAGTTTCTGATCGAAAACCATTTATGAAAAGTAAGCCAGTGAGTCAAGGAAATGACAAACAGGTTGCACTGCAATTAAAGGCATAGATATCCATTCTGCAGTTACAACGAACATATGAGAACTTTCATGATGCCGTATGCACAACTTAATGTAAGTTGGGGCATGAAGTATCAGCGTACTGTACACCTTATGAACTGGCCAGACAGTAGCCTGAGGGGGAGAGAAAGAGCAAGAGTCGTGTGTGACACATTCTCAGAGAGGTGGGGTGGAGTAACCAAATCATCCAATTTGCTCCATCATTTCTAACGGAGTTTCTTGTTCTCCAGTTTCATATGTACAATTTACAATTGGAGTGAAAATTATAATGTGTAACTTCGGTATTCTAGACAGGTGTTATCAATATTATATTTCTGAATGTGAGGCAGACAAAGTGTCCCGGAATAAATAATACATCAGTAAACTTAATGACATTGTCACTACAACATGCTGGCAGAAAATAAAAATAAATCAATGCCATCAATCAATTCTGACCAGTTACTGCTGCTAATATGAGTTTGATGATAGCGATTGTCATCGACTGCCGCATCCACGAGGTATGATACATGAGAAATGTCATCTTGCGACAGATAATGATGTTCTACAAATGAGAAAATGAAGGTTGCACATTACTGACGGCAGGGATGGTCCCAAATAGCTCCTACGTGAAATCACCCAATTTACAAGTAATTTCTCTCACAACACCTACTTCCTACTAATATGTTGTACTTTAAAACTGCCCACTTCACTGCGGTGGTTTCAAACTCTACAATCAGAATTTTGTCGTTATTTGAAGTACCTCTAAGTTTGCTTCAAAAAGGTGACGATGATGGTGATGATGATTATTAATGAAGATTCAATTCCTTAAACATTACAGGACTTCTCGATTAAATCTTGGTTATACTGAAAATGTGTCACACACAGCCCAACGTTTTTTAAAGTATATTCTTCCCCTGGAACAATTTCACTGACATAAAAAGCTAGAGACTTAAAAAAAGATACTGAAATCCAATCTTGTCAAAAATATGAGGATTTGAAATTGAGTCATGAAATAATTGCATGTAATAGGATAACTGGAACTCTGGTTTGTTAGCTAAATCTATTTTAAATGTGTTGTTTTTGTTTTTTTGTTTCTTTTTTTTTGTAGTTTTTTTGTCGCAATATTAAACGGGTACATTGCTGTTTCAATCCCCAGGTTTTTAGTTAGTTTGCGGTGAAACTTTGTAATAAATATTATTATTAATATTATTATTAATATTATTATTATTTATAGAAAATGTGAATATATGTACAGAACAATACAATAAGGGAAACATGTTTGGCATGCACATCGGTTGTTGTTTACAAAGACAAAATTCAGCAAATATGATAGAATTTAGTTTCTGAAGAAATTAAATAACGTAGGGCATCAGTACAACGAAAAGTGTGCCACTGGTACAAGCGTGAGTCATCTTTGTCACATTCGTGGCATTTTTTATCGAAGATCACGTAGTTCCAGATTTAAAATTTGCACAGAACTCAACAAAATTAATTTCGATTATGAACTTTTCATGATACCTCTGTGTTTAAAATTGTTTTAACGATAGCAGATTCGTTCACTTGTGGCACAGCATTCCTTTCTTTTCTTTTCTTTTACTAGGTATATACACAACTATTTCAATTTGTAATATTTTAAGCAGATTTCAAACCAATTTTTCCTGTGCATGCAATGAATGGGAGGGATACAAGATATTTGAAACGTGCATACTTGCATACACACACGCACGCACACGCACAGACATACATGCGCGCTATGCCATACGTTATAATAGTAATTAGCGATATATAAAACGTTTTGATTCTGTACCAACTTGAAATTAATAAACACACAATCAATCAATTCATATTGTTAAGGCAACTTCGTCACACTTTTTTAATCATAATTATAGTGGAAAGTGTCGTGAACCGAGATTAGCTAACAGCAACAAGTGTACCCTTGAAAATCAGAACAAGTGGAACAAAGTCTCTTTGGCTCCATATAAAGCAGAACCAAAGCTAAAGACTTCTTCAGTCTCGAGAACTGTCGATGAAAAGTCAACAACCACGAAGTCATGGACCTGGTTCTTATGCATCCCTAAAAGTTTTAGGCCCTAATGCTCAGTCCGCTGGCCACGAGTCAATGACAACACACTTTGTTCCAGCTGGCTTGGCGTGGAGTTTCGATCCAAAACGTTGTTTAGCTTGGTAACAATTCCCTACAGCTGAAAGTCAACTACACGCAACGTTGTTTTTTTGGTAAATTTTCTTCTCTGTTGGCAGAACTGAGCACCAATAAGATTTTACTTCATATAATTATTTTATCGCGTGTCCTAGTTTTTATTATATCACAGAAAAAACGTAAACGTAACTTTTTAATGAACAAAACACAATCACTTGTAAAGCACTTGAGGGGTAAGTTAAGAGATTGCGTAGTTGAAAAGAGTTTGGACAAAAATGTTATCTTTTGCACCATGTTTGTTTTAAAGTTGGCAGTAAATAACTTGCTGGCATGCAAGAGTCCATATGAAGACTGGCCCCAGTGGACCGAAGTGTTCTGGCCACAGTCTAAAAGTTTCAACCTTGTTACCTGCAGCTGGCTGACACGATACTGATGGCTTCTTGGTCAATTGTTCTGCTCACTAATGGAGGGACTGCAGTAGGTATCTACTGTCATTAATGCCACTATTTAAACACTACATCTCTTGGGAGAATTGGGCGCTAACCTAACCTAACCTAACCTACTGTCAGATTTATAAACTACAGTTTTGAGAGAGAGAGAGGGTGTCAAACTTCAGGTCACATTGTCTTCTGTGTCGCTGTCTACCATGTTACAATATGTTGACTTATTAGTCAAAAAATTTACTAACCTAACCTACAACAATATCTACAGTCAGTCATTATTGTTTACGTCAAAGAGGGCCTATACAAGTCCGAGTATCTTTACCGCCTATGATGTCATTTGGTTAGGTTAGGTTAGCACTAACATCACTAACAAGGAGGGTTAGGTTGAATTTGGTTGAAGCTGTCATCAGTTGAGTTGCCTGCCATATCTGCCGCAAGGTTAATTTAGGTTAGGTTAGCACCAGTCGTCGTCATCAGAGTCACTGTGCCGACTCCTCCGCTGCTGGCCAGGCTTGTAACCATTTGGAACAGGGGAGGGGAGCATGCGTCCGCCACGACCGATTGCTACAGCTTGTTCAAAGCTCAGAGGGCACTGTTGTTGAGACGAAGGTCCTAAGGGCATGGGGCCTACAGGGCCCACGGGACAATGGGTTGGTGATGCATTCAGCTTGGGGAAGTTGATGGATGCGGGCCGCAGCTGAAGTGTTGAGGGCTTGCTGGGAGTATCGGGTAATCGGCGGCCTTGACCCCTTCGTGAAACCAGCACCGGATAGCTTTGCTGCTGTATAGGATGAGACATCAGCTGGTGGTGATGCCGGTGATGATAATGGTGAAGATGGGGCCGAGGCTGACTTCCTGGCCCAGGGCCAGTACCCAGAGGTGACGGTGAGCGCGACCGCTGTTCCAGACTCGTTGTGCCGTACCGCCTCGACTGTCTGGATGGGTGATAATACCGCTGGCTCGGGCTCGGCGTCCTCGCTGGACTCGTCGAAGCTGACCACGATCCTGCAACATTGCACCCCAAAACACTCACGTCATGGGCTGTCATAAATTAAAAACTTTCAATCCACAAAGTAAAATTTCCACAACAACATTTCTGACTGGATTATTTTGATTGTTTTTATTATGCCAACTAACTTACTACATATATATTTATTCTTTGTTTTCATAGAGGAAGGTAGAAAATAAGAAAATTTGGAAAATGTTGGGCTTGCAATGAAAGATGCCATTAGGCAGAAACCTATGAATATATATAATTTCTTTTATTGGTACTTCGTTATTTATGCATCTGCTCTAAGAACTGTCACTTTACTCGCTTCTGAATAAGTTATTTCTATTTAATAAACGAATTTTGTATACCGGTATATGTGAAGTCAGGAAAAACTGATTAATGTTTCTTTCTTCATATTCTTCCAAAATTCTTATTAACAGGCTATAAATTATTTTCTTTTGCTGCCACCTCCATAATATCAATTCTTTTAATAAACAGAAATATTACAATCTACACATTAAAAACCTTTCACTTGTTCCATGGTCGTCTATAACAATTTTTATCCAAGAACTCTTTTCACGCAGAAAGCAATAACAACACACTTAATTTGGTTATGGATATTTTAGAGTTCTAATTGAAAACTTATTGGGATGGAAAATAAGTGTCAATAAATCTGCAGCACATAGGAGAAGACTGATGAAAAAACCAAAATAGATGTTCAAATTTGTGTCTGTCAATGTGTGAATGACAATTCCTCATAATACAAAGTTTGGAAGAATCATCTAACGGTTTTTTAATTTAACTTTCTTTGCTGCCACTGAGTTGGGTGCGTAATACTGTCGTCACTATAATACTGTAGTTCTATACTTCCAGTATAGATCACTATGGGATATTCAGGATTGCATCACTATAGTAGAGCTCTTCACACACAGTTTGGTAGGCCTACTGCAACACAGTGAGAGCTTTGATGCCAGTTCAGAAGGCAGAATGCTACAGGCATAAAATGTCTATTTCAGTTCAGTGAAGTCCAAGATGCTCCATAGTAAAGCATGAAATTCAGCTCTTGATCTTTTGGATAAAAATTTTACACCGACTTGCATTTTCACTGACATAAAATTCAAGCTGTTCAGTTACTAATCAGCCTTCAAAAACACATGTTCATTCATTCGTGTGTCTTCTAAATTTCATGGAAAGAAAATCTTGACACTTTGAACAATATGCTCATGACAGATGAAGCACATTTCCCTTTAAACAGAGTACAGAATAAAAGTAATTTTCGGTATTAGGTCACGAAAAGTTCCCAAGAACTTCATCCACTTCATCCATGGCTCTTACACAGCGAATGAGTCACTGTTTGGTATGCTGTCTTCTTTGGAGGTAAAATGTCCATACTTCTTTGAAGATATTACTCGCAGAGTGAGAATGATTACATAAATTTTCATATCAGATATTACCCCTTTACAGTGAAGAGCTTTGCTTTCAACAAGATGAAGTGACATACCACACAGCTCACATAAGGATTATTGCACTTTGTACTTTGGTCTTGCAACATGTGATTACACGATTTGAAGGTTTGCTTTGTCCACCCTGTTCACCTGACGTCTTTTCTTTTCTTCTCTGAGACAATCTTAAAAGATACGTGTTCAATACACGATCAGCAACATTGTAAGACTTAGAGCACGAATCCGCAAATCAAATAAGAACATGTGTATATGTACTGTTGACTGGAAATCGGCGTTAATACTTGGTATGCAAATTTAATTTGAGTAATGGAATGCATTTTGGGATAATTGCAGTAGTTCATTCAGTCAAACGTAGGGTTGCTATACATCACAAGTGAAAATCCAAAGCAAGTTTAAGGAGAGTGAGAAAGTCACTCAAATAACCTTGAGAGCATTTTGAGTGAACACCTATACCAGAAAGGAGAAATTAGTGCCATCCCTGACGTGTATTACTTAAGCTTATATTATTCTGGAAGAAAAGTGAGTTCTACAGCTAACAAAACTTATGTAATAATCAGACCCATGTTACACACTGAGTAAACTGGGCACTTCAGTCCTTAGATCTAAAATGCGGTCCTTTATACAACGTAGTTTAGAAGTACTGTATATAAAATATAAGTAAATGAAATATTATTAAAAGTAAGTGAATAAAAAAAAAACCCTCACATTACTGAGGTGTTTCTACTCCATCAACATTAACTGGGTTAATATTTTTTGAAACTGAATTTGTTGAAGTTGGATATTTTGTGGTAAAACTGAATCTAAGGAAAAAAACACAAGCTTCACTGAGGTATTGGTGCCAGGAAGAACGAAAGCAAATTCTACTACACATGAAAATGTTGACACATCTATTTCCTCTTGTGAAACTTTTTGAATGCTTGTACCTACCTACCGTGGAATTAGGCTAACAATAAGAATAATAATTTATGTTAATTGCTGGTAGTGTAAGAGTGTAAAAATAAGGGAAAACATAAATATAATTAATTCCTTTAGACAGCCGTTCCTGAAAGTAGATCTTTTACTGCTAGGCAAGCATGTTAAAAATTAACTTATATGATAACATGCAGAAAGAACTTTTAACACTAGTACGAAAAGTACTTTTAACACTGACTTTCAACTGTTTGCACTGAATGTCAATTGTTTCTCATCAGATGCCACACAGGAGCAATTGCAAGAACTGCTGACCTACTATTAAAAATTACTGGTTCATTCATTCATAGTTTTCTGTCCAAGGACAGATCTTTCACTGCAAACCCAGTATTATCCAATATTTCCTACTTTCTGCCATCCTCTTTGTCTCTGCATATGATCCCATATTTCTTAATGTTGTCTATCATCTGCCCTGAACTTTTCTCCTGTTCACCATTTCTTTCAGTTTCTTCTTAGCTAGTGACCCAGCCAGTTTTTTTTTCTCTTTCTGACCAGTTTCAGCATTATTCTTTCTTAACCCACTCTTTATAGCACAGCTTCATTTCTTTTCTGTCTGTCCATTTCACTTGCTCTATTCTTCTCCATATCAACATTTCAAATGCTTCTATTCGCTTGTCCACACCTGTGGAGTATTGGCTAGCGCGTCTGGCCATGAAACCAGGTGGCCCGGGTTCAATTCCCGGTTGGGGCAAGTTACCTGGTTGAGGTTTTTTCCGGAGTTTTTCCTCAACCCAATATGAGCAAATGCTGCGTAACTTTCGGTGCTGGACCCCGGACTCATTTCACTGGCATTATCACCTTCATCTCATTCAGACGCTAAATAACCTAAGATGTTGATAAAGCGTCGTAAAATAATCTACTAAAATAAAAAAATCTATTCGCTTCTCTTTACTTCGTCGTAATGTCTATGTTTTTCCCATATAATGTCACATTTCACACAAAGCACTTTATTTTATTAGTTTATTTTTCTACTAAAATTCGGGACATTTCCATGTCTCAAGAACATTTTTTCAGGATATTGAGATAGATGGTAATTTCCTGGACTGTCCCAGAAAATCCAGGACATATAGTAAACTTAGTCAAAAGGAGATAATCTAAAAAAATATGTACTAAAAAGTAATCGTGTTTTTGCATTTGTTACGAACTAATTAAAATGTTTATTCTGTCTAATTTTAGATCACAAACCGCACAAAATAAACAAGTTCAGCATTTTGAAAATACTGATTTATATAAAACAGTCAGGTTTTTTTCTTGATCCTGTATAAACAACACGTAAAATGTATGTAGGCCTACTCTTTTCTCCCCAATGTACATTTTATACAACAACACTAAACAATGGGTTTTACGTAAACATGTGTCAAATTAATTGTAATGTGCAGTATGTTATAATTGAAACTTGGAAAATTGAGGTGGCCCAAATTTTGTTTTTGGGTCTGTACTAATCTCGTAACAATATTCATGCTTTGTCTTAGAATATGTCTGAATAAATACATCTTTAGTAGACTGAAAGGAGTAACAAATAAAAAGTTTTATACATTACTAATTGTCTTTTAGCAGAAAACAGTAATATTATTGATGCTCTGGACTTAAAACTTACAAACACACACAGTATATTTAAAATGGAGGCAAAAAAGTCGAGAAGGAAATCATTTGTCTATTTAAACAAGTTACCTTCAATTATATCACATTAAGAATCGGTACTATATTGGAATACCATAGGCCTGCATGATATTGTATAGAGGAAATGAACAAACTTTATATTCTGTGTTATTATCTTGAATTGAACTCTTGAAGCGCTGCACTTCTTTCTTCATATATATCATATTATAATAAGAAATGAAAAAGTAAATTTTGATTTCAACCATAATTTCATTACCTGCTAATAAGGAAACTATGCTCATTGAAGTATGTTTGGCAGCTATTACTTAAATTATTGAGATACAGTATTATATTTATTTGCCTCAAGTTATGGAGAAGATTTTCACGTAAGACTTACTCTTACATTGCATATAATTTAGTCAGAAATGTTTTTTGCATTAACTGGAGAGGTATGTGAAAACCTCAGAAAAATATGAATACTTTTAAAATTTCCGAACTATTACAATTAATATTACACACTTCAACTGGACTTCACTTTTATCCTATTCTATGTTAGGGATATCCAAAACCTCCTGCTTAATTTCACATCATTCTTATATATTTTAAATTTACGGTACTTATTTTGCACCATCTATAGAAATAAGTGGAAATGAGGGACTGAAAAATTAATTTTAAAAAGGAGAAATATGTTGACAAGAGATTATAAATTATATTTAAAAGAACTCTGCTTTCTGCTCAAAGTTCCTGTATTAATGTAGAATACTGAGCTTTATTTTCAGTGCCGGATTTAGGGCTAGGCAACCTAGGCAGCTGCCTAGGGCGGCAATTTTCAGGGGGGGCGGCATTGTTTTTAAAACACTTGTTGCTAAATCTTTTCTGAAGTTAGTTCTTGAACACCTTGTGAAAGTCGGATATTGTTTTGTTATCTCATTGGTATAGTCGTGGCGAGAGTAAAAGGAAAGTGTGCAGCTGGATAATTATATTGTAATGCCGGTATCACGTTATTATACTATGAAACTGCTTAAATTTAACTGCTTGTATAAAGAAGAATGCACTGTTGAAAATCAAATGGATGTGTTTATTAATCTATCGTTATGAATAGTAACTACAACTCTCAGTTACATTTCCAATATAATAGGTATATCGTCAACAATACTATTTAGTTACTTTCCAGCATGTGCACTATATAATTCGATATGAAAGGTTTATTCCGCTAAGAGTGGGAGTTTATTTTTCAAATTACTTTATACTTTTTATCAAAGTAAGAAAACTTGTAATAATTATTCCACCAACTAAACCAATCCTAAAAATAAATCACAGCCTGCCTTTCACAAATCAATTTTGTTTAAACAATGAATAAGTTTGAATATGTTTCTTTCCGTCGAATTTGATGTGCTTCGTCAGATCGACTTGATAACATCATCAATGCTTTCTCTGCGAAGAAAGTGCGAAGGAATTCTTTACAATTCACAAGTAAGAAACATATATTATTTTGATTTCAGTACTTTATTGTTTTCTGAATTGTAACATTTCATTTAAAACTAATTTAAACTAACATGACCTGTGTACTAACTGCTCATAAGCTGTTTGTGGGAGTTGGGGGGTGGCAAATTTTAATACTGCCAAGGGGCGGCACTATACCTAAATCCAGCGTTTATTTTTATATCCAATTATCATAACCAGGATACAAAGTATTCAGAATTTTGTTTCATTAAGTCAGATAAAATAAAAATACACTAACTCGGATTATTATCTTTATATCTATAGAGAAGAGATTCATTACATTTAAATTTATGAGCTGGAACAAAAAATATCGAGGTGACTAATCTTGGAATGTAAGCTTTCATGGCCGACGTCTGTTGGAGCTGTTGCTACCATACATTTCGTCTGCTATTCTGGCGGACATTATCAGTGGTGTGACACATGGGAGCGCAATTGCAACATGTCTTCAAATTTCATTTGCTCCTTGTGCTCCCGTGTGCCACACCTCTGATGATATCTGTCGGAGCAGCAGACGAAACATATGGTAGCAACAGCTCCAACAGACCACGGCCCTTTAGCCCAGATAACATCGATCCCAAAAAATATCGAATTCTGTCTCACAAATATGAATATTGATGTTAATGTTAATATTGCCTCCTCTAACATCGCTTAGCACTGTGAAAAAGTACACGTAGGATGGTGAAGTCCAGTGACTTTCGTATGAAATCATTCAGGAGGTATGTGGATATAGCTACTGTACACAAAATTACGACTACATATGACACCAATAGGTATATGAACATTGTCAGATTATGGAAATTGGATACTGTAACATGCCTTCAAATGTCATTTGTTCTTGTTATCATACAGTGTGATCTCTCTAAGTATCTTATTTTGTTCACTACCATTTTCTTTAAAATAAAAGGTTTCGACATTTGATATCATTTGTCTTAACAAAGTTTCCTCTATGTCATACTCGTACTGTTACAGCTACTGCTCAGAGTTATCACACTGAATGTGTTAATTAGTGTAAAATACAGAATTGCAATGTACATATTCAACCGACATGCTGAAGTGATTCATTATAGACAGGCTTGGCAGTCTCCAATGTAATAAAGATTAAGTGAAAATTAATTAAACATTTAGAAAGAATTTATTACTGAATGCAAAACAGGGTAAAGGAAACTTCTTTTTAAAACTGAATGTATAGCTAAATTAATTCTGAGAATCATGTTCCAACTTACGATAAAAGTATAAAATACTAAATTTTTAACTTCAATTTTGTAAATTTCAGAATACTAGTCTGAGATATTTTCATTGGAGATATTAAGTACATTTACGAAGGAAAATGCGAAAATATCTGTAACTCTCTGGATATGCATACTTTTATGATTCCCATTATAGTATTATACAGACATGACGTGAGGCGAGAAAATGGCGGGTTTCTGCGCGGTCTGCAATGTGTGGGCTGTTAAAAGTGCGGCATAGTAGATCCTCAGTCGCCATATGGCATTCGCTATAGTCACAAGTCATATTACAAAAGTTTTGATTCTTCAAGTGTACAAAGTTAGTGTAATACAGTTTAATGATTATTGTGTATTTAGGTAATGCCTACCAACAAATTCTTATTGCATGAACGTGTGTATATGTATAAAATATACATAAAGGGCAGAAGGTCGTGTGTGAAAACAAAACGTAAATTTCGAATAGTTTCCAAACAGACCTGTGCCTTCTGCCGAAACAATTAGAAGACTCGCTAAAAGATTTAAAGAAACAGACTTGGTGAACAATTGAAAATCAAACCGAAAACATAGTGTTCTTACAGAAGAAAAATTAGATGAGAAGAAATCGAGTCTATCAATGTTATGGAACTTCAATGTTTTGTTCATTTGTTTATCAGAAGATGTCAGTTGTGTGTGGTGGCAAATGGGGGCCATTTTGAGTAATGACTGTGAGCATGGTAATTCCAAATTATTGAACATTTATTGCTAGTGCAGTTATGTATTATAGAAGTTCCGGAAGAATGGTTATGCGCTTGCCAGAAACCACACTAGCAGAGGGCCATAAGTCACCCGGTATTTTCTCATCTCATGTCATAATGATGTCTCTGTACTATCATGAATGAAATGACTATGTTATAATAATTATTTTAATTCTCTTGAATTTCTCCATTACCTTTTCGGAAAATTTTCGTTTTGAATGAAAAGTGACAAAAGGCATAATATTGATCTTATATGTACTGGGTAAAAGAGACATAGAATCACCATCACCATCATCGTGAACAGTTCCATAATAGGCCATGTGGCCTGTTGCGAAAAAATAGGTTGATATAAATTAAAAATAATTATATTAACATTCATACTGTTTTTACAAACAGATGTTCTTAATAATTAAGTACTAATGATCTGCCTCTGCTAATTAGATAATACATAATTCGTTAACTGGAGTAAAGAATTATTTTACATTATGTTAATAGGCCTATATCAGAACATTTACATAAAACTGATAACAATGGGGTTGTTTCTTTTTATACAATATATATTTAGATATCATTATAGAAACTGTTCTGTTATATTTGTGTCGAACACTGAATTCTGCCAAACCTGATTATAGGTGTAACATAGAAAAAAGAGATAAAGACGAGTTTCATTGGCTGGCAAGGAATGGGAATAAATGAAGCATAATAGTAAAGAGCTAGCTTTCTTGCAATGCTAACATAGTCATCTCATGGAAAAGAGAGGCAGAGGCACTTCCATGAATGATATGTTTCTGTCAACAATGCTACATTTACTAGTACACAATTGCAACAGTTTTATCCAATATTCTACACTTTATGACAAATAAAGTATAGTCGATAAATTTATTACTTCAAAATTATTGTAAAGATAAACATACCGGTATTAACAATTTTGAACTACACTTCTCCAACAGTCTAATAATTCGATTACAAACGAAATTGGCTAATATTTGTTCAGATTCATAATACAACAAAATATTATGTAAATAAACTTATTTGATGAAATACATTACATCAACTAAACTATGGAAACACAAATAAAATACCGTACCATAATACCACTCTGCTATCAATTACGTTACAGAAATAAGTATCTCTCATCTATTTGTTTAAGGTGGCTTCTGAGTTGGGCATAGGCTTAATAGAGCTAATTTCCTACGATGTTCACATCAACACTGCCACCACCCTATATTGCAATAGTCATTTTAAGTTTTTCAGGAATCAACAGAGTCATTATTATACAACAAAGTTAGACCATCTGTAAAATGCGTTGTTAATTATATATTTTGTGAACAAAATAAAACTAGGGAGAGAAAGAAACAGGCCCCATTGAATAAGATGTTCGGGATTTCATACCCAACTAACAATATAATGAAGCAAAGTGACCCTCACAGTTTTGTTTCCCACTTAGTAAGTGTCAATGTTAGCATCATTCGTAACTTTGCAGACATCAAGGCAGTCCTCGATTTCTCCAGTTACACTGAATCATGTCAGGAGTGATGATTGCTACCAAAGTGAGGTGAAATCTGGACTTCTTAGAGGCCAGAGAAGGGATACAATTATGCATGTTTTTAATTACATTGAAAAATTAAATAAAAGATTATCATGCCACACTTCTTGAATTTACAAATTACGTGCTAAATGAAATTAACAATTAAAGTGACATCAAAAACTTTTTTTTTGTATTTAAACTATGTCCTGATTGTACCTATGCAGTGTAAAATATTACCATGGCAACTAAAACTTACCATTAAACAAAACCTGCATGGTATAGTCGAAAAACAAGCTACAATAAAAATATAAAGAAAAAGTTTTTGATGTCACTGTATTATGAAGCCTACTTAGGAAAGGCATTTAATTTTCACAGACAATGCTAAATTCCACTTCAATGACAGCGTTAATTGTTACAATTGCAGAATATGGGGTTCACAGCAACCAAACGCGATTCATCAGTACTTTCACGATACTCTGAAAATGAATTTGAGGTGCGGGTTGGTGTGTGATAGTGAATTAAATCATTCACATTTACGAATTTCTTCATTGAGAATATGTGATAAACATTGCAACCTGCATTACCTAGATGAAGAGATGAATTAGTCCTCCTTGATGGGGAGGGGCATGAACTTGGGACTGTCCTTGTACATAGGTGGCTTGGGTGGTGGGACCATTGTACTACAGATTCCCTGTAGGCCACCTCTTAACTCTCTTACAGAATTCCTTTACCCTTTTGCGTAGGCATCACTGTGATCCCTCAACCCCTGCCTCACAAGCTACCATGAGCCCCAGGGGAGAGTCCACGGTACATAGCACTACCACCAGCAACTAATGACCACATACTATGGGGTCCAATTTCGGTGGAAGCCCATAACTGATTCTATATCAGATCAAGCCCAAAATATAGGAAAGAAATGGAGATGATGATCAAAGAAGGTAAGTGTAATTATGATGACGAAGTGAGTTCTAGGTCCAATGCCGAAAGTTACCCAGCAATTCTGTTGCAATTGGTTGAGGGAAAAACTTGGAAAAAACTTCAACCAGGATTTGAATCTGGGCCCGCTTGTTTCACGGCCAGACATGTTAACCATTACTCCACAGCAGTGGATGATGAAGAGATCACAGACATGGTAGCAAACATTATGGTTGGCATCTTTCAGCATACTTGGAGAGAGACTGAATATCACCTTCTTGTTTCCATAACCATAACTACTAATATCCCTTTCATCGACACTTACTATGGTAGGAATAAAAACTTATGAGTGTTTGTACACATTTTAAAAGGAAATTAAATTATTTTTCTCTATTATTTTGCAAGCTATTTGACTATGAAATCCAATAATATTCTAACATCAGATTAATTTTCAATTTACATTTTAATACAGAACATGAAGAAAGTACACGAGTAACATTGCAGTTCGAAAATATATTCGTAAAAGTCTTCGAATTACTTAGATACCAACAAATATATCCTTAAAAATGCTAGTTTATTTATTCTTCTCTGGCAAATGAGAATTTTCTGCGTACTAATAACAAAAAAAAAAAAAAAAAAAAAAATACAATAACTGCATATATTCTGTTCAGTTTTATTGAAGAATTACGTACTTTTAGAACTGAAGGTACTTATAATATTTTTGTAAATAGCTATGATAATAAGTAAGGATAGAATTCCATCTTTTATGGAGGCTTTATGAGTCTGTATGTATGAAAGACAAATCCAGTAATGATGCCACAGTGAGAGAGTTGCCACATTTTCGAGTTCTGATAGTTCAGGTCATCTTTGGTAGATGACAGCACATCATGTTGTTCAGTCAGTTAAAGCCCAGATCACATATTAACAGACTGATCAGCCTTATGGGCTTTGAAGGCAACAACTTTGATCAATTCCACTATGGTGCCATCTAGCGACTGCAGAAAAAGTCATGTTATAACCCACTTGAATTGCATGGAGCAACTGTACTTCCATTTAATGGTCATTACCAATCACCACCATCTAGTGGTCATTACCAATCACCACCATCTAGTGGTCATTACCAATCGGCAATGGCGATTCTGATGGTTGTTTTCTTTCAAATGTTATTGATTTTAACATGGGGATGGTCAATCTGTTACATACGAGTCATTCCACATCAAACCGGACGCATTTTTGACCTCATATTTTTAGAATTGTTTTAAATTTTTTGTATGCTTTCTAAGGGTAAAAGTAAGAGACCCATATTTTTTGTTGGCCTCAATTCTGATTATTTTGAGATTTATACAGCATCAAAGTTATTGAAAAATTGCATACATTGACATATATAAATATTCTTTTCTCCTATTACGTGTATTGTATGAAATCGAGGTTAGTCTCATTTGGAAGGTTAAATATCAGGCTTTTAGCCTGTGTATATTCACTTTCCTTTTATTTGTATTCATAGTACTTTATGCCATGATTATTATGTAAATCTTAATGTTCATAATGTTAGCAAACTTAGAATATCATTTTTAAATTACCAGCATGTTCTCCATTTAATTATCTGTAAGTATGCCAAATTTCATAGTGGGAAAAAAATAAATGACAGAGTAAAAAAATACTAAATAAATACGCGCGCAGAGCTCTGTTGTGCTAATCTTAATCCCTTGCTGCCTTTGTCTGTTATCATCACCCAAAGAAACTTGGCTGAGATATACAATACTTAAACCAGGTCCAAGGCAGAATGAATTCTCTTCAGTTTGTTCCGAGATTTTCAAATGTTCGGGCATTAATAACACAGTACTATAGTATTACCGTGAGTGTGTGTGGCGTAGTTTCTGTTACTGTTTTCAGTTGGTGCAATTAGTGTCTGGCTAATCACAGTGAGTAATATAACACAACGTAAACATGATCAATGTTTGAATCCTTTCAAAATAAGCAACCATAGTCGCAGGTTTAAGAAAGGGAAATAAAGGTGCATGACTTCCAACATGTTTAAAAAATTGAACATGCAACATATTAAGTTACTGTACAGTGTTAGGATTTGTGTAAATTATCGTAAGAAAATTTCGTTAATGTCAGATGTTGGTGAATGAAGTGCCGTTCAAACTAGCATTGTTGATATCTTAGCCAGTTCTAGTGTACAGAACATTGAAGAAAAACAACAGGCAATTCGGAGACTGATAAAACTAGTGCATCAAGTAATTCAGAGATATCAGTGACGGACATTGATAAGTTGAATGAAAGTTTGGTCTCAATGGGGGAAACACCAATTAAGAAGAAGAAATTATTACAGAAGTATCCCCAACAGAAATATCGGAAAATAAAACAGATGCTTAAGGAAAAGATTTTTCGCGCTGAAAAAAAAAAGTAGAAACAACACTAGAAAAGAAGAATAGCAGTGACATAATTAATAAGCTAGCAGAGTGCTTCAGGGATACTATTGACAGAAAACTTAAAATTCAGATTTTAACTATATTTGAGGACTGGCCATACAGTAAAATTAGGGAACACTTTGATGCACCTAATCACATGATCAGTGTTGCAAAAAACTTAGCTACAGAGAGGGGAATTCTCTCAAATCCAGAATCTAGAAGTGGAAAAACTTTAGACACATTCATAGTGAAAAAAGTACTTGACCATTACACTAATGATGATATAAACTGCCACATGGTGGGAAAGAAAAACTTCGTTTCTGTAAAAGAAGACGGCCACAAAGTACAGAAACAGAAGATGTTGTTATCAAATTTAAAAGAAACATTTCGGGTTTTAAAGTTAAATATCCAGATATACAAATTAGTTTTTAAAAATTTGCGGAACAAGACCAAAACAATGTGTGCTTCCTGGAGCCAGTGGTACAGTACTCATTCAGTCTGTGTGTGTGTTCATCATGAGAATGTAAAGTTGTTAATTGATGGTGGAAACATTGCGAAATTGACAGCCAATCTAGAATGGTCACTGAGAAATTATAAAGATCTAATTTCACAGATTGTATGTACGGTAACTCTGCATCCCTTGATTGTTATTTCAGAAAGTATAAACATTTTCCATCAACAGCAGACTTAATTCAATATTTACAGGAAGCATTTGAAACAGAAATGATAGATGTAGTCTATTACAAACAATCGGTAACTGTTGACCGAACTAATTTAGAAATTTTGCAGTGTTCAGTAGAAGAATTTTGAGATAAACTTTCGACCAAGTTAGAAGCCCTAGCCTCTCACGCATTTATTGCTCCACAGCAAGCTGCGTTTATGGCGGAAAAGAAAGAAGCTCTCCAAGATGGTGAATGCCTTGTAATTTGGGACTTCTCCAAAATTCATGTCTGTGTGATTCAAGACTCAGTACAGGGTGTTCATTGGAATAAAAGCCAGGTCACACTCCATCCCTTTGTAATTTATTTTAAACACAGAAGTGAATTAAAACATAAAAACTTTATACCAATTTCAGAGTGTCTTAAACACAATACAAATGCTGTCCACCTTTTCGAAAGACAATTAATACAGTTTCTGAAGAACGAAATAGGAAATGTGAAAAGAGTTATTTTTCTGATGGGGCTAGTGCCCAATACAAAAAACGAAAAAATTTTGTAAATCTGTGTTTTCACAAAGAAGATTTCGACGTAAGTGCTGAATGGTATTTTTTTTGGAACTTCCCATGGGAAGGGTCCTTGTGATAGAATTGGCAGCACCACTAAAAGACTAGCAACAACAGCAAGTATTCAGCCACGTCAGGATCCCATTATGACACCAAGAAAATTGTTTGAGCGGGCTGAAAAGAATATTAGTGAAATTGGTTTTCTATTTTTGACAAATGATGAGTATAAAAATGAATGTGACTTACTTCAGTCTCCGTATGAGGGGACAAAAGCAGTAAGTGGCACGAGAACACTACATGCTTTCATACGGGTCTCAAAATCTGAAGCACTAGTTCTTTGTCCCACGAAAGTAAACATGTATCTATTTGAGTTGCTTAAAAGTATGCTTCAGTTATCTAATCCAGTTGACTTGCTTTTTGTGTGTTTTAAATTAGTTTTGTGGAATTTTATGTAAATAATTGTGCTTCAAAAGTGTTTACATATTTCGTAAGTTGACTGTATGGTGAATAACATACTGTCATTGTGTGTACACATGTATCCATACATAGTGACGTGGTCTTGCAGTGTCGCTCCTACTCAACAACATGCGCCCGGCTGGATAAATTAATTTATTGAAAATTCATTTAGGTATATCCCATTCTGAAATTTTGTACCCATATAGTTGAGAAACTAAGTAATGCAATGAAATTTTCTACATTTCGAAAAGAGTTTCCAAACTTAAAAAAAAAAAGCATTTTAAAAATATATTTTCGAGAAAAAAATACAACATAAATTTTTATGTAATCGAAGGATAGATATGCTAAAAGTACATCTTATAAACTTTAATATGAGCCTAATTTGAATAAATTGCGTTAATTAGTACGGTAATGGAAATAATTACCATTTATATACTGTATAACAGTGCATGTGCTATTACGTAAATTTTGAATTTAAATACTTTTCGAAAGAATCAAGTTTTATGAAAATAAAAATATACGTATATTTTATTTTTGTTCTTTCAATTGAATAAAAAAGTTTGACAGAAATAAAAGACATCAAGGTTAAATTTCCTTTAAATTTGTCCGGTTTGACGTGGAATGACTCATATGTGATCAGGGGTTAAAGCAAGCTTTGTGAGATTGTGAATGGATTTGTTGAATATCTGTGGTGTTTTAAGTGCATTACAATTGATTTAAAGCAATATATTTTTATAAATTCATAAATATATATACCGGCATCGTGAAGGTTACTCAGTAAACCTCTTTATGTATTGCTGCAACTCGCTACTAAGTTGATAATTATTTATAAAAAGTAGCAATGAAATTTTTTTTACAGATTTGAGTAGGTAACATCACAAAATCCTACTGAATATAAAAGAAAGGTGAGTGTGAACAGGGATCAGTGGAATGAGGGGAACCTCAAGAGGCCGTTCATAGACTGTTCATAATAAGCTGAATGATGTTACAGTGTCCCAGCAAGGACTATCAAAAGGAGAACAGCATCTGGAAATTCAAATAAAGACCGACTTAGACCTGCAGGTTATTTATTTTTCACACAAATGAAAACCTTAAAGTTATATTTTGTTACGAAAGAAGAGGGAGTCAGCTCAAAGAGTTTAATATACCGCCGTAAACTGGGGATATTTGAACCACCTCAGAAAGTTTCACTAACTCCTACAAAAAACGTATACCTTGAGAAACTTTCATTGCTCTCCTATATGTTGAATCTTGCGACATACAAACCATAGGCAAGCAGCTTTATTGCATTGTCACTATTGTTATGTATTTATTTATTGTTTTATTAGTGGCTCAAGTTACCCAGGAAATGGGTATACTTGAGCCACCCATTTAAAAATGCTATGTGGTGCAAGTTAAACTTCATATGAGGATACTTGAGTTAATAAAACCTTAAATGATAACATTTTATAGATTTGGGTACAGTATATATGTAGTTTATTATCTTTAGCTATATTCTATAATTCACTGAGATAATATGCACACATAATTTTCTTTTCTTTAATTCCAAAATTTGAATTTAAAAATTACAAAAATCACAGAAACGAAAACATCTAAACACCTGATTTGGCTCAAATATCCCCGATGTCTCAAGTAACCCACCTTACCCGGTAATTAAATTATTAAACTAATGCAAACTAAAGAATTCAAAGAGTTTTCCCTTTATTTATTCTTCTTCTTTCTCAGGTTTATTTGGACCAGTAAACGAAAAGAAAATCGTTGCACATATTCAGGCCCTTTCAGCATCAGATTAACTGTCCGCTTAATTGCATACAAGTTTGCTAAGGAAATGGGAATTTATCATAAATTGAATGACGAAACTGAAACTGCGGGATAGACTTGTTAAATCCTTCTTGCAGAAGAATCCAGCCACAGCTGACCGTGAAGCAAGCTCAACATATCCAAAGAAAATGGTGAGATATTTTTTAACAGATTGTAGAATGTAATGACTGAACATAACCTTCTAAACAATCTTGGACATACATTCAATACCATCCAAGTAAATAATAAACCAAATAGTGTTATAATTAAAAAATAATAAAAAAAACTGTCCATTTCTTAAAATCTGGAAAGATGAGTGAAAATGTGACCATGACGGGTGCTGCAATGCTGCAGGTCAGTTTTTACCATCTGCTTTGATACTCAAAGGCATCAACAAAAAGAATGAATTTGGTGATAGTTTATCTGCAGGGTCTGATCTAACTGCTCATGCCTTCATTATAATTTTCTTTATAGTAATACCAATTTTAATTGGCGGATTTGGTAACTGATTAGTTCCATTAATATTAGGAGCTCCAGATATAGCACGAATAAATAATATAAGATTTTGATTACTACACCTTCCTGATGTATATATGAACCCCAAATCACTGTACATTAACACAGACTTATTTTTCAAGTGGTTTACTGAACATTTTCTCAAACGAAAGCATTTAGGGAAGTGCTTTCGGTTTTAGATGGCCACGCTTCTCATTGCAATTCTCCATTATTTTCTTGATAATGATATCATTGTATGCTTACCAAATCACTGCACACATGCATTACAGCGTTTGGACAAATATTTTTTTGGACCTTTGAAATGTTATTTCAAAAAAAGAATCAGCAGCATGGATGAATCTCCATCTACAAAGGAAAATAACTCAATATAAAATGGGACACTTAATTGGGGCTGCTTGGAAGAAAGTTGCTTCTGTGGGAGTTGGCATAAATGCTTTTGAGTCAACAAGTATTTTTCCTTTGAATTCGAACAGAGTGCTTGAGGATTTCTTATCAATTTCTGATAGCAGTGAAACTACAACTTAAAATGAAACAGAAACAGGAAATGATGCTCCAGTTTGGGTTTCTTATTCCAGAACCATCCTCTACACATTGCTCATCACCCTCTCCAGCATCTTCAACGAACATTTCCAATACAACATTATCATCCAGCACTTCTCCTGAAGCCATTTCGCTCTCCAAAATTGTTAACTCTTTTAGTCCAGTGCCCAAACTACCAAGAAAGATCTCAACAGCAAGATGGAAACTAGCATGTATCCTCACTGACACACCTAACATCAAAGAAAGGTAAGAAAAGCAAAGAGAAAAGGAAGCCAAAGAGCAGAGTAAAACCTTAGAAGAAAACCATCCCAATACTTCAGGTCCACAAATCAGAAAAGTTTGAAAAAGAAGAAGTCATCCAAAACCTCAGATCAAGAAAAGAAAGTTCTGATTGCAACAAGTGCTGTGAGTGCTGGGAATATTACTTGCTTACAACAAAGAATGAGATGTAGAAAATGAGATTGTAGAAAATGGTTTCATGAATTGCGGAGGCAATTGTGTCGATTGTGGTAGGAAAAAATACGAGAGTTAAACTGCGCCAATAAAAAATGAATCTTTTCATTTTCACTCTAACAAACTCAGTAGTCAACATCCAAATTATTAATACTTTGAGAACCTTACCTATCTGCAGCTTACAGAATTACTGAATAGGCCTATTTTCAATAAATGAGATATGTTATATTTTCATTTGCCAGGAGGCCAGCGGGAAAAAGACCTTTGGGGAGACCGAGACGTAGATGGGAGGATAATATAAAAATGGATTTGAGGGAGGAGGGATATGATGGTAGAGACTGGATTAATCTTGCTCAGGATAGGGCTTATGTGAAAGTGGCAATGAACCTCGGGTTCCTTAAAAGCCGTAAGTATGTGTTTTTATATTTAATGCACAGCACAATGTTTCATACTCAACAGATGCAGCATCTCTGCCGGCACTCCCAGGAGAGATGCCTCAAATCCAAATTTTAAATTTGTTCCCATACCCACGAAAAGTTAATTTCTACTTCTATTCTGCGTACACATTATTAAAACCCATATATTAAATACATTGCTTCTGAATTTTGAGCTGTTTTGAACCTTCTGGGAAAAAGTTATAAACATAATTTCAAAAAGTGCAGCATCATTACCAGATTTGCCGCGTGTGTGTGTGTGTTTTGTAATAGTATTATTACATACAAATTTTATTTTAAATTATTCTGTACTTATTTTTAAGAGACATGTCATAATAACAAATTTTTAAGTAACATTATTAATAAAATTATATCTAATGCATCTATGTATTATGATTATCTATTAAAAACTATGCATGTACTGATTGTTTATCCGCCATTGCACTTCTGTCTGCGCTATTTGTTTATTAATGTAATTATTTTTGTGTGTCTAGATATCTGTTTTGCCGTTTCACAGAAATCAATAACATTCTCTTTTTGGTTCACAGACGATCAATTTGTATACATTAATTGCTGTAATATGTTTAGATACCTGTATTCATTTAATCGTTTCTTGAGTTTGAAATTTTAAATAATATTTTAATGAAATATTTATGGCAAAATTATGTAAAGTCAGTATTACCGTATTTACTCGCGTAATTCACGCCATCGCATATTTCACGCACCCAAATTATTTACTATATAATTTAATAAATTAATTTCCTCGTATATTTCACGCATTTAATATTCGTGAAATACTGTAACAAGTACATACTGAAACTTGAAGTAATGAGGTGTGTTATGTTGAGGAGCCCTGCATGTACGGTATCTTAAATGCCGTAACGAGAGAGTGCATAGCGGTATTTGGGACCGGACAGCTACCTGTTACAGGCGCACCCTTCTCGTCTATGAAAGTCCTTTAAAAATACCGGTATAGGGTATTGACCTCCCCCTACCATTTGAATGGGGGTGGTTTGAAAGCTTTGTGTTGGATCGCATCAGTTGAGTTTGAGACTCGAAAAGGGAAACCTGTCAAAAGCCGTCTGTTAAAAGTTTTAACAATGAATGGTAAATCCCGATATTCGAGTCATACTGCGTCCTTCAAATTAAAAGTTATTGCGTATGCAGAAACACATGGCAACAGAGCAGCTGGACGTGAATTCACAGTTCCAGAATTTAATATTCGCTACTGGAGGAAACAAAAACAAGCTCTTCAAAAAAAAAAAATGCATCAAGGAAAGCATTTCGTGGGCCAAAAAGTGTAAAATTCCCTGATCTTGAAGACAAGTTACTAGGATATGTAAGGGAACTGCGTAGTTTTGTCATTTTTACCCTTAAAAATACCAGCTTGTGAAATTCCTCGCTTAATTCACGCACCCTTAATTTATAGATCGAAATTGCGGGAAAAAAGTGCGTGAAATATTCGAGTAAATACGGTAATCACGACACTTTAGAACAGAAGAACGAAGTTTAAGTTAAATGTTTAATAAAAAATTTCCGTATTATCATCGACTCTTTAGAAGAGAAGAATGTAGCTTGAATTAAGTGTCTTAGTAAAGTACTATACTCTCAAGCCACCTTAATTATAAATAAATGTTCCAAATATGTTATAAGAAAATAGTTAATTTCATTTTCTATTAAAATGTAGCATCATTTGTATGAAGAATACCTAAAATATGGCAAACTAAATGCATGCTACATGGCGTGATTGTAGCATTCAGAAAATGGAAAATTGCTCTACATGAAGAAAGAAGAAGTATAAAGAAATAAAGAGGTAAAGTATTTAAATTTACGATACACACATAAAATTGTAGGTATAGATACTTTATCATACCATCTTCTTCGGGATATTCTTGAAGTAAAGAGTGATAAAACTGGCATTAATTGTGCTGAGCAAGAGAGCTCTAAAGAGACAAAGATGTCTCAATAATAATAACAATAATAATAATAATAATAATAATGATAATAAATTAGTGTGTAACATTATATATACATATAATGTATGTATATATTATATTATAGTGCTTAAAAAAAATACAATAAATTCCCTATGCCTATATGAATGTTTGCGTTGTGCAGTTAGATATTTGGTGCACTGGATTATTTTAAACGTGAATAAATAAAACAGAAAATAAGTATATGTGCAAAATCTTAATCTAATCTATTACTAATTACACTATAAAATAACATATTACATTAGCAATTTATATCTAGAACATATGTATAGTTGGTTCTTAAAATAGTTTATAAACATTAATGACTGAGAAACTTACTACAGATGTTCTACTTTATTCACCACTCTTCGAATGCATAAATCATCAATCATCAAATCTCACACGAAGGAAAGGAATATTAAATGAAGTAACAGAGCAGTTATGCTGACTGAAATCGCATTGCTGTAATATATTCAAGCTGTACATTTCATGACAATGATAGTATCTTTTTATGTTACCGGTGGCCTATATGAAGGGTTTCAAACCAGGCATGACAAATCTACGTGAAATAGTTTTGGAGATATTAAAGGTTTAAGTTCAACTGCAAACGTTTGAAGTAACTTGGTGCCAAATATAATCTCACAATTGCAGCCTTCAGCAGTTAAGGAAACATTCATGTTAACTACATGGTAGCTTAAGAAAAGATAAGAAGGTGTGATTAAGATGAGGAACTTAATTTTTGTGGTATTGTGTGCTAGTTACGTCACTTGAAACTCTCCATATGTATAACAAGTGAAGGCATTGGGTCAAGTGAATAAAGCCTAGCAAATGCTTTTACTAGTACATTTTAGGCAAAAGCTAGTAATATTAGTGAATAAGATCTAAGATAAAGCTTTTGCTAAATAGAAAGATCTAGCGGTATTGGTAAAAGCTAAATTTTCCAGCATATACTAGAAAAAGTGTGAATAATACCAAGCATTGTCTTGATTTTATTAGCAATTGCTTAAAAAATTTTAAGTGTGGGTCAACCCAGACTTAAAGGTTTCAGTCTTTTTCTAAACTTTCATTTGAAATGGCGGGATTTATGCAGTTGAGGTCTCCCAAGTTCTACAGGGAACGAGTAAGGACCAGGGAAGAAGACTACTGTGATTTCTACAGGTTTAATGAGGAGAATGTGGAATGGATTGCTAATTATTTTCTTGGTGCGAAGAATGAATCCAGACTTATGAAAATTACATTGTTTTTACAATTATTATGGTTAGAATAACTGGTAACTTGCAATTATTATTAATTTAAATGCAAGAGATGTTTTCATTCTGTGACCATTCACAAAACTGTGTAAGTTAAGTCATTACTCTCACTGTTACTTAGCTTATCGTTTTTCAGTTCCTCTAATATTAACACCTCTTTTTCTTTTTGAATTTTTGTCAGCTGTAATTGTTCCAATAAAAGAAGTCTTTGTAATTCACTCGTCGAATTCTTCGTTTCCTCTGTTTTCGTGAGAATGAACTTGGACTTTTTTTTTAGGTGGCGATGGTGGGGAAAATTCTGAAGTAACTTGAGGTGCCTCAGAACAATTACCAACAGTTAGGACTCCTAAATTAAAAAAAAAATAGTAATGTAAACTTTCATATTTTTAATGTCTCATACTTGTTTAAATAAGTAAATAAAATTATTTTGACTCATCTGGAATTTTACTGAAGACAGGATTTTGATCTGAAGTCAGTAAATGTAGAAGCTCTTTTTCCCATGGCTTTAGGACTATTTTCTTGTTACCTGTCGCTGTTTTGTCCATTTTCTTTTTTACCTCTGCTTTCATATTCTGGACTTTCTTCTTTAATTGCTTCTCTGAAGTAGACTTCCCAAGTTCTTGCTGATATTCATTCACGATCTCTCCCCAAGCTTTTTCTTTTTTACCTTTGATCATAGGAATCTGTGATTTATTAAAAATCACAGGATGCTTGCTCAAAATAGTCACAAGCCTTGCTCGGGAATGGCTTCCACAATCATCAGGATACTCACTTTCCGAAGAAGACATTTCTAAAACTACACACCTGAACTACCCAGAGTCGAACTAAATAAATGTTAAAGAAAACATCTGAATTAACCCAACACAGAGTCAAAATAAAGAAAACAGGTGTTAATTAAAGTAATTTCAACAATCGATAATGGTATTGTCGTCAATACATGCCACACTGCAAATACACGTGTCTAGCCAGCAAAAGCTAAGATTTTCCAGCACTTTCTACCTAGCATTAGCAAAAGATTATTCACACAATGTTAAGCTAATGCTAATGCTAGTACTGAATGCTAGATAGCAATTGCTTTTGCTAATACTTAATTCTAACAGCTAAAGCTTACTTTTTATTCACTTGGCCCATTATTTGAGCTCACATAGTATATACAGTAAAATCCCTCGTATCTGGCATCCAAATAACCAGCAATACAAAAACAACAGCACTTTTGGCTAGGGAAAAAAAAGAAAATAGTCATTCATGCAAATGGAAGAGTCGAATGAAGATGTGAGTTGTTTTCGTGGATTGCACATGCTGCATATTGTGTTCACTCTTTACATTGTTTACGCGTGAAAACATAGACAGAAAACCCCGTTTTGTCCCTGGGATAGATCAGGTAGTATCGGTCTGTTGTTGCATTCATCTTACAAACAATGCACAGAGACGATATCTTTAAATTTACCACTTGAACTCTCCCGTATTGAGGGAGTGTTGGATGAGTCTAAATAAGAAAGTGTGAAATTCTCTGTTCCTATAGCATGTAAAAGTTTCATTCATGCGATAGATAACATCATGCTACTACCGCTAAGTGCAAGAAGAATGTCCTCACACTGAAGCAAAAGCTTGAAATATCGAGAAGATAGAGAGAGGAGTTAGTAGATCCAAATTAATAGACGAATAAAAAGTTGAAAGTTCAACTTTACAGTATATGATATAAAGAAACAAAGGCAGTCAACTTTGGTGATGTGGAGTAACGGTCAGCGCGTCTGGCTGCGAAACCAGGTGGCCCAGGTTCGAATCCCGGTCGGGGCAAGTTACCTGGTTAAGGTTTTTTCCGGGGTTTTCCCTCAACCCAATATGAGTAAATGCTGGGTAACTTTCGGTGCTGGACCCCGGACTCATTTCACCGGCATTATCACCTTCATATCATTCAGACGCTAAATAACCTAGATGTTGATACAGCATCGTAAAATAACCCAATAAAAGAAAAAGTAAAAGTAAAAAAAAACTTCGGTGATTCATAAGTAACAATGAATCTACTGTACATAAATCCCACTGTAAAAAATTGGGTCATGTTTTATACGAATGAAACACAATTAAAAGATCTGAGGGAATGTGCATTTCTGGGCTGGTGCTACAAGAAAAAGTCAAGGAATTGCACCAGAAAATGAAACTGCAAAGTGAGTGTGAATTTTTCGTTGAGTGGCTTAACAGATTCAATGAGAGACATGGGATCCAAAAACTAGATGTTTTCGGTGAATAAAGGAGTGCTGATGAAGTGTCCACAGATCAGTTTATTAATCAGTCCCAGAAAATTATGTCTGAGGGTAATGTTAGCGTCTTCCTACAACAATACTGGTGTGTGCAACGGAAACCTCGCCTAAGGGCTTCAAACAAAACAGTGATCGTCTAACTATTATGGTATGCGGAAATGCTGCAGGTACACACAAAGTGACATTGATAGTGATGGGGAAAATATCGAAATCCAAGGTGCTTCGAAAAAGTAAAAAATATCCCTGTCCATTATCAGGCATAGCTGGATTGCCACAGCCTGGGCTGTTAGTGTTGCCACATTAGGAAGTATGCACGAATTTCATGTTCAGTGAATATCTGAACCGAAAATTAGTGTATTTTTGTGTTAAGTCATTTGTTTTAATAAAGAAAATCCACACAGTTTCATGTTACTTAGTTATGATCAAGTGACTGAGAAATAAGTTTTATATGACTGCAGTTTCAACAGGTTGGCATCATAAAATACGAACAGGTAATTTTTTTTAAATACTTATTCAATTATCTGGGAAAATCTCACATTCGGAACTTGCCTGGTTCCATTGGTGTCGGTTAAGAGGGATTCTGCTACATATATACCATTAATAATAGTTTCAGTTCCATTTTCAGTGTTAAATATTGCAAAAGAAAATTGTCTTAATTTTTTCAAAATTCTTCTACTTTGCAGAATTATAATTTTTATACACTAAACATTTATTAGTCAAGTCATTACTGCATACAAACAGAAGAAAAAGAAGTAAAAAGTCCATTTTAATATGTTATCTTTTTTTCTCTCGTGTCCCAAGAGAAGTTCACATTATTGTGTTGCTTTATTGTTAAGTTTAATTTGGACAGTGTCTGTCATTTTGTCTCTGCAACTGCTTAATTTTTTGATAGTACCTTTCACAATCTGTAATCTCTTACGTAGTGAAAGGTTATTACAGTATTCTGGAAACGTTTTATTGATGTGGTAATGCAGGAAAAATTTGTGTGTATGTCATTTTCAATAACTTTATAATAACCACATCTGGAGTGATGAAAACCTTCATGTAGCATGATAGGACAAACATCATTATAAATTAGCCCAAACTTTCGGGTTGGAATCATGCATTATCATTTTTCCTCTGCGGACAGGAGACATTTATCTGCAACTTCTTCAAAATGAATTCCATCAGTTAATAGACTATGTACCTTTGGACATCGCCCAACAAATATGGTTCACTGCATAATGGCGCTCTTGTTCACTGTAGTCACAGAGTTCCGCAAGCTATTTACATGTCCATTTTCTACAAAGGTAGATTGTTTGCAGCAAGGGATCCACTGAATGCCCTTCTCAATCACCTGATTTGAACCCGATGAATTTTTATTTCTTAAAGTCCATTGTTAACATTTAGAAAAAGCGCATTGAAAATGGATGTGATCAAACAGTAAAATTCGAGATGTATTCAACAAAGCATGGAACAGAAGACCATTTTGAGCACTTTTTGTAACAAAATGTTGTTGTTGTTGTTTTCTAATGCCAGGTGTTTGTCAATAAAGTCATTTGACCTCTTGCACTCCAATATTTTTCAAAGATATTATCACGGTCAGCCACTGAAGCACAGATTTTGAGGTGTTCCAATAGCACCAGCATTCCATTGTAAGATGTTTAGTTGATTCTGTACCATTAAAATACTCCCCGCCTGGAGATCCGATTGGGGGACTATTTTACCTCCGGATAATTTTACCTTAATGGCACTCATTGGAATGGTTAAATGGCAAGTTGTAGCCGATTTAAGTGAACACCATATTTTAACGTTTTGGTGGCTACTTCTCTGTCTGGTGTTTACTATTTTTTTTTGTTTCTGTAAAAATTTATCTTGTTTAATTTCATTACTTGTTTCATTGGATTGCTTATTAATTATGTGATATTTGTAAAGAATAAAATCCCTTCTACCTCAGCAACAAGCATTTCTAGATCCATGTTCATAATATATGACCCTTTTTTAATGTTTGGTCGATAGGAATACACTCCTGGAATATTTGACACCAACTTAAATACAGTGTACATTGGTTACATTTGTGATAGCAAAACATACAAAAGTACTTGTATGAGACAAGAAACTAAAATCATAAGTAGAACAAACTGAGTGTAAGAATACTCACACAGCTGGCTCACATTAATCCAATTATAGTTTCTGCTGTTATGTGTAGTCTCAGGTTTCGCGATTTTATTGTTATTTCATTTAATCTACAAAACTTACCACCACAGTGGCCTGCCGAAAATGACAAAGTATCTCTAACAAAATGTAATAATATTACATAATAGAAGAAAAATATAAACATGAATTAGAATACATATAACAAAAGTGCAAACCAGTGAAATTACGTGCTGCTGTTATATAAATAATAATAATAATAATAATAATAATAATAATAATAATAATAATAATAATAGCCTAATGTGTCCCTTGAAGGGCAAAGGCCTCCTGCTAGAGGGTAGCTCTGTTTCACTAACGCGGTGAGCTACTCCGCGTTAGGTTGTGTCTAGTGTTTCTTTGTCCGGTTGGAGTTGATTTCGCTGTCACTTTGATTAATTTGATTTCACTAACACTGTGATTATATTGAATGCACTATCACTGAGTCAACTTGGGATGTTGTTTGTGGCTGGCACTGTCTTCATTTGTAGTCGACTTCCAATTGTTCTCCATGTTCCCCTGCTTCTTGCTATGCTGGACCATTGCTGACCTGCTTGTGTTGTGTAGAAGTCTGCCCACCTCTTCCTTGGTCTGCCTCTGTGCCGGTCTCCTGTGCGCGGGTCCCACATGGTGGCTCTGTATGTCCATCTTTTGTTTTCATCCGTGCGATGTCGCCTCCCCACTTCCACTTCAATTTGTTTCCTCTGTGTGACGTTTGTTGTTGATGCCATTTGGGACAGCGACTCATTGGAAATTCTGTCTCTTATAGTTATTCACAATATCTTTCGTTCCATTTTCCTTTGGCATATTTCTAGCGCATTCATCTGTCTGTTTGTTGTCGACCATGTTTGGCATCCATAAAGTAGTGTTGGGTAGACGCAGGTTTGTAGTACTTCGAATTTGAGTCTTCTGTTGATTGTCTTGTCCAGGAGTATGAACTGGAGGGACAAATACTATTTCAAAATCTGAATAGATGACTTAAGGGCCATAAGGGCAATTTCTTTACAGATTGTTCTTGGTAAATTAAATCGTTCACAAACATTTTGAAAATATTTTGTTACAGTTCTCCGGCTTCCAGTGAATAAGCCCACAATTTCAACTGTCTCCAGATAATAACAATTTTTAAAGAAGTCAGATGTTGATTCATAAATTTGCTTCTTCTCGTCTACTTCCAGAGAGGTCTTAAATCGTATGGTGGAATCCAAACTGTACTCTGTCTTCTTATTGCAGTCGATAGCAATGATGTCTATGACTCCTATTGGACACGTTGCTGTTGTTGATCTTTATGGCTGTTGCTATTTTGCTCCTTATCAAATGATACCTGGTGTCTCGGAGGAACTCTCCATAGTGACAAAAGCCAAGGGCATGTCTACTACCATTATCATTTTATATTTCTTTCATTAACATGGTATCTTCTTTTTACCAAAACTATTATTTTGAGCTTCATTGCTAAAAAGTAAGTCATATTACCAATGTATCTATTATAAAATTCTATGCATAATTTATGACTATTGTTTAATAAAAATTATAACAAACACTCGTACCTTGTCCTAAACTCTTATCTTTTTTGCAGAATGCGAGTAAGCGTTCATGAATACTAAACAAATGACACAAATACTACCCAACTTATTAGTATTTCCTATTTCTATATTAAGCCCAGAAATATTTTTTCCATACTATCTATAAACATAACATGTATTTGCTCGTAAATCTTCATTTAATATTCCAGGTAACAGACATTAATGAATTAATATTTAATTTGAAACTGTGTTAATTTTACTTTTATATTTCCCAATATTAAACTTTTTTAATTGCCTGATCACAATCTACAATTTTAAAGTTTGCAGCAAATTATCTACATTATATAGAACCAATTAAGAACCAACTTCATATAAGAAATTCAAGTTTCACTGTATGCAATAATTGTACAAGCAAGTTACTGATACTAAGATATTATTTCTTTATAAAGGTGATGGGAAATGCTTTCTTCCCATATACTAATGACAGAAATGTATTGCTCTTCAGCTCTGATATGTTATAGTTTAGTTACTTTCTTTCAGCTCAGCTAAGTTTTTACAAAATATGGTACCTCTCAGTTACTTTCTTTTGCACGATCAGTTAAGTGTTCACAAAATATGGTACCTTAACTACTTTTCCAGAAGTAGCATGATTCACTTTTTATTATTATGAATGTGTGTACAATGTGTCAACATCTTCTAATTCATCTTTAAATTATTTTTTGTTTATCTCTTGTACATTTTTATTTTTAAGCAGTTGAGAACACTTTCATTCGTAAAAATAACAAAGAAGCATAAGAACAAAGAAAACCATCTGAACCCTAATTGTGGTGAAGACTGTTAAAAATTATTATTGTGTCTATTTTGTTAGTATTCCACTCTTAATGGAACAATTCGGGAAAATTTAAGTAAATAAATACTATATACACATAATAAAATTTCATTCACTTAATTATTTTCCAGTATTTAGAAACAGTAAAAATTAATTTTTATTTGTAACTATATAAATAATTATTATAGGAAATAGAGTAGAACTTCGTTTATCATAAATTCCATTCTGAAAACTGCGATAACTAAACAAAGATAATTTAATAATTTATATCCAGCATTTTTTGCTCTTTTAGATATTTATTTTAGTTATTTTCATGGATTTTTTTATACACAGGGCAAATCTGCATTGTATTGTATTTTATGTGACAATTTCTATTTTCCTAAATTCGTTTACTAGTTGACTTTTTTTTATATGAACTCAATATAAATATTTTAATGTCCAGTCTCTATTTGATAGATTACCGTATTGCATTGGGATCCATTACTGTTAACTACAGCATAATTATAACATAATGTCTGTATCTTAATTTCATATAGGATTTACAGTTTAAATGTTTTTATTACTTTCGTAACAAAATTAACAAACTAGGCCCATTTAATATGGCATTGTTGCACTCCTAAAAACGATAAATCTATTGAACATTATAGTGCGAGCAACCAGCAAAAATCGAAAGGCACGGAATTCTTTTGTATAACATTTATTTATTGACCTTTTCCCAGAATTGAAAATAATGCAAATTACAGTACGGGTATGAACTAATTAAAACTGCTAGCAAATTCATGACAAGATGATTTTTCAAAGTCTTTATTTCCTTTGGAAATTTTGAAGAAATTTTCGTAAATTCGTTACTGTAGGCATTTTTTGTTAATTTCTAGGACTTCAAAATCTTAGACCTATTGCTAATAAAATAATACAAAACACTTGGGTTCATTATTAGTAGGCCTAATGTCCGAGATCATCCGACAATTAATTAGTCATTTAGCAGGAATTTACTGGTATGTGATTCAGAAAAAATAAATAATTAATAGAAATGGTAGGAAGTAGAGAATGGTGCTTAGTGGAAATTGTGATGATTAAGAACAATGATAATCGAAGTTCGACTGTATCACTATTCTGATTTGTCCATATTATCTTATCCTGTATACGGTATTTCGTAACAGAGCAGATTGATAATAACTTTTCTGCTAATAAATCATCCTGAGTCCCAATATTCTATTCAGTGTTATCACCTTATATCACTTTTCTATTCTTAGGCTTACACTTGCTTAGTATAATTAGTAATTATATTTTCATAAGTATGGTTATGTTGGACTCATGAGAAAGAAAGATTTCCCATTCCTCTGGGGAAATAATTGTGTTTCAGTAATAACAGTGCTTACCTATGATCCGCCTCCTGTTGTGCCCATGCCCGTGACCATGACCATGACCATGCTCATGCTTCACGATCTCCACGACATTGGACACAGTGTCGATCAAACGCATGTCTTGATGTTGGCCACCACCTGGACTTCTTCTGATTGGTGTTGGTGATCGCCCTCGCCTACTGTGAAAAAGAAAATGAAACACCAATGTTTTATAAACTATCATGAAGTCTGTAACGTCTTAATCATTTCAAAGATGTTATTTGTCATCCATATACTCTATCATACATGAATATAATTAATTGATGAACTAGTGGACTTACTCGTGTTAAATATGTAATATTTGTCAGGCTTACGGCTGTTTCAGTGTTTCACGCACCATCATCAGAGCCTACTAGATCACGGCGTCATCTCCAACTTCTCTGCCTGTTAGGAGGGCGTGTTTTATTGTTGGAAGGTGTTGGAATGTGGAGTCGAATAGTGTGTGTGTACTGAAATTGATCTGTGTGTTGAGGATTTGATCGGGGTGTGTTTTAGTGTGTTTGTATATTTCGTATTGTTCTAGTGTGTTGAGTTTTTGGTTCTTGGGTTGTGTGTGTAGGATTTCCATGTCCGTATTTATGTTATTGTCTGTATGGTTAGTATTGGTTATGTGATCGGCGTATGTAGATGTATTGTGTCCTCTGGTTATAGCTTTAATATGTTCTTTGTAGCGTGTTTGGAATGATCTGCCTGTCTGTCCTATGTAGAACTTGTCGCAACTATTACATTTGAGTTTGTAAACACCTGTGTGGTCGTATTTATTTGTTTGTGTTTTTTGTGTGTTGAGATGTCTTTGTAATGTGTTTTCTGTTCTGTATGTTATGTTGTATTTCTGTTTTCTGAATGAAGATGTGATCTTATGTGTGCTTTTGTTTTCATATGTTAGTGTGATGTATTTCTTGTGTTCTTGTGTTTGTGTTGTGTTTTGTGTATTTTTGTGTTTGTTAAGTTTTTGTTTTGTCTTCCTTATGATGTTGTCTATTATGTTTGGATTGTATCCGTTTTCTTGTGCTATGTATTTGATTGTGTTCACTTCTTCATTGTAGTGTTGTTGGTTCATGGGTAGGTTGAGTAATCTGTGTACCATTGACCTGAGTAAGTCCACTAGTTCATCAATTAATTATATTCAAGTGTTAAAAGTGGTGTACGCAAGATTCAAAATGGATACATGAATAATGATAATTGCACAATTTATACAATATTGGTGATTACCCACTAGTAACTGACTTCACTTCTGCAACAAATAAATTTAAAAGATTTTGTTTATTACTTAACCTGCTAGACTTGAATTTTAACACCTGATTAATTTCAATAATTCTGTTTCTTATTTATGAATAGTTAAATCTTGTGAGCAGTTTTGGTAATTGTTCATTCATTCAATTCAGGGATCATGCTAAAAGTCTATTCCACTCTATTTTTTTTCTTATATCTAAGGTTTATATATGTTCCATATATTACGGGATCGTGTCCCATATTATTATTATTATTATTATTATTGTGTCTCAGCATCCCGATAAACTTCAGGATGCAGAATTGTCCCGTATTTTGTGGATTTGTGTTTAACATTTTTATTCTCAAACTTAAAACATATAATTAACAAAAAATCGTTAGCTCTCGTTGATAAAAAATGTTTTACCAATTGGCAATACTGTCATGTTGAGAGAACAGTGCCACTAGCAGATGTAGTAATAACTATGTCAGTACTGAGAGACTGTTTTCCTGGATGAATTCCTTATGGACAAACGAAAATAATGGGTTATCTGTCGAAACTCTAAAAGCTATGTTCATTGTTAAAGTGTTTTAAACAATTTAATAAGGACTGTGTAGAATTTAATAACTTGGTACAACATAATCATTCTTTACTTGAGAAAATACATTCATGTGAGAAGTATATCACAGGGAGAGATCAATGATTCAGTATTGTTTGAAGTTGAGTTTTAACATTGCTATACCGGTACCCTATAATTAAGCTTAATGTATACTCTTTTCCCTTTGCTGATGTTCGTAAATAATAAAAGCAATAAAATTTGGTTGGTTATTCAAACCAAAAGTGTCCCGTATTTTTAAAAAACATACATGGTCGAAGGTAACCATTGCACTGAAATGAAACTGGTAATAGATCTTTAGGAGACATTTGAAAAACCTAAATAAGTTTTTGTCTAACATTCACTGTTTTAGAGGAAATCATTATGTTTCTATGAAACATTTGGCAAAATCACGGCTACTGCAATAACTCTACCAAGTGAGACCTGCATTGTGGCGGGCACAGTGAATAGTTAAAGACGATGTAGACCCGTAGTAATGTAAAGAAAAGCAACTCCTAGCATTCGTCTTTAGAGTAGGAAGGAAATGAGATAATTCGCTTATGGCTTAGTGGTTGCAATTTTAAATGGAAATACACATCTTGTAATATTATAAATAAATTGTAATAATTTTTCTGAAAATAAATTACAGCACATGGTATTATTTACATGCAAATTTAGACTGAAAAAGGTTAAATTAACGTAAATGTTTCTTGTTTAAATGATGTATCAAATTGAAAACAAAACGTGGAAACTGGAAATCAAAGTTAATGTTAATCTAGGCAAAAAAAAATCTTCTCAATACTTAATTTTTGAATGACTTTATGAACAGCTTCAAGCACACATTCCCCCTCTACTGTACTGTCACAGGTACAAGACAGTGTGCTGCTTTGCAAGATTTATTTTAACGAGTTTCGCAATTATTTAATTTAGATTCATGGCTAAACGGTTTGATTTGCAAAAATAGACTCAAAACATTAACTATTCAGATTATTTTTATCTATCTGCTTGTATAGCAATCAGCCATTTCTCTCGGACTGTTACCGCAATAGAGCATTACAAACACTGGGCAAAGACTATTTTTTTTCCTGCTTAACAGTGCTCCATCTAAGGAAAAGTGTAATAAAAGTTTTGTTATACAAGGGTGATCCAGGAAATAACGACCGTTCGTGCATACCCGCCGCGCAGATGACTCCCCTTCCTTGTTTGAAGGTCAACTGGCTTCCTTAACATGTGTTCTCATAATGTTGTGAGTACTGGTTGCAACAAGTCGCCATTGTGCATTTTGTGTTACTTCAAAATGAACGACGTGATTGATAATCCCGCCGACTGTGAGGTGAGGAGTGTGATTCGATTTTTGAATGCCCGACATTTGAAACCTGCAGAAATTTACCGGCAATTGAAAGAAGTGTATGGTGATACTGTAATGAATGAAAGAAATGTGAGAAAATGGTGCGAAATGTTCAACAATGGGCGAACAAATGTCCACGATGAAACTCGACCCGGACGCCCATCACTCATCACAGAAGACCTGAAGACTAAAGTGAACGACAGAATCTTGCAAGACAGGCGCACATCACTCGACGAATTGCATATTACCTTTCCTGACATTTCTCATTCTTTGCTTGGTGAAATTGTGTCGCAACATCTTGGCTACCACAAAATCTGTGCACGATGGGTTCCACGGCAACTGAGTGACCAACACAAAACTCAGAGAATGGCCTCAGCATTGACATTCTTGATGCGATATCACACAGATGGAGACGCCTTTCTTGATCAAACTGTGACTGGTGATGAGACCTGGGTGTCTCACAACACCCCAGAGACCAAGCGCCAATCACGTCAGTGGCATCATCCCTCATCACCCAAGAAACCGAGAAAATTCAAACAGACTCTCTCAACACAAAAAGTCATGGCTACTGTCTTTTGGGATCGCAAAGGTGTTCTTTTGCTGGATTTCATGCCAAAAGGCACTACGATCAATGCAAATCGTTATTGTGAGACTTTACAAAAACTACGGCGAGCCATCCAAAACAAGAGGCGAGGAATGCTTTCAAGAGGAGTTGTGCTTCTTCACAACAACGCCCGCCCGCACACTGCTGATTCAACTCGAGAATTGCTGGATCAATTCGGTTGGGAAATCTTTGATCATCCGCCCTATAGTCCAGACCTTGCTCCTAGCGATTTTCGCCTTTTCACTAAGCTGAAAGACTTTCTGGGTGGTACGCGTTTTGGAAGTGATGAAGAGTTGAAGAAGACAGTGAACATCTGGCTTAATGAACTGGCGGCAGAGGAGTATAACACGGGAATTCTAAAGCTAGTGAACAGATACGACAAATGTTTAAATGTAGATGGTGATTATGTAGAGAAGTAAAGGAAGCTTCAGTTATGTAACAGACTTTGTTTTTTCAAATAAATATATATATTTTTTAATTATTACAACAAAACGGTCGTTATTTCCTGGATCCCCCTCGTATTTAACATGTAGAATCATGTCTTAAATGTTGGTGCATTTGTCCTCTTCCACACTGTATATATGAACCCAACTCATATCCTGCTTTTTCAACATTTGTTCACAGAAAGTTAAACATTTAGAAACAATTGTTTTTATGTACTGAAATTTTACTAAGAAAGGAACTGCCGATGAGCTCATGTCGAAAGCTCTCCTCAAACTGCGCACATGGTTAGATCTGTAAAGCAGATAGAAAAAGAAGCTGCGAAATTAAAGCTTGAATGAAAGATCATCAAAACATTGAGACCCCCTCCAGGCAAAGAATGTTGACTGCATGAAGTTATCTCGCTTATCACATGACAACAGACATTCACGGAGGATGGCAACTCACCTACTCTCTCCTTAGTACCCACCATTGCTTTCTAATGCAACATTCCAAATAAATTTCCATACCTTTACAAATAATATGGACAGTTAATTTTTTATATTTATCTACAGTTGCTGAGGAAATGTGTGTGTGCAGTTTGAGGGAAAGCTTCGACATGAGCTCATTTATATTTCCTTTGTAAATGCATAACAAATGATCAATGTACAAATTTAATGAAATCTGTAATTTTAGCTTATGAATTTATTTTAGCTATGCAAAAAAATAACATTTTAACAAACGAATGCCAAAAGTCACCCAAGAACATCTCTCTGTCCCCCTTCACTCCTCTCACCTCTCTTCCTCTTCTCTCTTCTCGTCGGCACTGGTGGCAAGCATATTAACCTTAATGTATAACTTATTACAGCAATTTCTTAAAATACGCTTAGAAATAAATTATGTTAATTACCATTAGACAGAGAAGTGAAAATATTAGATAAACTTACATTTATGGTTTCCTTCCTTCTCCTCTACCTCCACAATTCCTACATTGTGCACAAAAATTAATTGTTAGACAAATCAGGCCTCTTAGTCTTTTAAGATAAATTCTGCAATGCTTGGGAAAAGTGGCATAAATCAGTTTCCACAAACATTTTTTTATTAATTTATTGACAACTTACAGAACATCTGCTCACTTGGGAAAAGAGACATAAGTATTTCTCCCATTACATTAATTCATACAGTAGAAAATCAAATCGACATAAACCAGTGTGAAGACAGTTTTTTTCCTTCTCCTGTAAAATTAACATTTTTGACTTGTGCCTCTTTTCCCGAGCACTACAGAATTGCATCATAATGGTTACGAAAAGATCTTTTCATTGCCAACAATTAATTTTGTGTGCACAATGTAGGAATTTTGGGTTAGGGGAGAAGGAAGGAAAGAAACCGTAAACTGAAGTTTATCCCAAAAGGGAGTAATTTTATTTAAAGACTTAATGAAACGGGGTTCGCCTAATAAGAGGAATAAATCTGCACAAAATATTAAAAAATGTTCAAGAGATTCATGCTGAAAAAGAAAAAAAAAACAGACCAAAGAAGTGGAGAAAACGGATGTGGAAACTGATGATATGTCAATATACAGTAATGACAACTTTTATCGTGTCAGACTTGTACAAGAATTCTTGTCAGACCTAGTATCGTTGACAGAGCTGTGGCTGTGACTCAAGTGCTAGCGGGCTGGTCTTCCATCCAGGCGGCCTAGGTTCGATCCCTGGCCAGGTCGTGATGGAATTTGTGGTGGAAAAATCAGACGTTGCAAAGGGATTTTCTGGGGGTACTCTCATTTACCTTTACCATTCCACCAACACTCTCCACTTTCCCTCATTTCATCTATCATCTGCAATAGTAAAAATAGGTTGAGAGTAATATGGGTTTCCTGTGCTGATATAGGAAGGGCTTGGGGCGCCAGGCCTCTGGGACTTGTGAGGTTACTCATCTGTGGATGGGATCTGGCTCTAGTAGAGACTGAGACAGGATGGCCCACCTATCAGCATTGCTTTCACGATGCTGATTCGGGAAGGGCTTGGGGCTCTGGGCCCTGGAGCTTATTGGGCTATCATTTGCGAATACGCTGGTTCTAACTCTATCAGGAGCTGAGACAAGATGGTTCACCTGTGAGCATCGGATTCACGAATGCCGACTGGTCTACCTGTCAGACTTATACTATTATCTCCGAATTTGTTATGCAAGTTTAATAATTTTATATATTAAACCAAAATGAAATATCAAATTTCATAATAATAAAATTATTCCATCTGAAGTAATTTTATCATCAATTGCCATACTAGATTTAGTTTTATGTACACTAGTAATTAATATTTTTTAAAGGCTTTAAGTTAATTTTAAACTAATATCCTTCAAAGATTTTCTAATTGAGGTTCTGGCTGATATGTATATCTATTATCAGGCAGTACATCTCACTTGACAATATGTGTCAGAGGAAGAACAATCGTTTGTATGCATCTGAACTCTGACTAGTGTATATGTAGCTAGTCGGCGATGTATGCAATGGAGGGGGAAAGGAACTGGTCACCCTACCCATTATCTCCTGGCCTAGTTGCCTCATAACTGGTGCCTTCTTGGTATCGCTTGTGAGGTTCAGATCTGTCTTTGGACAGTTGACTAAACAACATCAACAATCCTTCAAAGCTATAAATAAAGATTAAATTTCTTTAAGCATTCTGTAACAATCATCGCATATATAGGGTGCACAATGGGCCAAAGCATGCCACCGGGTCCAGTCTTTGAAAAGCCAAGCCAAGTATTGTTGACAGGCCCAGCAGCAGTGATGGACAAGGTTGCCAGATTCTCTCGTTAGGAATCCAGGACAGGTGACAATACTATGTACAGTTCCCCAAAAAAGGAATGAGCTCATTCTTTCCCCTGTCACAGCCTTCTCCAAAATCTATGAAAAAGTAATGTACCATATAAAAGATTCTATCATCATCTAGAACAGCGGTGAACACCCGCGGCCTGTCACTATGTTTGCTGGGGCCCGATAGTGAAGTTTCAAACTTGAAATTAAAAGAAATAATTGAACAGACTTGTATTATTAATTACTATAGTAAGACATTTATGTAAATTATTTATTATTAGATGATTCTGCGGCCCTCGAAAAGAGCATTTTTTTTAAATATTGGCCTGCAGTATTCATAAGGTTGATCACCCCTGATCTAGAAAGATACAAAATTTTAGTCCCAGAACAGTTTGGCTTCAGAAAAAATAAAGGCACGGAAAATGCAACATTTAGTTTAACTGAAAAAATTCTGGCAGCAGTTAATAAAAAATTACAAGTTGGTGGGATTTTCTATGATTTATCCAAAGTATTTGACTGTATAAATCATAAAATGCTACTAGACAAATTAGATTATTATGGAATTAAAGGCATTGCACACCAATGGTTTCACTCATATCTCATAGATAGGAAACAGAAAGTCGAAATCAATACAACTATGAAATCTGCAGTGCCTGGGAAAAGTGACACAAGTCAGTTTCCACAAACCTTTTTTGATAATTTATTGACAACTTATGGAACATCTGCTCGCTTGGAAAAAGAGACATAAGTATTTCTCCTATTACAATAATTCATACAGAAAAAAAATCAAATCGACATAAACCAGTGTAAGTTGTCAATAAATTATCAAAAAAGGTTTGAGGAAACTGACTTATGTCACTTTTCCCAGGCACTGCAGAACTATTAATAATGGAATTCCTCAAGGATCAATATTAGATCCCCTACTTTTTCTAGTGTTCATAAATAATCCCCCCCCCCCACTAATAAAAGATGTAGGTCATCCCATATTATTTGCAGATGACACAAGTATAGTAATTACAGCCAGTAACTTCAACACACTCCAATCTTCAACAGAGGAAATTCTCCTCAAAATATGTGACTGGTTCTCAGTCAATAAATTAATACTGTATTAAATTGTAACAAAACTAACATAATTCACTTTAAATCCTGTCCAAATTCAACCTCGCAAATTACAAGCGCAATAATTAACAATAGGTCCCTAATAGACACAACAACAACCAAATTACTTGGATTAAAAATCGATAATGTGTTAAATTGAAAAAATCATATTAATGAGATTATCCCCAAACTAAATTCAGCATGTTTTGCTATTAGATCTTATGCAAAAGATAGTAAATATCAATACTTTAAAAACAATACACTTTGCATACTTCCATTCGGTAATGAGTTTTGGAATGATATTCTGGGGAATTTTCATAGGTAGTAACAGTATATTCCTACTACAAAAACAGTAATTAGAATAATAGTAGGTGCCAAATCTAGGGGATTGTGTAGGACTATTTAAAAAAAAACTACAAATAATGCCCATGGCTTGTCAGAATATTTTTTCATTAATAATCTTCCTCGTATGTAATCGTGAAAACTTTTTAACTAATTCAACAGTTCATAGCATAAACACGCGTCACAAAAATGACTTTCATACTCCATCGGCAAGTCTATCATGCCTCCCTATGGATATAAAAAATGAAACTCAAAACATAACATATTTAGGGCCAAATTAAAGTACCTAATTTCTCACGCCTTCTATTCTGTAGGTGACTTCATAACATTCAACAATGCTTCATGAAATTGATACTAAAACTTTGTGTTGTACTAGTAGACTATATTGTAAACCTCTTCTGTATATATTTCAACTACACTGTAACTATAAATTAAGACTTTATAGTAGTATTACAGTATTAAGTTTTTTGACTTGTTCCATATTCTAGCTGTGAAGCAATGTATGAACACCATGGAATGTTAACAAATACAATCCACTTAAGGATCACTTAAAGAAGGTTCGTATAGAGAAAGAAAGTAAGAATACAGAAACATCAAGAGCAACTCTAAGACTCGTTTGAATTTGGCGCCAGGTAAGGGAGTGGTCGTGGGAGATCTTGAACAGCAGTTGAGATCACTGTAGGCTAGATGAAGTACAGCAAGAGAAAGATTATGATTCTGATCATTATAGTGATGATGAAGCAGCAAGAAAAGAAAACGAGAAAAGTAAAGAAGAAAGTGAAAAACTATGGGAAGAAGAATTTGTTATACTAAGATTTTCAATGAAGAATAGGAATAGATATTTCATTGGTAGAATAGAGACAAAAGTTGTTAGGGATTTATATAAAGTTAATTTTCTAAGGAAAAAGGAAACTGAAGGTTTATACACACTTCATTTTCCCAAGAAGTGGAAAAAAGTGATATACAGGTACCGGCAGTTCACAAAGTAGAAAATGAAACCTAACAAAGAGGAAAACATTCAGGAACACAGATGACATTATCAACGAGACTGAGTACGTAACTTAATTTGCAGCCAGTATGTATTACTAGGTAATTTTATATATTAGGTCTAATGATGTCTTGGATTAATGTGCAATTCATATTTTAAAACTAACTTTGTACTTGATTTATCAAAATCTTTCTTTAAAACCTTAAAACTGTAATTGCATTCACCCACATTAGAAACTTAAAACAACTTTCAATGGAAAATAAATGAGTGATTGCAGCTGACACCAATCAGACTACTGTTGCTTGAAACCATTGTTCATACTGGACGACGAAAATATTTACGTAACTTCATTACAATTAAGAATCTTATAATCCATTTGCCATCACTATTAACAAAAAAAGTTTAAATATTTACAAATTTTGATCGGTGTCACCAGCTTTTATGGTACTGGTATGGTTGTTTAGGTAACTGTCCGAAGGCAGGTTTGAACCTCATAAGTGACACCAATAAAGTATCACTCATAGGCAACCAAGCCAGGAGATAATGAGGTAGAGTGGCCAGTTTCTTTCCTCTTCCACTGCATATATTGCTGACTAGTAACATATTTCATTAATCAGACTTAAGATCCATACAAACAATTGTTTTTCCTCTGACACACATCGTCAAGTGAGATGTACTGCCTGATAATAGATGTACATATCAGTTAGAACTTCAATCAGAGGTTACTGGTACAGTACATAATTTATTTCTAAGGATATTTTAAGAAATTGCTGTAATAAGTTTTACATTAAGGTTAATGAGCTTGCCATCAGTGCCAACGAGAAAAAGAGAGGAGTGAAGGGGGACAGAGAGAGAGAGAGAGAGAGAGAGAGAGAGAGAGAGAGAGAGAGAGTGGGAGGAGAGAGAAAAAACAAAGTACCAATGTCGAGCAGGTATGTTAGGTATTACTTATTATGTCAAAAAGCTGAAGTTTTTATGGATCATGGCAATGTACACTTAATGGCAAAAAAAAATGGGCCGCCGACATTTTCTAAGTTCCAGATACATACCGCTGCACATGCTCGTCTCGTCAAAGCCACAGTTCATCAGGTAACACATAATTAAACCATTTAAATTTGCTGTATTTTGTTTAAGAGTCTAAAATATGCTATAAAATCGAATGGAGGGTTGATTCTAGATACATCAGGGCTTCTGAAGAGTGAAATAATAATAAAATTTATAAATACAAAATCAACCAAAGCGAATACGAACAGGTAAAGCACGTATTATGACAAAACGATATTAACAATCTCAGTAGCGTAAGTCGTTACAGCATTGGTGTATTGACGAATTAATAGTAGTACCTCAAGATTCGAATCTCCCTCCAATCTTTTTTTTTTTTTTATAATTACAAATTTGCCATCATATATGTCTCGCAAAGCTATATTTATGTGGCGACATCTCTTAGAATATGCCCAAACACTAATAAATAATAAACCTCCCTCTGTCTTCCAAGCAATAGGACTCCTGTCTGTTAATAAAATGTTCTGTCTCATCATTACGCTTGAAGATGGCAGAACGACAACAACTCCGTCAACCAGTCATTGCCCTGGTTCACGTAGGTTATTCTGCGTCGATGGTGGCCAGAGATATTGGAGTACCATTGTCAACTGCTAAGCAGTGGGCTAAATTTTTTATCGAGAATGGTGAAGTTGTGAATCGTCTCGTTTCTGGTCTGCCACACATCTCTACAAGGGAAGAGGACGCTATGTTATTGAGAGAAGCTGAGAACCACCCCTTTGGAACTGCCTCTCAACTCAAGATGGCGTCCAACTTTCCATGTTCTCCACACACACACCGTGAGGAGATGTTTTAGAGAGCGTGGCATACAGTGTCATCAAGCTGTGAGGAGAGAACATTTGACGATGGAGCATGCCGTGGACCGTCTAGTGTATGCTACTCTCCGACAGGACTTCGATTGGAGAAATGTCATTTTCTCCGACAAGGTAATTGTCTCCAGTAGCAACGATGGTCCTGCTCTAGTTTATCGTATGGATGGCCACCAATACGATGAACGCTTCATGAGATGACTTAACAGGTCAGGTTGCGTGAACGTTGCGTGTTGGGAGTGGATCTCATATGATGGGGCAAAACTTCTAGAACGTATCCACAGTCAGTTTACAGCAGAAGTCTACGAACACATTTTGGCAAATGAAATGATCCCTTCCGCCGAAGAACGATATCCAGAAGGAACAGTCTTTTTCCAGCAGGATAATCACCGGTACACACCACCAACTGGATTCAAAGATGGTTTACGAGGAGGCCTGATGTCGACCTGGTCGACTGGCCTCCAAAACCACCAGATATGAATCTGATTGAAAATTTGTGGGCTATAATCAAACGGATCCTATGCTCTAATTGGGCAGAACCACCACTCATTCGGACAGCTGACGAATTGTAGGACAGAGTTCTAGATGCGTAGGAGGAGGTGGCCATGAATTTAGATCTGTTCCATAATCTTACGGACTCCATGCCGCGCAGAATGAAGGCAGTTATTGATGCAGATGGTATGTGGACGAGATACTAGTCCGCACCACAGGGCTTTTTTTGTTAATATATTAACAAATTATTTGTTTTTTGTTAATTTAATTATTTATTTATGTTCGATATGCATCCGGCTTTTTAGGATGTGAAACAAGTAATTTTGTTTATACAGGTCAGGTCTTGCCTGTTAATAGCCCACAGATGATAGGCAATAATATTTTTACATGGCAGGCATAACGAAATTTATGAACAAACACCATTTCACATTTAAACTAATAAATTAATAAAAAACTAGAATAAAAAAAAATTACCGTACCGGGAGGCGAACTCACAACCTCTGACATGAAAGTCAGACATCTTACCACTAGGCCGCACATAGCTCATAAGGTTGACTACAATGTAGATGGATGACTTTCAATGAAGAGACACCACAGCAATGCCTTGGAGTGCAGTGCATTTACACGAGTGAACCGCACGATAGAACTTAGCATTTCTATCGACCAAGAGTCGACCCATTCTTTTTGCCATTAAGTGTACACAGCTTTTTGAGCACTGGCTCACAATCTTCACAGCTTCTCTCACCTGTTGCTTATATAATATACACAAGTTGGCATATGCGGAACAAGCAACTTTGCAGAATGTTATTACAATTTCTGCCACTAGGTTCGTCCCAATGTACCATAAAATGGAGATTAGTTCTATTACCAAGCATCGTATATCGTGAAAATTGTTCGATGAATAAAATTGTGCATTACTGATTGAATAAGTAAATCCCGAAAAGACAAAGTATATGATTATGTCTCGTGACCAGAATATTGTACGAAATGGAAATATAAAAATTGGAGATTTATCCTTCGAAGAGGTGGAAAAATTAAAATATCTTGGAGCAACAGTAACAAATATAAATGACACTCGGGAGGAAATTAAACGCAGAATAAATATGGGAAATGCGTGTTATTATTTGGTTAAGAAGCTCTTATCATCCAGTCTGCTATCCAAAAATCTGAAAGTTAGAATTTATAAAACAATTATATTACCGGTTCTTCTGTATGGTTGTGAAACTTGGACTCTCACTCTGAGGAACATAGGTTAAGGGTGTTTGAGAATAAGGTGCTTAGGAAAATATTTGGGGCTAAGCGGGATGAAGTTACAGGAGAATGGAGAAAGTTACACAACACACAACTGCACGCATTGTATTCTTCACCTGACATAATTAGGAACATTAAATCCAGACGTTTGAGATGGGCAGGGCATGTAGCACGTATGGGCGAATCCAGAAATGCATATAGAGTGTTAGTTGGGAGACCGGAGGGAAAAAGACCTTTAGGAAGGCCGAGACGTAGATCGGAGGATAATATTAAAATGGATTTGAGGGAGGTGGGGTATGATGATAGAGACTGGATTAATCTTGCACAGGATAGGGACCGATGGCGGGCTTATGTGAGGGCGGCAATGAACCTTCGGGTTCCTTAAAAGCCATTTGTAAGTAAGTAAGTAAGTATTACTGATTGAATACGAAACTTATAAATAAATATGCCAAGCATATTACAGGGTTATCTGAGATTTGTTGCTGACATGTTAAATCACAGTAAATTTAAATTTTCATTGTGCTTTAATGGAATTTGCATTTTTGTTTCTCGAAAGCCTGGATTTGTTCAGTTAAAAGTTAGCTTACAAACTACTTCTTCGCTTGCTTTTTTTTTACTTTGACAAGTTTGTTGGTTTTCAGTTTCATTTTTTTTGTTTCTGAAAACTGAAGAGCTTACTTTTTAAATTACATATTGTATGTCTCAGCTTTCCAATAAGATGATTTTGTTTCCTGATTTCCTAGTCATTTTTATGTTGTAATTTAATGGTTTTGGGAATTATTTTATTTTAAATTCAGCATTGTGTGACGAAATTTTTGTGTGCTTCATAGACTTATGCAATTAAAACATTTGTTTCATTGAGCACTGATGCACTTGAATCAACATCAGGTTCATTTTTCTTTGCAGGAAGAATATCATTTCGCACTTCTGTCACCATTTTTTTTCTGCCCTTTACTTATGATTTGAAAAAAAATTTGTTTATATTTCTGGAAATCCTCAAACATGAATGATATCACGTTAGGAAGCATTTATTTCATGTAGTTCTGATGCTAAAATCTAAAATCAGCTTCTTCTGAATGTCTGATGCAGACACGTGATATTGTGTGTGGCGTTCAGAGGGTTCCTAACTTGTCCCTCTGGCAAGAAATGGCTAAACAGCACTTCTTTCTTATTTCATCATCTTGTGCAGAATGATGAAACAACAAATCATATTCCTTACTGTGGTTCGATTTTTAAAATGGCACACAGCAATAAACCATTTTTAATCACACAAAAATTAGCAGATTAACTTCGTAATTTAATTTAATTCTAATGTCTAATTTGAAATACAGATCATTCTTATGCAGACTGATCGCACTTCAGCCTCTCCAACAGATTGACACAAACAACACGCTTCTGAATCGTCCAATGTTCCATTGTTGATTGTGCAAATGACTCTAAACCAAACTCCCGACATTTCTTTCGAGCTTGAAGACTGGCGGATATGGTAAAATTGAAAATCAATTACATTACACCAAGTTGAAATGTGTCAGTACTTTCTGCCGGATCTATTATTATTATTATCATTATCATTATTATTATTATTATTATTATTATTATTATTATCATCATTTAATTATTAGTCACTCAATCACCAACCAGCTCACTGTTCTAATATCTTCCCATAAAACATTTAAATAAACTTTATATATTGTAAATATTTTTATGCTCGACCATGCCAAAATGTAGTAATTATACACCTGGTAGCAGACCTTTAATGCATGTCATTAAAGTACATCTACTCATTAAAGGTCAGGTCTTTCAGCCAATGACGACTCAGGTTACAACTATTCAGCCAATGACAGGTCAGCTTTCTACCGTTATAAAACCGCAAGTATCGATTATTCTCGGATATGCAATCGAAAGAGAATTAGCGAAAAGTCACGGAGGCTGGAAATCCAATACTGTCGCAGAAGGTTATGCTCTGTTACTATAATAATTAGCGTTAATATTCAAATAAATTCAATTTGTCATCTCGTTTTTCAATGTCTAATTTTATTTCAATGTTATCTCTGTAGGTTCTTATGGCCTAGCAAGGTCAATGTGGACATCTGTTCCTCGGAAAAAATCAATACTTTCGCGTCTGTGCATATCTCACAACATACGGGACATTGCTCCAGGTCAGATACAATAAAATTAATAATATCAAGTCAGAAATATGGTCGAGCATAAAAAGTCGTATGAAACTCGCTTATAATGGTAATTAAGAAGCTCGTATGAAAATTATGAAACTCGCTTGCGCTCGTTTCATAAATATCCATACTCACTTCATAATTACCTTCATTATAGGCTCGTTGCATAATGTACTATATTCTTCTCACTGCTAAAATCCACTTCCTTTGTCTCTCTGTTTCTTATGGACGATTAGGAAATGAATTAAATTTAATTCCAGTTCCTTCCGTGTTTTATGCTAGGCATTTTAATGTATTATAAGTGCACATGTGTACCGGTGACTCCACTGCCTGGTCGGGTTGTTAATGGATATGATGGATGCAGTCACTGAAGTTTTGCCATGCACGCTCACTATACAATACCATTGTGAAAAGTATGTTGACTTATGGATACGAAGTGTGACAACTTTCAGAATTTCTGTAGAAGGAGTTAAGAGCCACAGAGATGGATTTCTTAAGAAGGTCGGCTGTAACTTCTAAACTGGATAGGATTCAAAATGACAGAGTAAAATTAATTATAAAGATAGATGGAGATTTAAATATTGTGGAAAGTGTGAAAAGAAAGCAATTGATTTGGTATGGCCATATTCAACATATCAAAGAGGGAAGATTGTTTAAGTTAACAATGAATTGGAATCTGGTGGAGAGGAGGAGGCGAGGTCGACCAAAAAAAATTTGGTATGTAGGAGTGATTAGGTTGATGGAAAGCCGTGGATTGGAGGTTGGCCAGTGGTTGGACAGATGTAGTTGAAGTTTGGGAGCCAGAAGACAGAGAAACTGCTTATAGACTGGGAGCATACATACATGTCAATATCATGTTCTGCTAAGGTATTGTGGTACGAAACACTGCTCCTAGCTGTGAACTTGCGTTATGCGGAGGAACCTATTGAGAGCTGTATTTTGTGTGCTATATGCCAGCTTGTATATATTATTACGTAAGTGTTACTCTCACTTGAATTATGTCTCCATAAAGACATTGAACACGAATTACCTTGGACTTGGCGATCTCGATCTTGACCGTGTCATGTGCCCTGGATAACCCGGTGGATGGAGGCGTTGGTCTGGGAGGGAATCAGGAGACGGATGGCGTGAACTGTTGACTACATCCTCCATCACCTAAGAGTACACAACATTAGATCATTACTTACATGATATATAACGTTCTGTTTTATGTTTATTCAAATATCACGTTAATTCAGTGAAAAAATACTAGCTATATAAGAAAGTGTATATAGATCACAAGATCGTGATCTTAATAGAGTGATTTTAGCAACCATTTAGGTTAGTAGGCTATAATAAAATAGTATTTTTAATTTATTTGCTTTTAGTACTAGACTTATTTTTGTTAACATGCAAATGATCTTCATGATAAAAACAATGCAAAATATATTTTTTGTTATAAATAAATGTTAATTAAAAAGAATAATCAATTAATTTGAAATATAATTGTGATTAATTTATGCAAAACAATTAAATTTTTACATAATAGTTTTTCTGTTTAAAAAGATGTAAAGAATAAAATTGCATAAAATAAACTGAAAATCAAACATCATTATAAAACCCAAATGGTTACCATACTCGAAATGTAAAGAGTGCCATATGAAACAATGTCATAATTATAATCTAGATATGCTCCAGTGCCATGCAAGCAATGTAATACTTTAAAAATACCATGCGGAGAAAAGCATGCATACAAACTATAATGTAGCATAGTACTCTTTAAAACGTTGTAATGCAATAGACGCATAATCCACAATATAGCACATACAATTTTAATCTTCTCAGATACATATTGTGCGTCTATGACATAATAGTAAGTGCTACAAATACTACCTACACTAATGTTTCACATACTGCAATAAGATAGATTTATATTCTAATTTAGATCCTAAACATTACTGGTTACCATGTAATAATATTCGTTTTCAGTTTCTGGCAATGATGTAAACAAATTTTTATTATTGCTATAAAATTTGACTTTACAAATATCATTTCCAACAGTGTTAGGAAATAGGTGATTATCCAAATTTAGCTAAATATATGTAACTATAAAATGAAAAATAAGCAATGTATAAACACTTAACTTATAGATGAATCAATAAAAATATATCTTGGTTAGATCTGAAACTTATATGCATAAGGCTAGTCGAATGTTCGTAAAATTTATACGTGATAGATAGTGTAAAATTGAATTTTAAAATCTAACAATATTAATCAATTGGACAGATTTATGCAACAACAGACCAACAAGCAAAATCACTTTTTAGAGATATTGAGGTATTTAGTTGGAATTAATTATAAACTCATAGTATCAATTTTGTTCAAATTCAACTGACTCTAAGCATGAAAGAAAATAATATCAATACCAAACAGGGCATTATTTACCATTATAATAAATATGACGTAAATTCTGTGATAACAAACCATGTATTGGTCTGTTGTCAGAGAATACAAAAGGAGGGAAAACAAGTGAGCAAGAACTAAAAGTCAATGTTGAGAGAGGAAAATAAGAAACCATGTGTTCAGGTATTTTTAAGATAGTTTCGACAATTTGCATGCAGTTGATACTGAAATCTCTCTTTTTTTAACAAAATTGCTAGTTGGTTTGTTGTTGCATAACTCCTTCCAATTATTGATTCATTTCAAGTATCTTCGTTCTTATATAGAGACAAAAGCAAGAATATAGTTTCTAAACTATAGTATTTCTATTTCCTTTCTCATCAGGGAATTTCGTTAGGTCTAATGTTTATAGTTTTACTATGTGATGTTTCAACTGTACAAGTTATACAGCATCGAGCATGAAGTGCTGCAGTGATTACCTACTTTTTCTTTGATGTTCGATTCTCTTACTTAATTTCAGAAACATCAGTTCTAGCCTTACAAAAACAGGTAGGCACTAAATGGCCTGCTTTTACTGATAAATATAAATATTTTTAACTATTATATTTAAAAAATAGATTAAATATAATCCGAAAGAAAGAATTATTTTTAAATTCACATAAGTTTCAGACAGTGAAGGAAAATCAGTGTCAAGGAACACTAATAAAAATAAGATAATAAAGGAACGAACAAGCACGCATATTTACTGATTATGATTGAAGAAGCTGTATATATTCATTAGATCATTACTAATTACACTGCTTACTCAAGGGGACATCTGCTAATTCTTGCTGAGTCACTAAACAGACATCTGTGAAGAAATGTAATATACATAGGTCTGAATTAACTATCATCTTCAAATGTACCGTCTATATTGTTTTTAATTTTTATGAATATATATTTCAATAAACTGAGTCATATGTGAAATATGGATAATAAGCCATTCATAAACGTGTAGATATTTCATTATTATAACTATTTTTATAAAACGATAATTAAAATCTATGTACGGTATTTTAATAAAGCCACAATGCAAACTACAAGCTATGCTGAGTAACCGATATCTAAGACTACTCGAACAAGTTCTAAATACTATAGTAAAAGCTTTGTTATATATGATTTGTGAATTAAAAATGTATATTGTTTAAATAGTCTGGCTGCCTGAAAGTCGTACATACAAACATGAGTCCCTCAACTTTGGACTTTTCTGCTCTTCTTCAATTTCGAATATAAAGTTCCATAATTTAAATATAAAGTTGTGAATAATATTGTCTGATAACATTTCATAACGATTTTTTTTCTACAATAGCTATATTCACAATGAAGATTTTATGATACATATGAATTTAAGTAAGATTTATGCACAATGGCGAACTAAATTTTAGTGTTGGTTTCATTTAAGTTGGGGGGGGGGGGGTGCATGGTAGCATCGTGATTAAGGCATTGTGCTGCGAGCTGGAAGGTCGTAGGTTTGATTCTCAATGGGGCCATGAATTTTCTCCACTGATCTAATCCTTCCAGCCGCACTATGGTCCTGAGGTTCATTTTATCTCTAACAGGAATTAGTACATAGTACTAGAGATATTTTCTTGAGTGTGAAGTCGGCCAGTACTCCTACTAATACCAATTGCCTGCAAAGGTAGGAGCTGTAACCTCCTGTTACCCAGGCCTGTAATAGGGATAACTTTACTTTTTGTTTAATTTTGTTAATGACATGTAAACAAAAAAAATTATACGTATAATATTTTGGAATGAAATGAAACTTATCACATAGAATTATGAATTTGTCAAGACAAGAAATATGCATTAATTCTTAAGTAGACTAAGCAGTTAACACAGAGATACTAAGTACAGTATCTAAGTATATGCTCTAAATAATTAAAATAATCGATTAATCTGTAGGATTATATAATCTACTAGTATGAGAAGTACTACTGTGAATGAATTTACATTTTTATACAAATTATGAAGTTCATAGATAAATCCTTACTGGTATATAAATATAATTACCTGTTCATAAAAATTATACCAAAGGAATACCTCTTGTTATTCTTTTTATAAGAACTATACGAAATAAATGCTCCTTAGTTAACAATCTGCCATTTTTATGCATTTGCCATGTTGTATAACGTAAATGCGTTAAATAGTTTTATTTGTATCTATTTCAAGAAGTAAAGAGTCAAATATCAGATTTTTTATTCTCATGCTTGATTAATGATTCATGCTTTATACATGCCAGTAAGATTAAACGTCATCAAAGACATAACATATTAAAAATATTACGCATGGCTACTCTAATGTAACTTTGCAGACAACATAAAATATAGGAGTTCAAATTTTTGATAATGAAATGTAAAGATAACACAGCTTTTACTGTCAAACTAGTTTAAATATATAGTTCCCATAAACTACTCACAAGAACTAGGAGAAACTAAGGTTAAGTAATGATACAGTTCCCTTCCACCTAGATGCTGATTGGTAGTCCATCTCAAACAGAAGCACACTTTGCACCAATCGCATTGCATATAGTGATTCCCAACATTCTGGGACAATGTTGCAGTTATTAAGATCAATGTTAACAACAAACACAACTACAAAAACACAGCTTCAGAATTTTATTTCAGTATTATTAAAACAGTGTTGTTGTGTTGGGTGTCGAATTCATTTTGCCAATATTTTGTATTGCCAAATCTTTACAGCGTCTTGTCTTTGTAAGTACCTTAATTAGAAGACCTCCATTACTGTATGCTGCTGGTACAAATTTTAATTGAACTTTTCATGCATCAAGTCATTATCAATTATATTAAACTCTAACATCATCAGAGAGAGCATCATAGTTTTTCTTAGGGTGGCTATTATCTCTTGCATGTTATTTTAATAATTTTAGGAATAATGTTGAAAACTATTAAATGTATTACGGAAGGTATCATATTTATTTTACGGTACAAATTCCTTAACAGATTTCTTTTGATTTTCAACTAATTAGTTTACAAGTGACTAGTACGAATTTCTTCAAATTTTTAGTTTTCGAACTTCTTTTATTCTTGTTTATGTTCCTGCCTTATAATTTGAGCTCTCTCTCAAGGAATTGCAGGGATGTTAGTGCGTGGGAAGCACTGTGCACACAGTCCAGGCTAATATCTGAGCATCTATCATCTGTCTACAAAACCTCAGTATATAAGAGTATTTTTTCTTGGATGTTATTCATGGGCTTTGTTCTGGCATTGAACATTTGGTTTCATATTTCAAATTGGCTTCTGATTTCTGTTAACTTGTGACAAAAGGTTTATAACATGGTTATGTTGTTTCACATTATGCTTTTTGGCTTTCAATGTTTATTAACTTATGAGAACTGTTGACACAGCTATGGAAGAATGCAATGTAAGTGAATCAGTGGCGTATACTGGTTAAAGGGTTTGGGCTACCGCTGACCCTATTATTACACAAAATATATCTAACAATTACTTTAATTTTAATTACTATGGTAAAACTAATAATACAAAATTATTACATTATGTTATATTATAAACTTTTTCTTTTGTAATTTCCTTGGGCTACCGCCGGTAGCCCGCAAAATACGCCCCTGAAGTGAATCTATTCTGGAATTATTGCAAGAATTTACACTTCACTGACGAGAACTAAATAAAGAGATTGAAATAAATTAAAAGGTGTAATTATGAATTTCTTGAAGTGTTATGAAGGAGGAGTAGAAACTAATTATCGCTCTGAATAATGCAACGAAGCTGAGTAGTGTGGAAAAAGTGAAGGTTCTGTCAGGTGTATTCACTCATCTCGCCAAAATATTGGTAGCATCTTGCTATCACCAGTTCCTTTGATTCTAGATAACTGTGCAGTTGAAACAGCATTGTTAAATAAATAACTTTGGCTAAAATCACAATCAAAATTAGAATAATTCTCTACGTGATACTTTCTTTTAAGAAAACACCACTTTTGTCATAAAAATCACAAAGAAAATTTCCCATTTTATTCAGAATATATCGCCATTGTACGTTGTTGATTTAACCAAAGACCAGTAATGTTTTACTGAAATTATTATATTTCATTCCTGATACTGAATATGCATAACATCTAATCAATAGTTAGTTGAAGTTACTGTACATGGACAGAAGCCATGCCCAAAAACCATGCTTTCGATGTCAAGGAGTTGAAAACGTATATTTTTATGAAAAATCTCGAATCGATTTTCTGCAGCATCATAGTATTTTCTCTTTCATATTTCATATAACGAGGCAATAAAAATTGGACGTTCTTTCATTTCCAATAAACATGAAATGAGTTGAAATTCATCAGTACATTCAATGGCGAACATTTTTCAAGTACCAGTAGTAATTACCAGACCATTTCAAGCTCTGAAGAAATGTTCATTATGACGCATTATTTACAGGGTTAGAAAGCTCAGAACTCAAGTTATAAGGCAGGTGCTGTAAACATCAATTTTAAATCTACAAAATGGTTTCCATTGTCAGGCTTTGTAGAAAGAAGACCGATTTTAAGACTGCGCTCAGAACTATCTGAAAGCATTTTTCATTTGTAGAATAGGTATGCTTTTCCATTAAATGTGACTTTTTAAAACTATATTTTACCTCTGACTTCGGCTGTTTCAGATGTTAAATAGAAAACGTAACAGTTAAGAAATGAAAATAGTAATTTTATTTCCAAGGTCAGCTATGAAATCATTACATCACTAGAATTAATAAATACAAATTTTTTTTTTCTCCCTGAGGAGGACCCGAAAGCTTGCACTGCAGCCCAAGGTTTATAGTTGCGATAAATACAGATCAGAACTTTTTCTAGCATTTTTCTCATCTATTGATAAAAAAAGATCTGTAGAATGCATTTCGGGGCTTGTTCTGCCATATCATTTTTATAGATATTTATGAAATTAGGAATTCATTTAGAGTTTTTTAAATGTGCTATTTTATTAACTGAAATGTGAATTCATGAAGGTCAACGCTGTAATGACTTGTGTCACACGTAAAAATGGTGAATATATATTACAGTTGTACAGAAGAAGATTAATTAGAAAGTTTTCTTTTTATGTTCTATGAATCCGAGAGCTTCAGATTTATTGTACTCACACTTTTTTATTTAATAAGAAATATAATTTAGATAAAAATATGTGATTAGTAATTCAAACAGCAGAAATGATTATTTTCCAGAGATAATAATAAGACTCAGTTTTATCACTTTAATATTACAGAACTCAAGATTACAAATCAAACGAGTGGTCGCACAGGTCTGTAGCTGCTTTCGATGTCGAGATATTACTAAGACAGGGCTTGTGACATAGCTAATTTTATACGCAACTTTAGCATCCACATGCCCACAGTGAGGGGCGGTAGGTCATTGGGCATTGTCACACAAGTTACTTTGGTTTATGGCCTAACTAATAACATTAATATTCGGCTGTGACTCATAATTTTGTTACAGTAAAAACATTTAAAATTCCATTGTTTCACTACAGAACCTAGAATGGGTTCCCATATTCGGTGTGGGGAAAAATGTATTCTACGTCAAAACAAAATTACTTTTTTTCACCACAGTTATCGTATAACTCATTGCACTCTATGTATATATTATATACTGTAGGCCTATATTACTTACGTTTCTGAGTATCTTCAGTCAAACTCAAGATATGGCACTTGGGTGCAATGCTCCCAGGTATAGGAAAGAGCGCGTTATTGGTGAGTACACATTGCTATCTGCGATTGGGTCTCAGTTTACCTTACTCTTAGTCGAAATGAAGACGAGATTAGGTGTTGTACGCATGTGTTCGTGTTAATAATTTATAACTTGAAATGGTACACAAATTAGCATTGAACAGAGAATGTTTATTTACGATAATTATATATTAACAAATTCGGTTCTTGAAGTTCGAAGATGATATTAGGAAGGATTCCCTAGTGTTAACGTTTCAAGTCATGAACGCTCTATGATTTTGTGAATAACGTTCAGACAGCAAGAAATGTTACAGATATGAAATGCAGAAGATGGAGCACAGCCCTAATCACGGAAAATTTGGAGTATACTGAACATGGCTTAGAAAATCCCCCCTACAAATTGCTTCTTGTCTTTCACAGAAAACGGGTATGTGTTACAGTTCTGTGCGAAATGCAACAAAGCTATTGAAGTTAAAACCTTAAAAATGTGCAATAGTGTATGAACTATGACTTGATAATCCTATAATTAGGCGTAAATTTAGTGAATTAGTGTTCTTCACGAAGAGCCTTTTCCATGATGTGAAAATAGGAGTATGGTTCGCTATGAGTGGTTAATAGACTCTATTTTTTAAACAAACTATTATTGCTGAGAGCTATATGTGGAAATTATCTTGTGTCCCTCTTTGGTGAACTAACAGAAAAAGAGCATGCTTTTCTCTTTTTTTTTCAACAGAATTAATATAACAGCATATACATCCCACTAGGCCTATTGTATGGATACACTTTGTATGATGCTTGAGCATAGAATTATCAGTAAGAATTTGTAGCCCTGTCGATCCTTTGACCCAACTCCCTGTGACTTTTATCTCTAGAGAACTTTAAAAGGTAAAGCATATAAAAATATACAGTGTCTGATAAGTCAATGCCTATTGTTAAGTTAGTAATACACAATGTAGAGGCACATTTTAAGGGTAGCTATAACAGGGAGAAAGAATTTATTCCTTACCACTTGAATTTTCAATCCTTGAAGTCACATTACATTCAGCAAATCTTTTCCGAGGACTGTGACAACCACATGGAGTTTTCAGAAATCTTGTTAGGATGAAAAGATAATCCTAATCTGTTTGATAACATCATATGATCCGATGAGACAGTTTTCATGTGGGTGGTATAGGCATAACTGTCATTGATCCAGCTGTTACTGTTGAAAAATGCAGTCACTTCCAAAGGTCATAGTATGGCGTGGTATGAAATCAACCAATGTGGTGAATCTTAATCTTCTGTGGGATACATGAATTTGAATATGTTTCAGAACTTCATGTTGCCTACCATTACTCAATGGGATAACGCTGCAGAGCTCGTGTTTATGCAGGATGGTGCACCTCCATACTTTGTTGTCGGTATTCACACCTGACTTGACACCCACTGTACAGAACGATGGATAGGTCGTCGTGGACCAACAGAGTGGCCTGCTAGTATTCCAGATCTTACACCTTACGATTTTTTCTTGTGGAATTGGGTCAAAGAAGAAGTCTACAAGATCGCCCAAAAACTTTTGATGATGTTGAGGACAGAATTCGTGAAGTTTTAAAGTCAGTTCCCCTGATTTCTTAAGAAAAACAGTGGACTATGTACCAAAACGTTTACAGAAGTGTAACGATAATGCTGGTGCTTATGTTGAAATTTAAGGGGGCTAATTTGTAATGATAATGAATGATGAATGTTCTTAAGAATCCAAGACCTAAGAAATGTTAAACTTCAATACCTACTGTTCAGGATTTATTCAGGTATTGACTTATCAGGTACCATGTAATTCACATACTCCTGAAGAATTGAAAACTAGTATGTCTGGAAACAACTTCCATTTCTCAAGTGATGCGTAATTTCTTCAGCAGATAACACAAATGTTTGGAACAAGAAGGCAGAGGATTTTAACATCTCCATGCTTAATTTGGGCGAATAAATAGCGTTCTAATACCTAGTTTATAATTAATAATATTACATTCGTAGTTTGAGAAAATGATAACACGCTCTTTCCTTAACCAGCGTGTGGGAGTGTTTCGCTCGAGAGTCAAGTTTCCACTTCATAGTAAGGTACTTTAAGATTAGTGCTATTGCTTTTCATTTATTGTAATTGTTCTAGACTAAATCCAGATATTTATTTTTGTTTAAAAAAATAGATTGATATGAATGGTGAATAAAAAAGTCTAGAAGATTTTAAACATTGTTCTTCCATTTCTTGGATTCACTGAACTAGTCTCAGACCATCTGATTAACAATAGAATTGTATTAGGTACATAATATTTAACATAAATCTTTAAGAAGCTGTTGCCATTATATATGTTGTAAAAAATTTAATTATACACAAAAGGGTAAAGATTCACTTTCATACTTTTAAAAAACATATGTTGTAATAATTGTGCTACCATTTAATATACAGTAGTTCAGAGAAAGAGAAAAAAAGTTCTTTGAACTTTCAAATTCATAGAATAAATTAAATAACTTTCCAAAGAAATCTTAAAATATCACGGACTTCTGACTGTTTCACATAATTTCATAAAACGGTACTCTTTAAATACTCTTATACGATGCTTGCGAGAAAACATATAAAATAAGACACCTAACACAAAATCTGAGATACTCAGCCCAGTTTCAATTTATCTTGTTCTTAATTTTTACAGGCAAAATATATATTTACGTATTATTTCCTAATTTAATATTTCAGATAAAAATAAATAATGCTATTTATCTCGTGATATTTTATGTATTTAATACATAAATGAGTACTCTGTGTGGGTATATCCATAAGTCTCACATGGACTTTAAAACATATGCCTTATATTAACTACTTCACTTCTAAGTACTCTTTAAGCACCACCAATTTCTTTAGTTAAGTACTTCTAAAATAACTAGGTCTAGCACTAAGTGACTATGAGTGTAAATAGAATCCAGTTAATTGATTCAGAATCTTAAAGGTCATTCGAAACTCACTTCAAGCTTTAAAGCATTATAAATACACAGTGTCCCGCTTAGAGGGATCGAGTAATAAATGCTCATCATTTAAAATCAGATAAAGATATCGTTATGATTTATATCTGACAAGTTAGAGAAACTGTCCAAGTTTATGCAACAAAGTTTGAAAACAGCTGCATGCGTAACTTTAGTTTGTTTTTGCTAGGGCACTAAAACAAGCCTAGTGCTAATTTGTAGGAGAACACACTGTGGTGAACACCATGTGGACACCACAACAGAAAGTTCAGTGCGTGCTATGACTTGCAGAAGAAAAATCTGTTACGTGAATCATTGGACCATTCTTCTTCGTAGAGGCTACAGTCACAGGAAATGTGTATCTGGAAATGTTGCGGAACTTTGTTGTTGACCAACTTCCTCCAGGATCGGTTTTTCAGCAGAATGGGGCCCCATCCCATTATCATTAATGGGTGCGTGAGTTCTTGGATGAAAAATTCCCCGATAGGTTGATTGGAAGACGAGGACCCCTTGCCTGACCACTCAGGTCACCCGGTCAGACCCCTTGGACTTTTTTCTTATGCTTTGTGAAGGATGCTGTGTACCAAAAAGGCAGAGCTAACACTTTGGAGGAACTAAGGCAACGCATCACAAATGTAACTGTGCTAGTGACTCCACAAATGCTACAGAACAATTGGCGGGAGGTTGAACACCGTTTAGATATCTGTAGAGCAACTCAAGGTGCACACACCGAGTTGCATTGAGCATTCTTCGAAACTCGGAGAGTTTTTACAGCAAGTTATGTACAAAGATATGTTAATAAACCATTATTTACAAATTGAAATTATCACTTATTTCTCGAGCCTTCTAAGCGGGACAAGGTGTATTACAGTATAATATTGAGATGGAGGCTGGTGTAAATCACTGTGTTATGCAAACAAGAGTGTTTTTCATTTGTTTCTTTTCTTATTTCTGTAGTTACAATTATATTGATTCAAACCTTAATCATTTTTATTAGTACTGCTACAAAAGTTTTGAAGTTTCAAGCCATGGTTCTATCAATAAACATTAGGATACAGCTAGTCCAATGCTAATATGAAAGCAATAGGATTCTTTCTCAAGGTCTGAGAAAGTTTAGAACAATTAACAATTTAAAAGAAGGCCCGTGTTCCATTCGTAATTACTGGGATTTAATCAGGATGTTTGAAGAAACTGGTTCCGTTGCTGAGGTGCCTCAGACAAGAAATCAAATAAGCAGAAATAATTATTATGAAATTGATAGCGTTAGTCAGGTGTCCAGACATCTTCAAATGAGTTGTGGCGTAGTTTAGAGATTTCTAAGAGAATATCTTAATCAGCATCCATATAAGCCAAAATCATTTTTCGCACTTAAATAAAGTGACAAGCAGAGAAGATATGATTTTGTTTCATTTGAGCTAGCAAGAGTTGGACAAAGTTTTCTGGACAGACGAAGTATACGTTTTAAAAGAAAATTTATTTTCTATTTGTTATTACCTCTATATGTAAGTACTCAGAAATCACTGTTAGTTTATTTATTACCATCATATAAAAATAGTGGCCATTTTTGTAAAATGGACTCTGATGTTTGGCTTTTACAGATGGTTGCAGTAAATGCGATAGCTAAGATAACATAAATAAATGTTCTAGCTGAAAATGTTTCTCAAACCTTTAGTAATTATCTTTTTATAGCATTCCCAAGTGTCATTAAAATACTAGCCAAACAAATGGTGATATTTGTAAAGATATTTCTTTTCGGGTAGGGACAGATGTTAGAAACAAAAGGTGTGTGTCCTTTTGTTGAAATGACTTTCTGCTTTGTTAAATATAGTCACTTATTTTCTTCAGTTCTTTAGAAACCCATCCATATAGCTTTTATGACACACTTCAATTTCATTTTTTCCTATAGAACACTGTACAAGATGCATGGTAAACACACCAACTTTCAGTAGATTTACAACCATTCACAGTTCAAGTGAGGACACAAGCATATCTTGACATATTCAGACCCTAAAAATGATAGTCATGGTATTTCATTCCTATTCAGTGCAAAAAATTCTAAAACTAATTTTTTTAATACTGTAATAGACTTTGGTCTTAACTTTCAATTATTTCAAAGAAATACAGGGTAAAAAAGATACAGGACATAAAATGTAGCTTGGAATGTGCTGAAAATAATGATATTTTTTTTACCTTTCTTCATGTTTCTGACCTGAGCTATCGCATTTACTGAAACTGTCTGCAAAGTAAAAAATGCCCAATGCCATAATACAAAAATGGCTGCCATTTTTATATGAAGGTAAATAAAAATAAACTATAGTCGCGACGCTGTTATTCCCGCCACGACTCCTCCTCTTTGCTTATGTCTTAGGAAGTGAAGGCTCTATAAAGTCTAGGTAGGTAGTATCGTTCGCCATTTTTGTTCTTTCGTTGCCGAGCTACCATATGAGGAATCTATTTGCCACACCGTTAAACATTATCATGTCGTAGCTCCTATGATAATAAATCAAACACACTGTAATTCAACAAATAATTGAGTGGCAAATAACGTCTTTGTGTGCTTTCTGTGAACGCCACCGAAAGAGCCAAAATGGCGGGCGATTATATTAAGTATTTATCGAGCCTTAAGAAATTAATAACGTCTTCCTCAGCGAATCACAAGACGCACACATTTAAATGTAGCCGACCTGCAACGTGATTGGCTGCCGGAAATTAGAGCGACGGGACTATAATATTAATTTTTACTTACAAATAGTGTTACTTTTAAAACAAACATTTTGTTAAATGGCTAAGCTATCAGTTAATTTATTCCTGGAACAATCATTTTGTATGGACTGAACCTCATACAAGATGTCGCACTGCTCCATATCTACATCCCTGCAAAACAATTAATTACTGAGATCTTTGGCGATCATGTCATCAACAGGCACTTTACAACAATGTGGTCTCCACGATCTCCAGACATCAATCTGACCGACTTTTAGTTGTGGGATTATCTTAAAGAACGAGTTTTCATGGCACACGAACAACCCTACAGCAACTGAAAGATTTTATCTCACAAGAAATTGAGAATATTCCAAGTTATTGTCTGCAAAATTCTGTGCATAATGTCGCAGAACAAATTATGTTTGTTGAAAAAGACAATGATAGATATATTTCAAATATTTTGTAAAAACCAAACTACACTGTTTGTCCGATACAGTGATTTTTTTACCTAAAATATCTGAATATTTATTATGCTCTAAAGTTTGAAGTGACTTTTGAATGACTTCATATTTAGAGAAACATTATTATTAATGATTAAAATAAAATTATGTATAATAGAAAAATAGTTAATTTTTATTAAGAATAAAGATTGTTTAATAAAACTAACAATCAAGCGTGAAGTGAAAATTTATTAGTCAGAAAATAATGCCAATTTAAGGAAGTAACCATGTTATTGACAAGAATTAATCTGTTTTTCACGATGGTACTAATGGTTATCATACTTCCTACTACGGCTGAACTTCCTAGGTTCAACTCTGACCTAGGCAGTGGGCTTTTAAGGTATGGTAAAAATTCTTCCTTCAGAAGGAAAGTAAAGACAGGATGTCCCATTTGCCAAAAAGTCTCGAATGAGACTACAGAGACATTTACAGGACAACATCTCGTGGGACTGTACAGTTCTTTGATAGACAAAACAAAAAGCAGAAGAAGAGGGATGCAAGCCTTAAATATCAGAGCATTTAAGTAGCCAAGAATATCTCTATTATAATTTTGATATAAAGAGAGACTTGCTAGAGTTAACCTGGACTCTACTTACACAATCACCTCCATTTAACAATTAAGTTTCCAGATACATAATCACTACAGAGTAGAGGGGTGACACTGCACCATCATAGACACTAACATTAACATCCTTTACTGCCACACACCACACACACTAGATACTACCAATACCAGCTCTTAGATAACATCCTGTACCACCAATAACACACTAGATGCTACCAACCAATGCCACATGTGTTGCAGCCTAGACCCTATAATAGCAACACTTCAGTACGGGAGAAATCTGTGACTGCATCGAGGCTCTTGTAATAAAATAAATTATGATAGAATTTGTTATGTAATATGTGTATGCAAGATTTGGACTAATATTACGGAGTTTTAACCAAAGAGTAGTAACTTTCTCCAGTATGTAAAAAAGCAAGGAATGGATTGACATGTTGTACAATGAGTTTCTGTTATTATATTACATTTAAATAATATGTAATGCAATAAAACAATACTATTTTGGATTTTGTAGACTTCATAGCTTTAATAGGTTAGTTGCGAAATAGAAAATAACAGACGCATAAAAAAAATATCTAGTATGAACGAATTTATTGCACATTATCCATGCTTTAATTTAAGAAAATATTCTAATAAAAGTCTTTAAAAATGAGTGAAGTAATTGAAGTTTCACGTACAGAAATTTAAAGTAATTTGCCATGATCCATCCTAGAAAATAAAAATAATACACTAAGAAGTCAGAACAGGCTATTGGTCTAATCCCTGTTGTGTTGTTATTATGAGGAAGGGGAAGATAAGTAATAAGGTGATTACAATGACAAGGACGGAAATAAGTGAAAAGTGATCTTTTAGTATATTCCTGACTTTTATAATTGTGTCGTATTTGTTATACAGGGTGTTTCAAAAATACGGGGCATAATTTCAGGTATGTATTTCCCACATGTAGACAATCAAAATAGTTCATTACAACATGTGTCCGGAAATGCTTAATTTCCGAGTTATGGCCTTCACAACATTGAAATTCACCAGAACGTTTTTCTTTCCGCAGGTCGTTGTCATTATAGAAAATGTTCAAAATGTCCACCTCCTGCTTGAATACAGACCTCACATCGATGTCTCATTGACCTGCGAACACGATCCCAAACTCCAGGAGTATTGCGTATGTCCTCAGAACATGCCATAATTCGATTCCGAAGGGATTCCAAATCAGGCACCGGAGACGAATAAACCAATGATTTTAAATGGCCCCACAAGTAGAAATCGAGAAGGTTCAGATCAGGTGAGCGTGGAGGCCAAGCAATTGGGCCACCTCTACCTATCCATCGATCAGGAAACCTTTGATCCAAGTACCGGCGAGCCGTACGAATGAAGTGTGCAGGAGCGCCATCATGCAAGAAGTGAATGTGTTGACGATTGATCAGTGGAGTGTCTTCTAAAACATGAGGTATGGTTCCAGTGAATTTCAATGTTGTGAAGGCCATAACTCGGAAATAAAGCATTTCCGGACACATGTTGTAATGAACTATTTTGATTGTCTACATGTGGGAAATACATATCTGAAATTATGCCCCGTATTTTTAAACACCCTGTATAGACAAATATAGATTTCGTAAAAATGTGACAAAATCTTAAATACTATGAATGGACGCAAAACAGAAGAAGATAAAATTAGATTTTATCTGTGAGTGGAAAGTTTAGCGCCTGAGGTGGAGCTGAGGGTGATAAATTCCATGAGTGTATAAAATCTGTTTACTCTTGTGTGCTATGCAATATTTCATCCATTACTGTATATAAATTTAATTTTAAATTGCAGGCCTTTTCTTTGTAATGTGTTGTTTGTGAAGAAGTTATAAATGAATGAATACATGGATTTTATTTTTGCTAATATGTTGGTTGTCAAGGAGAGAGTGACTTAAAAAAATTAATTCACACAGGAATTAAAAACTTTTAGTTCACTGTTTTGAATAAAGTCATTGTTTAGATTGCTAAGGACAGTGAAACAATGACCAGTTCAAATACCAGTCACGGATGAAAATATGAAAAACCAAATTCGCATATCTAGACTACGTTGGTGTGCGAGATATAAAGCATTGAGTACTTCGTACTTAGACAAGTTAGGTATGTATTATGTACCAATTTTGAGGGTTGAATGATTCATACTTATTGATAATAATAATATTAACAAACACCTATTTGGGCAAATTTAAAAAGAAAAACTGTCTATACATAAGTAATGAAATAAGTCGTACTAACTACTCGTCTTGCTGTTTTGTTACTTTCTTCGTAATATCTGTTCAAAATTCTGCCCTCCTATTTTTAGAAGGTATTGGGATGTCTGACATTTTGCAAATGTGAGCACAGGCTGCTATCTTTTTTTTTTTCTCTCTCTGTACAGAGGAGGAACCCGAAGGCTTACACTGCAACCTGAGGCTTATTGTGCTTATCACTCCTATTCTTGTGAATGATTGGGTAGCCGAACGGCCGCGCTCTTGTACACGTACAGCACACTGCACCATAAACTTAATGCGGGCTATTGTATGAATGATGATGATATGTGAATTAATGATGGCGAAATGAGTCCGAGGTCCAACGCCGAATATTACCCAGCAATTCTGCTTCAATTGGTTGAGGGGAAAACCACGGAAAAAACCCCAACCAGGTAATTTGTCCCAACTGCTCGTTTCATAGCCATTACTCCACAGCGGTGGATAGGCTGCCACCTTAGCCAAAAGGTATTCTATTTGATAAACAGCTACAAACTACTTTGCTGCGTTTGGTACACATAAAAAGTACAGACCATAACTTAACATCAGCTCAGCCATAGCATCAACTAAGTATGATAGATGCTTGGTTGCTGATCAGTTGATCAGTGTTTGTCCCTGAAGACAGCTCATGTGACTGTAAGTAAGTAATTTCTGAATTGCTTGGCACAATGATGCAGGTCGGACACTCGGATTTTTTTATCTGTATTTCTCTTGATCACATCTGTAATATCTATGCATTTGTCACTTTCTATTAGAATCACAATGTATAGTAACATAACAATAAATGTAATTCAATTAAATTGGCTACTTTTAAGTATTTTAAAGACTCAGCTTTATGTGCATCATTATCATCATCGTCATCATCATCATCATCATCATCATCAGCAGCAGCAGCAGCAGCAGCAGCAGCAGCAGCAACACAACAGAATTATGAGCCTCGGCTTCCTTTAGAATCCTCTTCCAGGCTTCTCTGTCTCTGGCAACCAGCCACCATCCTTTGATTCTTAACCTTCTCAAGTTAATTTAATTTGATTTGAAAGTAGAAGGACAGGGACCCTCTTCTTCAACCAAAGAAGTTGACATTGGAATCGAAGCTCAACTGATGACAAATTTCTTGCTTGCTGACTGTGACTCACAATCATCACTAGGTGCAGGTTTTGCAACGCCATCTGCCAGGATGACAAACTTATCAATTGTACTGCACATGCATCTCTTCGTATCTAGACTCATATTTATTTCCAAAGCTTCAATAATTTAACATAATTTTATATAAATGCGCTGTTTATAGAAATAAAAAACAAAACAAAAATTACGTTCACTGAGTCAGAAATGTCTGTCATCCTACTTTTTCTTTATTTTCGGGAATGGGGACTCCCTCCCTTTGGTTACATCCATGTTGGTGTTATGCGCATTGATAATGAAGTTTTTTGCATGTAGTACATAGTGATGTCTGAGGAACTTAAATGGAAGCCCTGAAAAGACATGGGTAAACCAGTAATCACTATTAAAAGTGATTTGCCAGCGACATTAATACAGAACAGCCTGCACACTAGAGTATTGTATTGATTGTTTAAACAAAATAGAGAGAAGTAATTAAAGTATTCTATTTGTACTGGGTGTGTGCTGCACACCTAGTAGGCCTACACCTGAAATATAAGTCTCTGGTAACCATGGTAATATGGTAGTTTGAAAAATAGCTTGAGGCACGCATTGAATGTAATGTTGAGATGGTCTACAAATTTAAGGCTAGGGGATCGCATTATTATTATTATTATTATTATTATTATTATTATTATTATTATTATTATCATTATCATCATCATCATCATCATCATAATCAACATTGTATTCATTTACAATTCAGTTTAAATTTATTGGTTTTTTATTTAGTTTTTGTATTTCTTAATCAGATTTATTCCTGATATTGTGTGCTTTCAATTGTCTTTGCAAAACAGTTAAATTATCTAATTAAGAGGCTCAAATATTCCACAATACGTTGCTGAAAAGTTTTTCTTCCCACATCACTGTATATACGGTATATGATGAAATAACAAGCGAAATATTAAAAGCGAATTCACATGTTATAGCTGGGCCACTAAGTTATTTATGTAACTATTCAGTGTTCAATGGTATATTTCCCGAGAGATAAAAATATGCACTGGTTATTCCTATCTTCAAAAAAAGGCAGAAACAACGTCTCAGAAAATTACAGACCCATATAACTTCTACTTTTATCCTCTGACTGAGGTTCTGGCTGTTATGTAGGCCTACATCTAACCTCACTTGACAATATGTGTCAGAGGAAGAACAACTGTTTGTATGCATCTGAAGTCTGACTAGTGTAATATGTAGCTAGTCGGCAATGTGTGCAATGGAGGGGGAAAGGAACTAGCCACCCTACCCCATTATCTCCTAGCTTAGTTGCCTCATAAGTGGTGCCTTATTGGTATCAATTGTGAGGTTCAGACCTGTCTTCGGACAGATGACTAAACAACAACATCACTCCTACCAGTCTTCTCCAAAGTCTTTGAAAAAGTAATCTATAAAAGTTTATATCATCATCTAGAAAGATACAACATTTTAGTCCCAGAACAGTTTGGATTTAGGAAAAAATAAATGCACGGAAAATGCAACATTTAGTTTAACTGACAAAATTCTGGAGGCATTTAACAAAAAATTAGAAGTTGGAGGGAGCCCTCATCGGAGCATCCTTATGAAACTTGCATCGAAATTCCTCTTGTGTGTCTTTGTAACTTAACCCGTAAGCAAATTTAATCGCACAGGATCAGTGAGTGATGAGCAACATCCAAGGAAACCAAGTATTGATGAACAGACCGTAGGACGCGTGAACGATGCGGTCACCAGGAGCCCACAGGCATCGACATGTTGTCTGAGCAGGGAACTGGATATTCCTCACAGCAAAGTTTGGAAAATACTACGGTTTTCCCTTAAAAAACGTGCCTCCCACATTCAAGTGGTCCATAAACTTGATGACGAAGATCATGCATGTCGCCAAGCAATGTGCATGGACCTTGAAGCTGTCAACAATCACAATCTCATGGGAAACATTTCGTTTAGCGACGAGGCTAGGTTTCATCTTTGTGGACTGGTGAACAAACACAATTGCCGTATTTGGGCATCAGAACAGCCCAATGTTATCATGCAATAGAAAAGAAATACCCCCTATGTTAATGTTTGGTTGGGGTTAACTCAGAACAAGAGTTACGGACCCTTCTTTTTTGCTGAGTCAACTGTAACGGGTGTGACGGACCTAGACATGTTACAGCAATTCCTGCAGCCTCAGTTGGAGGGGGATGGAATTACCGATACAGTTGTATATCAGCAAGATGGTGCCCCACCACATTTTGCATTAATCGTACGTTCGTACCTTAATGACATGTCAGTGGATTAGCCGCGAATCACCATGTTTGTGGGCTCCATGATCCCCTGACCTCACACCCCTAGATTTCTTTGCTTGGGGGTACATTAAGAATGAGGTTTACCGCACACAAGTGCGTGATCTCCAGGACCTGAGACAAAGAATCCGTGATGCTGTGGATCTTATCACTCCCAGTATGTTGCGTACCATGTTTCGTTCCACGACTACACGTTAGGAGCAGTGCATAAACATTGCTGGAGGACATGTGGAACTGTACTGATATCTGCTCTGAGGTGATAGGGAGTAGTGCATACACATTTCTGAGGTGATCTATGTTCATGATACATTGTATCCAATGGTGTACCACACAGTCATATAAAAATTGAAATAAATGTTTTTTTTCCCAAAAATGGATCGTTCATATATGCGCACCCTGTATATTGAAAATAAGCCTATAGAACGAATTGGGAACATTATGTCGAGAGAATGAAGAACGACAGGATTCCAAAATAGCTCACATTCCAAAGTAAAGGAAACTTTAGAGCAACAGAAGAAGAGTGACTTATGAATGTAACAAGTTATGGTTTTAAGATTTGGAAGAATGATGGCGGAGGAAGAGATGAGAAGACAAAAGAAGTCTATTTAGGTACCGTACAAGAATAGAACAATGTTATTTTAACTGGATATACAGTGGTCAAATTTCATTTTATGAATTCGTTTTTATAGTGAACACTAAACGTAGAGCTACTGTACTTCACAGCAAATTTATTAGCGACGTTAAAATCCCCTGACCTCGAACAACACAGTCAAAACAACTTAGCCTTGGAGATAAAGTAACAAAATTCTTCTGACAGTCTGTTAAGTCAATTATAAAAAAAATGATAATAAAAAACTATAAGAAAGTTTCGAAAGAATATGAGGCTTATATTGACATCTAATTAGGAATGTATGTATCAAATAAACTTTGTATAATTCGTTTTTATCTTTCTACTCATTATGGAATACAAGTAAATTTTGTGAATGATTTTTATAAGGTGTTTCCACTTATAAGTGGTTGCCACTCATGCTCCAGCCTCTCTTACCTCTAAATAGGCGTAAGCACATCCAACCAGTTGTGATACTTTATGGGTAGATGGCAGATTTGTTGCGGAAGTTGGGTGAGTCACATATGAAATTATGGGATAATAAAGGGTTACATGGAAAGGAAGCGGGTTGTAACACTTTGTGATAGGTAGTATCCTGAAATTTGCCTGGACTTTGGAAACCACGAAAAACCCAAGTCTGTTACCCACTCTTTGGAATCGAACCCAGCTATTCCGAATACAATGCAGGCATAGTAGCCATGCTCGGTTTTTATGTATGTGAAGCAGAAAATAATAAAATTGTTAATTATTAGAATAGTCAGACAACTGGGTTTCATAACCTTATAACATTGTCTCATCTGGAATTGTAAGATTATGTTGTGAAAATGTGTAATTTGTGTATGACATTAAGTTCGATCTATTTGTCATAGGTATATATTTTCCAAATATGATTTCTATCAGAGCACTGGATGAAGTCACTCAGTTTTAGGTTAGGATCGTTCCACTATACAGTATATCCCAGTACATCACCAAGAGTCACCACAACACCCTTCACCTTTTTAGTCCTGTAACAAACAGAAACAAAAGAGTTAGGACCACTTCCCTTATTTGTATATCAATTGTCCATGTCATTAATACTGTAATGAAAATTATAAAAAAAAAAAAAATAAAAAAAAAAAACCAGAGTTCTTAATATAGTACAGTTCATTATCTAAATGTTATTTTTTTGTACCTTGCAATCAAATAACGTAGGCCTATACAATTACACTTTACCATACTCACATTATTTTTTTTCTCTGGAGTATCCTCAATTTCCAAAATTTTAAATATGACACAGTTCTAAAAGCCTGTACTGGTATTAGTACTTAGGTCAATCATAAAATAATTAATTCCCTCCTGCTTTTCCTTGCATTAAAAGTGTTACTTTGCTTATCAATTAAAAATATCACAGTATTTTTGAAGTTGCGCTAGTTGAAACATAGCCTATGCACGAGTAAGTAAATATGAGGTGTTTCCTGATGTAGCAATAAACAAGTTTTAGTTTATTCGAAATATCAGTGGTATACAGGGTTGTTTCCGATCTCTGATAACGAATTTGAATGACATCATGTGCGTCAGGAGTCACACGACAGCTGAACTGTGGCACGAGGTGACAGACCAGTAGTGAGTGATCTCATAGTCAGAGTGCACGGCGACTCACAGCAGAAATTCACCCGAAAATCGAGCCTTTTTGGGGGGGGGGGGGTACATTACGACCCTTTCCAATGCCAAGTACAGTTAAGTGAAAATAAAAGAAGCCTGCAATAAACGACGTTTCGTTATTTCCATGGAATTAATTTGTATCATCTCATGGGGTGCGGTGACTTGTGACAGGAGGTGAATTTGCTTGCTTTTCCACTCTGGAATTAATCCCATCCGAGCTTTGGCAGTCTTATTAGTACACACGAGATGCCTTTCTTGGAAATAACGAAACCACTTTTTTTTTGCAGGCTCCATGATTTTCACGTAACTGTACTTGGTATCGGAAAGAGTTGTTATGTACCCCTCCCAAAAGGCTCGATTTTCTTGGCATTGCTACTGTGATATACCGTGCACTCTGATTATGAAATCACTCACTACTGGTCTGTCACCTCTCGCCACAATTCAACTGTCGGTGTGATTCTTGACGCACATGACTTCATTAAAATTCGTTATAAAAGATCAGAAAAACCCTCTGTATAATTAATTTTTACAGTCTAACATAAAGAGAAATACTTCTGCCTTCTGTCTGCAGTAATAATAGGATCCACTACATTGTTTCAATGTTCATTATCCATTGCTGAAATTTTCCAATACTATAACATTTCTTGTTATAATGCTTCATATTATCCAATTTTTTTCCTTGAAATTTATAATAACATTGGAAGTTTAAAATATCTTTACTTAAAGAAAAAATACCCTTTTGTTATTTTTGATCACATTAAAGAAAACTTTTTGATTTACAGATTTGAATTATAGAAGATGGTGTGGCTGATTCTCTCTGAGTACAGTATTTTCTCTTATAATACGGTATGTAAGATCATAAAATAATTACCTATAATAAAAGTAGGACTATAGGAAAAAATTAGGGTAGGTACAGAACACTCATAATTTAAAATACACTGTTGCAAACAATAACACATTCAATAAAAAATGGTATCGCAGTTTTTAATATCTCAAGTTTTCAACAAACAAAGAAATAATACAGTACCAGTAATTATGATTCTTTAATTTCACAAAAGACAATAAATTTGCTAGGTGGATGTGGTTAAGGTGAAGTATTGCGTTCTATGTTATGGAATAGGGGAAACGCACATGGGTGAAAAGTAAACTGGTTGAGAAGATAAGATATGTGTTTTGTGTGTTCCTTACTGATTACTAAAACAACTTTTATTCTCGACCATGCCGAAATGTAGTAATTATACACCTGGTAGCAGCCCTTTAATGGACCTCATTAAAGTACACCTATTCATTAAAGTTCAGGTGTTTCACCAATCAGAAAATACCATTGTAGCAATATGAAAGCGCAAGTATTGATTATTCTCGGATATGCAATCGAAAGACAACTAGCGCGAGATTAGACAAAGTTACTATAATAATTAGCGTTAATTGTAAATAATATTCAAATAAATTCAATTTGTCATCTCGTTTTTCAATGTCTAATTCAATTTCAAGGTTATATCAAGATTAATGTTTATTTTACTCTCTAGATTATATCAAGGTCAATGTCGACATTTGTTTCTCGGAAAAAATCAATACTTTCGCGTCTGCGCACAACTCACAATTTACGAGGTATTGCACAAGGTCAGTTACGCTCCTCAGTCAGATAAGAATAACATGAATACTTATGAATAATTTCAAGTTAGAAATATGGTCTAGCATGAAAAGTCATATGAAACTTGACTATAATGGGAAATTGAGACGCTCATATGAAAATTATGAAACTCGCTTGCGCTCATTTCATAAACATGCTTGCGTCTTAATTACTACCATTATAGGCTCGTTGCATAATGTACTATTTTGTGGAATACTACAGCCACACAACGAGGCCAGGACCGAGCTGAGCATCTGTGTGTAACTACCAGACAGGATGGGGTGCTGCTGCATGGTTAGTGTTGCAAGTCCCCACAGATGTTATTAATCGACTTTTCTTTAACCGGAGTTCATCACTAATGTATCTCCTCAGTTTTTCTGATCACGAGACTGGGTAACCCCTTTTCAGGTCATATAACCTTGAAATATTTCTTGTGTATAAGTCAAGAATCGAACTGTGATCTCCTGGTTCATAGTTAGGAAAGCTAACCACATCAAGCAGGGCAGTCACCAAGTACAGCTGGTTGGCATTTTTTACATATACATTTTTACATTCAGTGTTACTCAGTAATGTGAGTACTATCATGTATCGGTATGTGCTAACATTTTTTCGCGTTTTGGCAACAAACAAGTTCACGCATTACATACACGCACTATAAGAGGAAAGACTGTACTTCTGCTTTCTATGTCGTTCTTATTCCATTGTTTTTTCACTATCACTGTATCTTTACTTCAACGACTGTCTGTAGTTTAAAACTCGCAAAATTAAACTCACCTGACACTCTTGCGCTGAGTGTTCCTACGAGAGAGCAGACTGGCCTCTTCTGCTAACTCGGGTTCAAGACTGCCAGTTCTGGAGTTGCCAGTCCACTGGCCGGCCGCCATATCCAGGAGGCAGTTAAAAAACGATGACCGCTGCCCACAAAACAACTTAACAATGTTACATACAAAAAAAAAAAAAGTACCAAACGGCATTCATATTTCAGCCCTGGTACGTTAAAAATATTTTCCCATTATAAAATAGGTGCTTGTTTCAAAGTGTGTTGTAGTTTCTTCCCATTATTTTGTAATGTTTAACATTTAAATTTTAAAATTGTGCAAGTGTTTTGTAAGTGCCAGGTGGTTGCTAATTCCCAACTATCCTGCTAGACACAATGTGCTGTACTTATCACAGCTAAACATTTGGTATTGAAAGAGGACTTCTAAAAGCCCTTTTATAACATACATAACACTATGTAAACTTACAAACTACTTATTTACATAAAACTATACATTAAACAATTACTAATGATGAAAATACAAACTACATTAATACACAATTCAACTATCCTATAGTTGTGTACCAAACATAAGTACGTAATAAATTCAACAAATTAAAGGTAAACTCACTAAATATACCTATCATTTCTACATAACCTATATTTCTGAGTTAAAATTTCTGTTGAAGGCCATACTAATGTTAATGCCCCAAAATCTGCTACATTTATGATGTTGTATCAGTAGAAAACTGTTGAAATATTTCAATGTATTTATTTAACTTAATTTTAAAATTCTATAAACTCCAAGTACTCCGTGAGACTCTATGCTTAATTTTCTTATAATCTTCTTATATCAGATTTCATTGTAGAATAAGCTTATGCTATATTTTACAATAAAGCCTTTCAAATAAATCTAAAAAAAAAAAAAAAAAGAAATTAAAAAGTTCTACAGGCATCATAAAGTAAGCCCAGTTTACGACAGATATGTTTTATGTATAATCAATTCGAAGACTGTACAAAATACAAAATAAATACTCATCGGAATATTCCAGCAGCGAATAATAACTTTGTGTTAGTATTTGTTTCAAAACACAGCATATATCAGGAACTGCATTAGCATAAAATTATTTAAAGATGCAAAATTTCTGGGAAAAACTTACAATGTGGAAACCAGCTATTAACATAAGTAATAATTTCAGAAGTATGACAATAAGACAAACGACAGATGGAAGAAAGTAGTGTAGTCTATAGCAGAAATATAGAGACAGCTTGTGTAAGTTGTAACATCTTATATAGTGAGTGAAGGTTTTCGCATTGCTGCTGTCAACACTATTATTTGAGGTTCCAAGCATTGTCTGCTTCATACATCAGTTTATCAGTTCATTGAAAGCAAAGTATTATTCCTAAGCATTTTTATATCTCTTAAATAACTGGCCACAAACATTGAATCTATACTTATTCAGCTATTAACTTAGTGCATTGAGTTAGCTGAAGAAAACAAATACAGTATGTCTGGTGACAAACTTCAAGGGTATGAACGAAAAATAAATAATATTACGTTTTAGAACACTTGATGCAAGCCATTTAAAGACACAACTTTCTTAAAAATCAAATTCTTTCTTTGGTATGAATCGAACACCATATTGACAATTGTGATCTTTTCAATTTTTGAAAGAGTTTTTTAAGTTTTTAAGCACACAATTTTAGCTAAAGACTAGGACTTTCAAATTAATTATTGGTACGGTACTTAGTTGATCACGTCACGAGCATTCTAATGCGTATTTCAAACACAATACAAAGGAAGTATATAATGGTACCGGTACCTGAAAAGACAGATTAGAGAAATCCTATAAAGTATCAGCAGTCATTCCAATCTAAATGTTGTACTGGTATTAAAATACCAGAAACTGAAAAAATGATTCAGACAATGCTGGAAAGCTTCATAAAACAATGTCTTATAGCTTCCTTCACAATACATACATATTCCCAACATTGCTACAATAGCATGGAGATATATGTAAGTATATCACCTGATTTCATAGTTGAAACATCTTACAGATTCTGAATCCTATTGTGACAAGAAGAATTATACTTTCAGAAGAAGAAAGAAATATAATGAATAAAATTTATTTAGTACAACTCAGAACTTCTTGTACGCCTGTAACTAAGATTTTGATTAGGAACATTAAGCTATTCAGAGATCATGGTAACCAGGTGACATCATCTAAGCACATCCACACACTTAAACTAACACATGCCAATACAGAGAAAACTTTTAATGGTGTCAGCTCAAAGCACGTCCTACAATCTATAATTATGAACAAACATGCAGTGGAAGTTACCAGAACATGCAGTCCAGAAGTCATGCTAGTGTCATTTATTGTTACTTAAAAGACAATAAATACCCTACGATAGAAAGTATTAATCTACTTATTTGAAAGATCTGTACGTTAGAGTTTGCAATAATATTATTTGGGATAATTTTGAAAGAATCAACATTTCATAATCTCTATAGGTATATATGAGAATTTTTCATTCTAGATATCAATATACGAGGCGTGTTCTTAAAGTAAGTTCCATTTTCAATTATAGCTGTCGCATCGCTGCAATCGTTATTTTGCGCATGTGTGTTTTCTTCTTCAGTCCTCAGGCAAGCTGTGCATGCAGTTTCAGAGCTTCAGTCCGTGTGTGTGGTTAGTTGTGATCAGTTGAAATGTTTAAAGTGATCGAGCACCCCACCGACTGTGAGATGCGGCCTGTTATCCGTTTTTTGAATGCGAGAAACATCAAACCAGCTGACATTCATCATCAACTTTGTGAGGTGTATGGTGATGATGCCATTAGTGATAGAATGGTCAGGAGATGGGTTAGAAAGTTCAACGAGGGCCGCATCTCTGTGCATGACGAGCAGCATACCGGTCGGCCATCTTTGATCAATGACGATTTGGTGCATGCTGTCGATGAAAAAATTCATGAGGACAGGAGGTTCACAATTTCTTCGCTTTCCTTGAATTTTCCACAAATGTTGCGGAGTGGTTCGCAGGTGGGTGAATTCTACAATGAGGGGATAGAAAGACTTGTGCCACGACTCGATAAATGCCTCAATAATGGTGGAGATTATGGTGAGAAGTAATTGAAGTGTGGGGAATACAATGCTACAAAAATGGTTTGTAAATATTTTCCCGTTCACTTTCTACACCCTTTTGGAACTTACTTTAAGAACACGCCTCGTATTAAACTGAATTATATAGTGAAATGTGTATGTGTTAGAATTTTTGTAAATGTAAACCCATCTCACAAAAATCGATTATAATTTGTTAAGATACTATGTCATAAAAAATTGGAGATTAAAGAGAATGATGCAAAAGTGTCATTTACTATATCTTGTTGAAATTCAGACATATAAAACATTAAGCCACCATTCTACTTCAACATCGTCCTATGATATAGAATTAATGTTATAATATTGAACAAGAATTTATAAAGAAAGTATTCGTTATACTTCATATAAATTCTATCTGTGAATGATTTCGACAAAAATTGATTCTATATTTAAGACAATTAAAACTGGTAATAAATTATTGGGGTTAAAAGCTGGCAAAAGAACATGAAGAGGAAATTTTAACATCAATACAAAGTGAAGTCGATGAATGTTAGCACAGTTCTATAAAAGACTATAAAGATGCTATCAAGACCATTAATATTAGGCATCATTTAAAAACACTGATTCATACAAAAGGTTTTAAAATTTGAGTTAACAGGGCAGTATTGGTAAGATTGAATGCATTATATATTATTGTGTAGTGAAGTCAGTGTGTATATCAAAAGCATGGCACCATAAACACACAAGCTACATACACAACTAGATGTTGAATGGGAAGAAAGTAGGCAGTGTTTGAGGGTCAGCATTGGTACCAAATATAAAATTTACTTAAACTTGCATATATTATTTTGATAATCATAACTGAAAATTTTATTACATTATATTCAATGAAAATATCTTCCTTACTTTCACTAAATTTTGACATTCAATAAATTTGTATAATATTTTTAATTTATTTAATATTTTGTAATGAGGTAATTCCATTTACAACTTTGGTGCGAATTTTTTCCTAGAATTTCAACTGACATTGGAATTTTAGAGTTAAAGAAATGTTACGCACTAGAAGACTGGAATTTTATTTCAAGTCTTGGATATTTGTGGGATGTTTTGAAACGATATATCCCACATCCTGAAAACCTGATGATTTCTTAGTAACAGAATACTACTACTATATTTTTCAGAAATGTGTAATACTTCGCAATGTCATTTAAATAAATGACGAATAATGTGAAAACAATGTTGCAGTCTTAATTTCGGAATTTGATGCCAGAAAATGCTTAACCCTTGACTTGCCTTAGTTTTGCTACATGGATAAAATTTCATAGAATGAAAAAGAAGTAGGAGCAGAAAACACAAATGAAGAAAGCTGCAAATTGGTAAAGATAAGGCAAAGAGACGGAAGATGGCAGCTGCCTTGTTTTCACCAAGATCCATGTAAATAATTAGCAAAATCGCTAACATTTCTTTTATAAGTTGTAATTATAAAACCATGACATATAAATATTTCGTTTCCAAAATCATAACACTACCCACTTTGAAAGAAATCAAATCCTTTTATATACAATTATAAAGTTAATGTGTTTTGAACTTAAATTTTATACATTTATAGTTACCGTTTACTTATACATAGATCTTGGTTTAAATAAAATATCTATAAAATAAGAAATAATAAACATATTAATGAAAACAAAACTGTGTTTTCTACCAGAAGTTGGAATAATGAAAGTTCTATATAAAGAATACTACCGCCTCAATTTTGGAGGGACTAAGACCACCACAGTCCTGAAACCAAACACATATATTATTGGACTGCTAACTGTTTTAAGTGACCAGTGGTACCCAAGCTCAGACATCTTCATTGATGACGGTAAAGGAATCAGCCAGATTTGTTTTACTTACTCAGATCTACTCTTCGTATAGCTTTTTTAGATTTCAAAAATGTGTTATAGGTACACCAAGTATTAATTTATCAAATTGCTATGTTCCTAATATAGGTAAGAGCAATATGACTTAAGCAGCTTTTCGATGTCAGTGGAACAAAGAAAGAAGATTCCATCCATTATCATTTTTAAAGTAATACATTTTCTCTTAACACTAATTTCTGAAATTAAACACAAAGCAAACAAATTAGCTTAGAAATGATGTTCCTGATATTAAATTTACTTCAGCTTTTACGGAGTTATTACGTAATTAGTTATTAGAAGCAAATAAAATAAAATTAAAATAGCTTTCTCTTAAGATCACTATTATACTGAAGATGCTAACTCAAGCCTCAGTGCCTCTGGCCACTGTTTGTGTGCCCCACTGCACATATATTGGATGGATTTGGAATACTAACAGCTAAGGACCATAAAGACTTATAGAAGAGACACTCATATACGACACTCTGGACAAAACATACGCGTATATAATAGAGTAATTATAATTGAATTCTAGTTGCCACAAGTAATAAGTACTTACTACGATAAATACAAAATATTATACAAAGCATTCCGAATATTTAAATGAGGAGAACTTGAAGTTAGGAACGTAATTTAATCTTGACCAGCGGGGTGCAATTCAAATATGTCATTTTGTTATTGTTTTTATATTATTAGCAGTATATATGATTTCTGGGTCATATTGATAATTAAACAAGTTAGCAATTTCAACTATTTGGTTTGCAATGTTTCATACTATTAGAAAGAAGATGTACACATAAAGTTAAATAATTTTCAAAGACTATATGGAACTATTAGAAGAACACTATAGATACATTATAGGCACAAAGACAAGACGAACTACTCAATTTAAAACTTTATAAAACAATGGCAGTATCCAGGGGGCGAATTAACGGGGGGGATTTCCCCCCTGTTGGAAAGATATTCCTCTCTCATAAATTCATATTAACATCCCTGCAAGGGATAACTTCTATCCCCCTCACAAAATATAATTGTTTTAATATGAGTATATGTACTTCATAAAGTATAAAGTAAACAAAGAAAATAATAATATTGACGTATTATCATCACCGGTAAGCTGACAACAATCATTAACTTAAGAATTACACATCTTATCTTAAGCCTGCTCAAGGATATAATATTATTATGATCAAGATGCAAGACAAGCAACTCAGTGCGACTAAGCGTTGAGCCGTATCGAATGAGGATAATAATTTTATGTATGGTATTCTCTATCTAGGATTCTATTCTCCCCTCATCAGAAATCTTAATTCGCACCCTGGCAGTACCTGCATTCTTCAGGAGGTGAAAATTGGACCCTAAACAAAAAAGGCAGAAAAAAAATTTAAACTTAAAAAATAAGGTTTATTAGATTGATGAATCAGAAAAAGAATACGGACATTTAGTAGGCATTATAGATATATAATTTAACAGAATGCAATAACCTGTTTACGAAATAACTGGTACCAACATATAACAAGAATGCCAGATTAAAGACACTGGTACTCTATTTTTTTTAATTTTGAAACTCGAGATCATAGAGACTGAGGTCGATCTCTCTTCAGATGACTAATTTCAGCCACCTTGAAGTTGGAACATATGCCCGAAGGTCTAAGACATGAAGTAGAAGAAGAATGACAACTGACTAACAGTTCAGAATATTTTCTCTAATTTAAAACTGATTTCATAGGTATTACAAATTTACAAGTTAATTACGTATTATATTAGATTCTTTTCGACATGTTTATGAATATTCAATTCATAAGTTCCTCTGCTTATTCGCTGTTTGCATTATTTGTATCGGATTATTGCATATAGAGATTAATAGCTGGGGATATATTCCTAGTTTCAAGATTGCCTCCTAGGTACGAAATACTCTTGCGAAATTTAGATTTTGTTTCAAATTTCAAAGTATGTTATAAAATAATAACAGACAAGATGTAACAAGACCATATCTTGTTTAATGTGAAAATTTTTAATAAATCTGAGAAATGTGATATAATAAAAATATTTATAGTCAAAATTGTGGAAGAAGTTTACTCAAAGTAATTTTATGTTAAATATCTAAGAAAGATTCCACAAGTCTGAGCTCATATTCATTTCATATTATTCTTAAACTACTTCAGCCTTAAATAATTAACAGGTACTACAGATTACTTGATTAGTTTTTGCTATCTATTAATATTCTGATTTATCTCCTTATTCCCATTTATAACTGCTGATATTACTTTTTTATTTCAAAATTAAACGTTCTGTTCTTCATTGGAATATGTATTTATTTTTCCTTAGGCTTACTAATTCTTCCGAAGTGCAACATACTGTCTATAGATACAACTTTCTCTTGCACATAGGAACACTTTGCAGCCATGTCAAAAAGAAGTAAAATAAAAATAATGGACAATCAAAGAATATAGTAATAATCGCGACAATTTTTATAAATAAAACTAGAAATTATAAAGACATATTATTCTTCTGTCAAATGTAAAAATTAAAATGAAAAAATACGTGTCTTAACATGTAATTTCAACAAAACTGTTTAGTTTCGTAACATGATTACAACTTCAATAAAAATAGTAAAATACCAACTACATACTGTATACTATTTGTTTGTGAAGAACTGAGGTCTAAGAAAAATATTAAAAGGGGAAGCCAGTAAAAATAGGAATATTAATTTATTAAATATATAACATGTTCCCTTTTCGGAAGTTCTTTCCGTTCCATCTTGAAGGAAGATAAAGAGCAATAATGTCTTATTAAGGAGAGATTTAAATATAACTTTTTCTACAGCAGAAGGCTGGACCTATTTCTTCTCGGAATGAAAAGGGGGAGGAAGAAAAGAAATTCAACTCTTTGGAGCCATTACATATTACTAAATGGTAAATGTGCAAATTAGTGTTATGTGGATGTAGTTATTTGTGACAAACTCGATACGTACATGTTGAATTTATTTTTCTCTTTTTCCTCCTCATCTGAAAATGGACACCACCAGACCAAATACACTTATTATTATTATTATTGATGAAACCTTTGAAACATTGTTCTTTATATTTAATAAACTATTTAAAAAGTTCTAACATAAACTCTAAATCTCTTCTACTTTATGCCAGTAGTTCTATGCAATTCAGGTATTTTGTCATTTGTAATATACAATCTAACAAAACTGTAAGGAAATTTTAACTTCGCAAGCAGTTATGCCTTACGTTGGTAAGTAGCCTACATTGGCCTTTAATGAGTATGAATAACCTGAATAGTTTAATAGTTAATTTAATGGCAACATTTCAATTATCAATTTTTGTGTAATACTGTCCAGACTGCCATCACCTTATAGGTCCTTAAGTAAGGTGATTATGTGTCCATTCCAAAAGTCTTCAAGGTCCGCACTATGGAAGAGGGTCACTGCTAACCTCTACTCTACATCACACACCCACACACGCTATGGCTGGCTGCTGCCCGCTGACAATGCCACAAAAGCACAGAGTTCAAGTTGTCTGTAACACACATTTCCTAAAGTAGCCATGTCAAACTCACAGCTGGAATACGTTTGTCTGGTGTAGCATCTATACATGCTCTCAAGTAATTGAGCTAATCTTATTTAAAAATAAAACCAGGTCATGTTCTGATATATAAAGCTAAAGCACTTACCAAATTAAGGACCCCAAAAAAGGTTTGATTAGAAGTTAGTGAAATTTGTTTTCTTCCGTCCAACAGACATCAACATAAAACTAAGAATAACAGAACTTGCATAGAAGAATGCTGAGAGGCTATTACCTACTTAGCAGCTAAAGGTTAAAGCCATCCTATCACAAACAAATTGCACGTAGCTTCTACAACCTTCTTTTATTAAAGTAATGCCCTTCTGTTTGTTGATCCCGTCTGTGGATCAGATAAAATACAAGTTTCAGCCATCTCCGAAATTTAAAATTAAACAAAAGGGCCACGTAAGAAATAATATCGCTTAACTAAATCAGTTTCTGTAGTTATAAAATAATGTAATCATCATTTAATTTTCAGGAAGTCCCGAAGATAATTATAAAATAATTATTTCACTGCTTTCTTTTGATGAAATTCAGTTTTCAAAATGTGATGTCAGTTTACTGTTGATCAATATACGCAATTCTGGGATAAGAACTTTAAAGTATTATAGGCCTACTGTAGTTTTAGCAAACATTCTGTTTTTTGTATGTATGTATGTATGTATGTATGTATGTATGTATGTATGTATGTATGTGTGTGTGTGTGTGTGTGTGTATGTACTTCTGGTTGAATTGCCTTGTTGACAATGAATATGAACAAGATAGTGATATATTAATATACTGCTGGTGAGTATGTGATATTCAGATCATGATTTAATACTACAAAAATACATTTTCTCCCTATACAAAATGGGAGTTCCTTATTTATTGTACTGGGTATAGTCACGGAAGGAAGACAGCTGTTGATTGCACTTCCAATCAAAATATTATTCTGTAATTCTGTAACTTCAATAATAAAATAGGATCTCGTGGAAAGCAGACTTCAAAGCAAAATAAGAAATAGATAACCCTGCATAAATTTTTCTTCATTTATTTTATACATTAACTAAACCATCAGATCATAAACCATTTCCACACATTATTACTTTGCTGGGAGGGAATGTCAGGGTTTCTGACTGATCTGGCTTGCTGTACGATGACTTTCGATGTAGTATAAGATAATATAGTATTTTGAGAAATATTTATAACAACGTTTAGTACTTATGTTACTTATTACCGGTACTCTATTTGCTGAAAAACTCAGTTACATGTTTTTTACTTCTATTTTCATATTTAATATACAGAATGGACGAAAAGTTTCATTACATCTGTTATTATGCTAAATTTATGAATTACGAACGGAAATGTACCGGTACCTGTTATGATGACATTGTTGAGTTTCATCATGATCACATGCATAGGATTGTGCTCAATTTCTTGGAGACTCTCCTTAGCCCAGAAGAAGATGTTCGGATTTTGTAAACTGGGATAAGTGGCGCACTCCTTAGTGAAGAGAACTTCTTTCTATCTCACACATGTCGGAAATGTTTGCATATGCAGTCTGGAGCCTGTCCAAATCCATGTCTGTTAATTCATTGATGGTCACAGGGCGAAAAGATTTCATTTTAAGATCTTTCTTTCTTCATGTGGTCGCGCATTGTTGATTGCAGCACTTGCAAATTCGAAGGTACGTTTTCTTGTTGATTTCATCAGCTATCAAGCCAATGACTTGATTACGGCAACACAGGTTTCTTACCGAGTGGAGGGTCTCCCACTTCGTTGAGTGTTTTTAACACATTCTGAGCTGAAAACCTTTTTTTTTTTTCTGCTTCAACAAGTTATCTCTGCTTGGTGGTGCCTTACCGAAAGGTACCCTGAAATCCTGCATGATGTTACTCATGTATGTGGCCACTTGTAGGCCCACACAGTAGCCACAAGTCTCTCATCCACACTGAAAATACTCCTATTTGCATTTTTTAAACTTGAAATGGCAGGGAATTAATGTACTGTTGTGATTTTGTTATGGTTTCTCTCAGGGTCCACCAAATTTCTCCCATCATTGATCACACCTCGAAATACATCCATCAAATGTCTCCCACCTGTTATCATACCAGTATCACTGACACATTCACGCACAAATTTGTTTTACAGACAGAAAAAAAATAGTGTGACTTTTTGCCTACTGTGTATAACCCTGTAGATAATTACCAGTATTACTTTCAATAAAATATTTCCGTACAATAAGCTTTATGTTGCTACTCTGGTACCGGTATTATTTCTTATGGACGTGAAAAATTGTAAAATAAATTCGTTAGATCTATTTTCGGTTAAAGCATTTTTTTCTATAATTTTCGTTGACTTCATGTATTCTTATAATGTTTATTGTGTAAAAATATTATATTTCATGATGAATCTTTCGTACACTACTTTTAACACTTGAATATAAATAATTGATTGAATAGCGATCTTACTTGCGTTAATTATGTAAGCATGTGTGGCTTACAGCTGTTTCGGTGTTACTTGACACCATCCTAGGCTCTGACAGCTGTAAGCCACACATGCTTACATAATTAACATGAGTAAGATCGCCATTCAATTAATTATTTATTATATTTCATGTGTATACTGTTTGAATAATGTGATTCATAGATATTACATATAACAATATTGTTCAGTACTTTAGGGAGGAAGTTGTACACAGACAACAGGCAGATGGGATGTCAAAAACCAGTTTCTCAGTAGCAGGAATGCTTAAATACTTGCATTTCTATGGAAATCTCCAAACAGATTTTTAGTAGAATTATAATACTATTTATATACTCCATATGAGAAAGTAACATTTATGAGACAATAGTCATACAAACACAATATGGACTTCGGAATATGTATGATGAGACTTTCTTGTGTTAAATTCTAACGTACCTTGTTTACATGTTTCGACCTATTTATGGGTCATCCTCAGAACTGGTCGTTGTTGGTCTTGGCACCTCTTGTTTTGTTTCCTGTGAGGGTGTGTTCGTGTAGTATAGTGCAGAGTCAAAGAGTGTGTGTGTTCTGAAATTGAGTTTGTGTTGAGAATTTCGTTGGGGTGTGTTTTCGTGTGTCTGTATATTTCATATTGTTCTAGTGTGTTTAGTTTCTGGCATTTTGGTTGAATGTGTAGTATTTCCATGTCTGTGTTGATGTCTCTGTGGGTGTGGTTAGCATTTGTGATGTGTTCTGCATATGTGGAGGTGTTCTGTAATTTTGTTATGGCTGTGATGTGTTCTTTGTAACGTGTTTGAAATGATCTGCCTGTCTGTCCTATGTAGAAGTTGTTACAGGTGTTACATTTGAGTTTGTATACGCCTGTGTGGCTGTATTTGTTTGTGTTGTTTGTGTGTTGAGATGTTTTTGTAGAGTGTTATTTGTTCTGTATGCGATGTTGTAATTTAATTTCTTGAATGAGGTTGTAATTTTGTGTGTGTTTTTGTTTTCGTATGTTAGTGTGATGTATTTTTTGTTACGTTCACGTTACAAAGAACACGTCACAACCATAACAAAATTACAAAACACCTCCACATATGCAGAACACATCACAAATGCTAACCACACCCACAGAGACATCAACACAGACATGGAAATGCTACACATCCAACCAAAAATCCAGAAACTAAACACACTAGAACAATATGAAATATACAGACACACGAAAATACACCCCAACGAAATTCTCAACACACAACTCAATTTCAGAACACACACACTCTTTGACTCTACACTATACTACACGAATACACCCTCACAGGAAACAAAACAAGAGGCGCCAAGACCAACAATGACCAGTTCTAAGGATGACCCATAAATAGGTCGAAACATGTAAACAAGGTACGTTAGAATTTAACACAAGAAAGTCTCATCATACATATTCCAAAGTGATAGTGTTAAAAGTTGTGTAATCAAGATGTACAATATGGACTTTAACAGAGGACAGATAAAATTCAGCCCTTTCTTGGTAAGAAACTGTTAACTATGTTGACTGTCTTAATGTACAGGGATGAAACCTTTTCTAATATAGAGACATATTAGAAACTAGTATACCTGTACAGCATCTTGCCAAGACCTGTATTTTGTTAATGGAAGTGAGGCATGAACAATAAAAATAGCAGAATAACAGCTAGTGAAATGAGGTTCATGTGATCAACACCAGGATATACAAGATAGGATTATAAACATATGAAGAACTTTCAGTTGAACCAATTATGCAATATATGAAACAATATTAGAATATCTGTATGAATCATCAAAGTCTTAAGATGTATGCGATCCCACAGAATACCAAAAGTCATGCTCTACTATCAGCCACAAGGGAAGAGAACATTGGGTTGTCCGAAGAAACGATGGGATTAGAATTCCTTTTTGAGACTGTAACAGTCCATATGGCCTAATACTCGTTCTGGAAAATGAATTAAACTTTGTAATTGTATTTTCTATTCAGTCCTCTTATGTTCACTTCTGAATTTACATTTAGCATGACACCACACATTTAGGGTGATTATCATAACATTATAATTATTATTTTGGGGCGTATTTAGGCTTAGGCAGCTTCTTTTTTATGATATTATTACTATTATTATTATTTTCAATCTGTAATGAATTTTTCACTGAAAGTACTTACTGGCGATGTTCATTTTTCAATCCCCATATGGTTGTTCTGTGAATTCTATGATCGAGGGCTGCTGTTTGTTGCTTTTAGGTAGAGCTGCTACTAACTACCTACCGGTACTAGCTGAAATGGTGTCCGATAAACAATATATCGTTCAAGAGAATTCCTTTCTTGTTTCACAACATGACTTCCGAATCCCTATTAGACTTAATTATTATGAAGAATGCAGACAAAGTACAAAAACATGGACAATGTATGGCTTCGGGAATTTCGTACCACGATATTATTTACTTAGTATATTCTTTGAAGTGTCCCAAGCCCATGCCTAAACTCGTAAGGTACCGTGACTTGAAACGTGCTGATGCAACCCTACTACTTGAAGACGCAATGAAGATTCCCTGGGACTCAATATGGACCTTACAAACTGTTGACGAGAAAGTTGTTAAACTAAATGAGTATATTATAAATTTATATGACAAGCATGCTCCTATCAAATCTAAATGCGTAAAAAGGACAACACACCATGGATGACTGCTGACATACGTAGTTTGATTATGGACAGAAATGCTGCATACAAAACGTTTAAACATGACAAGACAGAAATCTCTTATAATTATTATAAACTCTTACGAAAAAGAGCAATATCACCTGAAAGTCCAAAAACAGGCAAATTATCTAAGACTTAACTCACAAGGACCACAACTTTGTGATTATTTTGCAGTTTTGTGTGGTTGTGCTGTGGGCGGTCAGGAATTAGTATGGAAACAGATGATAGTAACTCACACGGACCACAAACTGAGATCACTGTCGACGTCTGTCGCAATGAATGATAGGTATCACCCACAGAACAACCACAGAATTGTTGCTGTCGGCGGTCGAGCACAACTCACACAGTGAGACATGCCGACCACTCGCCGCTGACACCATATCCTTGGAAACGACAGATACTTTCTTAAACTGCCGACAGCAAATAGCTAAGCTTGCAGTTTGATTTTCTGTGGTCGATATGGACTTCAAGCGACCACCAAAAAGAAGTCCGCATGTGGTCAGTTCCGCTGACAGCACAACCACACAAAACTGCAAAATAATCGCAAAGTTGTGGTCCGTGTGAGTTCAGCCTAAATCTTTAAGTAGGCCATAGCTATAAGACGAAGAAAAATCTTTATCTTAAAGATGAAATCAATCGCCAGATTAGAAAGTAGTGGAGATAATGGTGACTCTTGAGACAATCCTTTATTAATTTAATTTTCCTTGATAAGTGTAACTGCATCTACACTTGAATAGTTACTTGTCTTTTAAAGGATTTAGGACTAACTTCTTTCAGCATTGCGGGATCACGAAGGAATTTAATACATAATATGATTATGTCCAATATTGCCAAATGCCTTTGATACATTTAAAAAATAAATAAATAGAATCAACTGCAATCTTTTCTCTTTTCTTTCGCATCCTGTAAGCATCTTATCAAAGAGGAACTAATGAAGTCCACACCTGTGGAGTAACGGTCAGCGCATCTGACCACGAAACCAGGTGGCCTGGGTTCGAATCCTGGTCGGGGCAAGTTACCTGGTTGAGGTTTTTACCGGGGTTTTCCCTCAACCCAATACGAACAAATGCTGGGTAACTTTCGGTGCTGGACCCCGGATTCATTTCACCGGCATTATCACCTTCATTTCATTCAGATGCTAAATAACCTAGATGTTGATACAGCATCGTAAAATAATCCAATTAAAAAAAACTAATGAATGTTTCTGGTGTTGGTACAAATCTTTCTTGTATCTCTGTTAATTCAACAAAATATCTCAGCTGTTTCTCTGTCACACTCTCAATAATCCTTCTCAATATTGAAAAAATAGGAGCAGGTCTCCAGTTTCCCACAACGCTAGGATCACCAGACTTGTATATTAAAAGAGTTTAAAACAATTAGGAACATAACCTCATAAAGTGGCTATTTTACTTGTAACTTTAGCACATCTAAATTTCTTAACAACTTTTAATAAAAAACTGTCTGTACCTGATGCAATGTTTATATTCAAGTCATGTGTTGCCATGGTGGATTGAAGTGATATAGTTGGTGTGAATTATATGGATTCATTAACTATTTAATAAAGTCCCACAACGTAAGGCAACAACATTTGTTGGAACAAACGTGCATTTGCTTTAGGCAGTGTTAAAGACAGGCTGTGGAGTCGTAGGAAGAAGACATGACTTCTCGGCCATTCTGTATATACAAACGAAGTTGATAGACATCGTATACTATCATTGCACAATCAATTTTTAATAATGCACTTCGCTCATAAAATGTTCTGGGTTAAAGAGAATCCATATTACAAGCGTGAGTCACAAAGGAATGCACCGATATAAGCTGTGATGACATCACGTCATTTGTTTGAAGCATATTTTTTAATGAGTCTGTGAATGGAAAAACTTAATTACATTGACCCAGACCCATTGGGCACTTAATTTGTAAGCAAATATAATATTACAAATAATTCTTAAATAAATATATAGAGATATCTCGGCCATCCTGTATATTATATAAATCAAATTAATAGACATCATACAGCTAGCACTGCATAATAATAATGCACTTCCCTGACAAGATGTTGTACACATTATTTTTGTTTTCTACTGTATATTCTATTAATGAAAAAGTACATTTATATTGGCAATTTTGTGAGACAATTTTTGATCACTTTTTACTCTGTTATTTGACGAATTTCTAACCCGACTGAATAACACAACATGTAATGTCATCTTTAATGTTATTATTTTTTATTAAATGGACAAGATGTTCGATGTCTGGATTTAGTGTTTCTTGGCTGTAACAAAAAATATGGATAATATTTAGTGCTACAGCACGTGTTAATCCCTATCACAAGCAACATTCTTCCAGGGTAAGTCAATGGGGTTTACTAATTTTCTTTATAAGCTTATCCTTTCACCCTCCTGCAAAGAGGAGATTGTTTTTTAACACAGGTTGAATAGATCAAAATACGAATTCTGTTTATTCTTTAATTGAGTGCTAGAAATTCAACTGAACAATTACTGAAGAAATAGGATAAGCCATGTTAGTAAGTACATTTTGATGGATATAATCATACGAATAAAATTTTCCTCCTAAAATGATTCTAGAATTTATTCAGTCCTATTGAATTAGAACAATTTTCCAACATGTTTCCAATATGTGGTCACCCTGTCGAGTAATTAATAATAATAATAATAATAATAATAATAATACACTAGATCTATCATAATCATAATAAGTCCAGTATAAAAATGACCAACTTCTTAGAGGGAACATAAAATACTGTGCTGAAAAAGTAGAGATAAAAGGGAAATTTAATAAAGCAATGAAACACCTATATCACACTCTTTTCTCTAAAATTATATGACACTGGGTGCTCGCAATCTATATAAAAAATCAATTGGTGGCACTTCCATTTTCCAGGTCAAACTGGAAATAGAGGTAACCGGGGTTAACTTTGAATTTTCAAATGAGAACCTAGGTCGTGCAAGGTATTTTTGGATAGGACTTTTAAAAAGAATCAACTTTCACTAAAGCTTTTTTTTTTTTTCTTCATAACTTTCTTTCTTTAATCACAATCATAATGGAAAAATAAATTGTAAATACGGTATTTCAGTTATTGTAATGTTGGGGACACTCATTTGCACACAACACTCTTCATAAATGCTCAAAATGTCCACCATCCTGTGCTAAACAATGGTGTGATCTCTTTCGTCCTGGATTCCTTGGAGGACGACTTCAGCACTGTTGACAGACCCACATGCTGCTCTATTTCTTTCTTTCATGGCTTCTCTTGTTGTTGGACGCACCTCGTAGGTGATTTATTTGCCCCCACAAAAAAGGAGTAATTTGGAAATAACTCAGGAGACTGGGGCAGCCAAGATATCAGTCCTCCTTGTCCAATCCACCATCTAAGGAATAACTGGTCAGCAAGTTGTCGAGCCATGAGTAAAAAGTGAAGTGAACAACCATCTTGTTGAAGCCACATTGTTATCCTTACAGCGAGAGGAATATCACCGAACAGCTGGTACAACAATGAATGGTGCAATGTATGCAGACTTCCTCGACAACATGTTGTACCAACTGCTCAGTGATGGTACTCTAGCTGTAAGGATAACAATGTTGCTCCAACAAGATAGCTGTCCAGCTCACTTTCCACTCATGGCTTGACAACTTACTGATCAATTATTCTCCAGGTGGTGGATTGGACGAGGAGGACTCCCAATCTCCTGACTTATCTTCAAATGACTTCTTTTTGTGGGGGCGAATTAAAGAAATCATATACCAGGTGCGTACAATAACAAGGCAAGACAGAGTTAGAGCAGCCTGTGGGTCTTTCAGGAGTGTTGAAGTTCACCGAGCAACCTAGGATGTAAGAAAGAGATCACAGTATTGTTTAGCACAGAGTGGTGGACATTTTGAGCACTTATGAAAAATTTATGTGAGAATGAGTGTTCCCGATATCACAATAACTGAGATATCATATTTAGAATTTATTTTTTGTTTTCTTTGATTGTGAATAAAGAATGGAAAAGAAATAGTAAAAGTTGTTTCTTTTTAAAAGTCCTATCCAATGACACCTTACACGATCTAGGTTCTCATTTGAAAATTCAAAGTTGACCCCAGTTACTTCTACTTCTGGTTTGTCCCAGGAAATGGAAGTGCCACCAAACGATTTTTTATACTGTATAGGTTTTTCTAACGATTTTTTTTTTTCGTGAACACTCAGTGTTATTTAGTTTTAGAGAAAAAGGGGTGATACTGGTATTTCGAAGAAACCTCTACGTAAATAAAAGCTACATTTACAGAATTAAATTAAATTACAATTAATACTACAGTATAACTATAAAATGTACAAATTAAAAAAAAACAGTACCAATCTATGTTAGTAATGAAATTCGAAAACTTTGCACTAATATTAAAAACATGTTATTTTTTGTTGTGTAAAAGTTGTCTTAGAAGGTGTACTAAAAACGTACAGTAGACAAAAAAAAGTATAAAGTTCCAGAAAAATATTTGTATTTATGTTGCCATATTTTACAATTTTGTATGATTTGGCAGTTAGCAAAGTCAGCCCAGACAAGTGATTCCTTGTGAATTCAACATTAGTGTCCTAACATCTAACAGCTGACACAGATCAAGCAGAAATTTCAAACATATATCACAGGATAAATTGGAAGGAGGTCTAAAATGTCTCATTGTTCCTTTGTGGTTAACTTTCATGTAAAGGAAATTGTATAATAACATTGTGACATCATCAGCTGGACTTGCACCTTATATAGTAGCAAGAAAATAACCCTAGTCCAATTCTTTATTTGTGTACGGTTTTGTACAAATCGTGATTTAAATATTGTAACATTTTTGTTAAATTAGGTGCTCTCGTATTTCAATAAAACTTATGTAATAAATGGATACATGAATTTCAAGTGTCATGTTTATTTCCAATGTAGGAAACATTGTAACATGCAAGCATAATTAATTGCAAAGTTATAGAGTTGTTCTCTTAAATTCTTTATTTATAACAAAACAGATACAATAAAAATAAGACCACATTAAATAAATAATAAATAAAGATTGTAACTAAATACAAAATTAATGATACACAAAAACAAAATGAATAATTAAACAAATTAACAATAAAACACAAATGTTTCTTTTACAAAATAAACGAAAATATAATTCCTAGAAAGAAAATGCATCTTTTATAAAACAAAACAAACACATAAACACAAATGTTTCTTTTACAAAATAAATGGAAAATATATTTCCTAAAAAGAAAACTGCATCTTTTACAAAACAAAACAGACATATGTATTTCAAAATAAATTTATAAAATAACAAACTTTACATAATTTAAGATATAAAATCTATAAAGGACAGAACTATAAGAAGATCAAGTGACATGAATTCTATTTTTAATTTAAAAATCTGCAAATCGAAGTAAAAAAATTCTGTTACTTATAATTCTACTACAGATATTTAATCAATTAGTCATCATTCCAATTTAATGTAGCAGTTAAAACAGTTAGTATTTAGCAATATTGCATATAATTAAATATAATAAAATGATCACACTTACCACTAATTTAGTAGGGAAACGGCAGATAAGTGATATGGTGTAATATTTGTCGGAGAGAAGTAGGTGAAGCTTCAAAATTAAATTACAATCAAACACTAGAGGGATTAAATAAAACTGTAAACCATAATATTTCTTTACTTGGCAAAGTATGTAATGAGTTCTTTATTTTAATTTAATATATGAAAATTCTACTGAATGAGATCGAAAAGGTCTAGTAGGGCCTGATTCATAATTGTTGACGACGATGATAATGATGATGCAAAAGAAGCTAGTTGAAGACGGAATTTTCCCCCTCCCCCTCCTCCGAGACGAGCTCAGATGATGTGGAAAAGACTACATGAAGACCATTCTCACAATGTCAAAATCTGTTTTACGGAGGATGATAATGTGTATATTTTATATAATTGAGTGTTATGAATGAGAAGCATACAGTAAATAAAAGCTATTTTTAGGAACACTGACAATTCTGAAAAATTTCAATACACAGTAGAATGGAGTGTATAGATGATGTAACATAAATAGTTGTCATACGTACATGTATTTACAAAGAAAAACATTAAAAGAATACAAAATATAACATTACAATGAATTCCAACCCATTGTGGAATAAACGACAGTAAGACTTGATCTGTTGGCAAAGAACTGTACTAAAATCTAACAAATTATAAATGAGGAGTGTCAATATTAATTAAGTTACTCTAAAATACTGAAAGACAATGAAAACTTCAAATGGAAAGACTTAATTCACAGATTGTTGCTAACTTTCGACAGTTCTGGATCACTTTTACAAAATTCGTTTGCTATCATCATCAAATTCCTAACATATGTTATGTTCTGAAGAAGAGAATATGTGTTGGAACATCTCAGTACATTTCAAGATTTGAAAAGCATTTAGATATTCTTATTAAACATTAAGAAGCAAGAAGAATATTAAATCCTGAACATTACATATATATTATAAAGTTTGAAAGTAAAGTTATTCACCTGCACACTGACGAGGTGCATGGAACTTTCTTGACCTCAGAATTTGAGAAGGTGATGTGTGATCAGCACCATGCTCCAACTATCTTTCATCCGGGAAGAGACTCAGGACTCATTTTATAGCAACTAAACGGACCTTGGAGCCATTTTGAATCATATGACAAAATGAAACATTTTGCTTTTCCCGTGCTTGAACCATAGGCCTTCCAGCCAGTGGTCTCTTCTCTCACTCTAGTGACATAGCTCGGTTCCATTATTTAAAACCAAATAGATGGTATTGATTTATTTATTCCTAATCAACAACATACATTTTAATGGCTGCCATATTGATACACAACAAATCAGGAAAGCAAGATATAAAATGTAATGACACATCAAAAGTTATCTTTATTTGAGATCTAAATTCAGTCCTCCCAAATATGAGGTTATTAGTATGCCAGTATTAATCAAGTACCCCATGTGGTTAGTTGTTTTCACAAATCAAAATGTTCATGATTTTCTTCTCTTGTGAAAATAATATGCTTAAACGAGCTTTACATTAAGAAGTGATGACTAATTGATTGAAACAAATTCAACAAGTCATAATGTAACCATAATTTGTATGATCTTTATTGTTGCAGATCCAAAGAAGGTAAAATAGATAAGGAACTGCAAAGGACCAGAATTATGTAAGAAAATATACGATATTTAGTTACTGAAAAGTTTCTGCTTTTACAAATCATTTAATTATTATAAGGTAATATCTTGAATGGAAAATTTAAATCTTTAACGAAGAAAATATATTTTATTTATATAGGGATATTATGAGTGTCAATATAAAGCTAAGATATTTTTGTTCTTCGTAAAATAAAAATAAGTGAAAAATAACTTGAAATAATATTAATTATTTTTATCTGTAAAAGTGATTATTTCATAAAGGTTGTAATTTTGCACTTTTGCAAAGTATTCTGACATTAAATTTGAAATCTCCCTTCAATTTATCCGCATATAAATTAAAGATGCATTGAGATATAACAATTAATAGATGTTGGAGAACCAAAAATGCAAAACAAAATTATTTATTTATTGATTTTTAAATATAGAATGCATGGAAAACATATGAAAATTCAAAGCACTGTAGAGAATTAAATACAATGTAACATTTATGTATACTATAATTTGATCTTGAATTAAGTATGTGCTATTAAATTTTCACAGCACAGATGGAAGTGAGTTTTGAGCATATAGAAGAACTACACATTATAATAAATTCGTTGATGACAGCCCTTATTGGAACAGTTGTGATCCCTTCATTGTGGGCAGAATATGTGCGAACTTCAGAATTTCTTAAAACCAATTTAAAAATACATTTTTCGACATGGTAGACTGTTACATTAGAACCAGGAATGTGCTAAAGACGGCTAAAACAAGTAGTTAAAATGCAAGGTCAGCCTGTAATTATTTTAAATGGGGGAGACTAGCCATAACTTACTTTTGGTAAGGTATATTGTAAAGGCTTTATATTAAGGAAGTATAGAGAGTAAAACATTTTTCGGAATATGTCTAGAGGTTGGTTTCTAATGTCGAGTCATTAACCTTTTTGACTAATCTCGGATATTTTTTTCGAATGTATTTATGTCTCTATTGAATAATATTCAGAGTTTAATTTGATTACTCGTTATAATAATGTTTGTTGAATAGGCGTAAATACATTGTATTGAAACATGGAGTCGGAAAATCAGCATGGAATTTGGAATCTATATTAACTAAAAATAATTAGTTATGCCGTTTATTAATAGAGGTTTATAAATTATTGCAGTTCCTACAAATCATGGATTATTAATTTTTATCTATGTTGCTTGTTTATCCTATAGTTAAAATCAATATTGGAAGCATGCAACATATCTAAATTTTGGGCTTTCAGTAGGAGAGAAAATTCAGATAAAACAAAAATTTTGGGCCTTTGATGGGATAGCAGGACCTTTACTTACTACGATGGCAAGATTTTCTGCAACTGTGTTGACTGAATCTGCTAATTGGTTAACATTTAGCAGCACACCACTGATTGCGATGCATTCTTCAGACAAATGCACTGAATATCCCAGATGTTAAAAGTTTCAGTTGGCATCTTATTTTTTATGTGCACACTGTATGACTTTGTATTGTGGTTGACTTGTATTGTTACTGCATTAACTTACACACCTTTTTCTTTTCACTACACCCTTAAAAAAATTAACTTTAATTTAGTCATGATATCCAATTGTGAGAACAAAAATGCACACACAGAAAATAAGAAATCGTCCTAAGTACAAAAGCATAACAAGGGTTTGTATTGTAACAGGTTATTATTTTCTCTTCGAACTGTCTGAACTGTGTAACAGATAGTAGGTATCGTATCATCCAGCAAATTAAGAGGAAGAAAACAAAACTTTAATCAAAGTACTACTTTAGAGAAAATGCTGAATATATTTACCCAGTATTGTGAGAAAGTATTAGAGTATGGGAGTTATTTTTGTGTAGTATTTCATAAACAAAATTTATGATGGAAGTTCTCCACTTACTTAGTGGTTCTTTTTAAGCTACTACGCCGTAGAAACGTTGATGATATTGCAATACTTGTCTCACTACCTTAAAATACGAGGCGTATTTTTAAAGTAAGTACCTTTTTAAAATTTTTCCACGGCAGCGCTGTGGTATCGATTTTGAGCTTGCGCAATAACTTCCTCCATCCTTCACAAAGTCAGAAGTAGCTGTGAACGGCAATCATTTTGTGTTTTCTTATTGTGACAGCATTTCGAAATGTTCAAAACAATCAAATGACCCACCGATTGTGAAGTCCGACCAGTGATTCGTTTTTTTTTTAATGCGAGAAATGTTACACCAGCAGATATTCGTCACCAACTGTGTGAGGTTTATGGGGAAACAATAATGAGTGATGGAATGGTGAGAAAGTGGGTTAGACAGTTTATGGAAGGTCGTGAAAATGAGCATGATGAGCTGCGGAACGGCCGACCGTCTGTGGTCATGGATGATTTGGTGTAAGCTGTGGAAGCAAAACTTTGTGAGGACAGACATTCCACAATATTGTTCTTTCTTCGAATTTTCCACAAATTTAAAGATGAGTCCTCTACAACATTGTGACAGAACACTTAAGATTTAGGAAATTGTGCTCAAGATGGGTGCCAAAAAACTTTCTGATGAGCACAAGAACAGTGATCCACCTCTGCACTGACTTTTCTCAAGCGATATGCTGAGGAAGGTGATGATTTGCTAACACATATCGTTACAGGTGATGAGACACGGGTGTCTCACATCACTCATGAATCAAAGCAACAATTCATGGAGTGGAGGCACACAGCATCCCCAGTGAAGAAGAAATTCAAACAGACTACATCCACTCGCAAGATCATGTGCACAGTTTTTTGGGACAGACAAGGTGTTTTGTTTATCTCACCACCTGTAACGATATGCATTAGCAAATCATCGTCTTCCTCAGCATATCGCGTGAGAAAAAACAGTGCAGAGGTGGATCACCTGTTCTTGTGTTCATCAGAAAGACTTTTTGGCACCCATCTTGAGCACAATTTCAGAAATCCTAAGCATTCTGTCACAATGTCGTAGACGACTGATCTTGAAATTTGTGGAAAATTCGAAGAAAGCAATGATACTATGAAACGTCTGTCCTCGCGAAGTTTTGTTTGCACAGCTTGCACCAAATCATCCGTGACCACAGACGGTCGGCAGTTCCGTGGCTCATCATTCTCATTTTTACGACCTTCGTTAAATGGTCTAACCTACTTCCTCACCATTCCATCATTTATTATTGCTTCCCCATAAACCTCATACAGTTGGCGATGAATGTCTGCTGGCATAACATTTCTCGCATTCAGAAAATGAATCACTGATCGGACTTCACAGTCAGCGGGTCGTTCGATTGTTTTGAACATTTCGAAACGCTCTCACAAAATGACTGCTGCTCACAGCTGTGTCTGGCTTCCTAATGGATGGAGGAAATCACGTGCATGCTCGAAATCACTACAGCAGCGCTGCTGTGGAAAAATTAAAAAAACGGTACTTACTTTAAAAATACGCCTCTTAATTCATATAATCGAAGTAGTAGATGCTTATATTTGACATTAGGCAGTTCAGACGGAAAATAAAAACCTTGTACCGTACTTCCACATAAATGTGTGAATTTTTCTTCATAATAGAAATGTTTCAAAGATAATAGTACAATACATAAAAAAATCAAAAGTTAAAGCCAATATCTAACTGGTAATTTATGAGTAACATATAATTATTGATGTAAAAAAGAACAATTACTGAATTACAAACATAATATAGAAAGGACTGTTATCAAAATAAAATAGATCTCCTAACAACACAACAGATTTCTTTCACATAATCTGTTCTCTGCTGTATGTAAAGGATGCTAACATTTTGATCAAATTTATCCAATTGTCTCTACCACAAGATGAAAAGAAAACATTACTTGCATTAAATATGTCATTATTAAAACTAGTACCGTAAGTCATTTTTGGGGGAAATGTTTGTACTTTAAATCAAGTAGCTACAGAACATGGTGAATTTTAAAAATGTATATATAATTAAACTTTTATTTTCAGTGACTGGGGATTAACTCATAAAGAATACAAAAGATGTCACAAATTAATTATGTATTTAAAATGACATATTTTCATATTTCAAACTAAAAAATTATTTACTTTAGATTTGAGTTAAACTGATATCTGTACAAAAATATAAGTTGAGCAATTTTAATTGTACAATTAACATTATTTTCAATAATTTTTTAAGATATTAAGACTGTTTCTTTTATGAAAACCGAATTCTTGTAATATTTTCCTTATTTAAATATTTCTTTTTTTATTTATTTAAAAATTAAGTTGCTATGATTGCAATTACTTGTTGAGTATCTAAACTTTGGTTTTGTTGTTCACTTACCGGAAGGACCGCAGATTCAATCTGGCCGAACCTTGTCGTTCTCCAACTTTCCAATATTAGAAGTCCAGCATAGATCTTACCAACTGTCAGCTTGCCTTTGTTTAACTCTGGAACAATATTGGGCAAATCAGTTCCAACATGTGTCGTTGATTTACCATACCCACTAGGAGCAGGTACAGAATATTGCAATTTATGTAGAGTAGAAAGGTATTTGTAAGCATCAGTCTCAAACAAATTCATGATATAAATGTTCAATGATTATTGATTTTAATCATTACTAATGTACGATTGATTTTTTTCATTATGAAGAGAAACTTAAATTTTAAAAACGAAACTTTTAAGTTTCTATTTTTTGGTTAACACAATATTAATAATTATATTATAGTATTTTGCAGAAAATTTCATATGTATGGTACTTCCATACATAAAATTGTTCTATGCTTGCTAACTTCTTAAAATTAGACACTGTTCCAAATTAAAAAAGAAATTTATAACAAGCAATACACATTATTGAAAGCATGACTGTTTTATTATCCAAAATGTATTGCACTCAAAGGTACAATAAGTATGCAGAAAACAATCATCAGGGACACTGGTGTAGCTCAGTTGGCTAAGGTGCTTGCCTGCCGATCCAGAGTTGCGCTCAGGTGTGGGTTCGATCCCCACTTAGGCTGATTACCTGGTTGGATTTTTTCCGAGATTTTCCCAACCATAAGACACATGTCAGATAATCTATGGCGAATACTTGGTCTCATCTTGCCAAATACCATCTCGCTATTACCACACCAATCCCACTGACGCTAAATAACCTGCAGTAATTGATACAGTGTCGTTAAATAATCAAGTAAAAAAATTCTTCAGTAATGCCACTTATTTTTTTTCTCACCATGCAAGAGTGTCAAAAGATATGAGTATGTAGATCATAAAGTTACAATGACAAATTATGAAAAAAATATATAAAAAAATCAGTACCCATATAAAAATAGCTACATATAAGCTTAATCAGTAAATCTCTCCTCAAAAATCCGAAGTATTTCTTTCAAAGGTCACATACCAGTATCCAATATCAATTCACTGAAGCTATGCAAGATTTTTAACTTCCTGAATTCGTAGTCCATTTTGTATGAAAAATGAAGATGTGGAAAATACAGTTACAATATATTAGTCACCTATGGAATACAATACATGACATTCTTAAAAAAGAAAGTTAGAAAGAAACATAAATAAAGTTTTATAAAGCAATGGCTCTTTAGCCGATGTTGTGAAATCTTGCTTCTAACAGACAAAAACAAACAATGTCTGCAAACAGCAAAAATGGAATATTTAAGGAGAGTATTTAGTACAACCTACAAAATTATGACATTATATCTAAGAAACACAAAGTCTACAGTCTACACGAGATAGTATCAGACAAAAGAACTGTCATTAGAATATTAACAGGATGGAAGGAAAGGGAATAGAAACATAACTCAACAGAAGAAAATAAAGCAGGAGAATGAAAATTTATGTAAGACTACTGACAGTTACTGGTATTATATCCTTTATGTCAGAGAACTAGGTAACATTTTATAATACTCTCTTTTAGGATCATCCCTCTCAACATTTATGGTTTGTAATAAAGAAAATATATAAAAGTCATGTAGAAATATAATGATTATTAATTATAAGCTTATGGATTTCATTTTGATATATTTTCTCCAGTACCTGATGCATCAAGTGTACAAGTAGTATGGTGTTAACTACAAGAGTTACAAATGAAAAATAACAGTGAAAACACACACTTATTGATGGTCTTAACACATGTTAGTTTGATTTAATCAGATATGAATTGCAATTATAATTTTTTATTTAATGTTCCTTTTAACAAGTGCAGATATTTAGATGTGGTGATATGAGATGGTAATGGAGCACTAGTGGAATGAGGATTACAGAGAAATCACAAGCTACTCGAAGAAAACCTACCTCACAGCTACTTTTTCACAGGCTGGAACCTGTTCCTTTGATTTGAAGGTGTTTACTAAATGATAAGTTTCATTTGAGTTACATTTAAAAACTCCTTTACGCTATTTCTGATCGTGAAAATGGAGCATGGGAACAGCACGGGAAAACGAGCTATTCATCATTATTGCCATCTTTATTTTCTTCATTATTATCATTATTACGTGATTTCCATGACTGTTATTGTTACTTTTATTGTCATATTGGTTATCATCACTATCTTTATGACCGTTATTATTTTCGTTGCTATCATCATCATCATCATCATCATCATCATCATCATCATCATCATCATCTTCATCATCATCATCATCATCATCATCATCATCATCATCATCATCATAATTCTGAATAGCTGATAGAGTTGGACGTGATATAATATAAAGCAATTCATCCTTATTTGTTTAAAACTGATGCTTACAAACACTTTTATATTTCACACAAATTTTAATATTCTATTCTGGCTGCAATAAATTACAGCCATATTCACTTACCTGCTGAAAACACTCATATGTTTCTCATGTTAGAGAAATGTACCATTAACATTACTGAAGCCTCAGGTGTAGACACTAGTGTTACAGGTTCCTTTAATTACCTGTTCCATAGAACGTTCTTGAGAGGTACTGTATCCTATGGAGCTGGTCTTGTGGAAAATATTACGAGTGTAGTAGACTCTCGTTGTTCTGTACTAGTGGTACAGCGATTGTGAATAATAGAGAAATTGTGAAATTATGGAAAGAAAAATGAAAGTTGTACCTCGAAAAATACTGTTCCAACAACTTTTGTGTCCATCACACTTGGATTCTCCAGGATCTGAATCCTAGTTTATAGTGTGGAAAACAGACACTATCCATTCAGCTAACAGTAACAGAAACAAATACAGATTGTACATATATATATTACATACACACAAACATGCACATAAATGCCAAGATAGTAAAGATACATACCATCGTTCTTAGGTATAAGGAGATCTAACAGCTTCTTTGCTTGCAGTGGCCAGATGTTTCTTATAGTATCACGGAGTTCCTCATCTGCTTGGTCCATTTCATCAGCTGGAACAGTGATAAAGAATTTATGTCTCTCTCTTTAGCATCACCTTTCATCCACATTATTTGCTAAGAATACAGAATTTTGCAACAGAAACAAAATATACAGTTTATATTTCTTATAGGCTACTATCAACTTCTTCGATGATTCCGATAATTATATTTCTAATGAGTATATGAGTTTTACATTTCTGTCTATAATTTTGAATTTTGTCTAAAATTGGGTCAATATTTAATTCTTTCAAAATATCCAAATTCGCCAAGCACTAAATTACCACCCTTTAGAAACAAGATCTTTGGGCCATCTGCTGAAACGATAGAGTGAGACCGTAACAGGCCACCAGGTTTAATATGTGATAGGAAGAAGAAGATATTTCTAATGAATCATTTACTGGTATGTCTTTTTCTTGGAGGTGGTCAGAGTATTGTACAGCTTCGTATATTGCACATGGGAATGTGTTACGAATATATGACTGTCTAGTTCATCTTGGGAAAGAGGTGGTAGTCACTCGGCGCCAAATCTGGACTGTAGGGGGGTTGTTCGAAAGTCTCACACGTGTCTTTGTCCAATAAAGCCTTTGTGTGAGTAATGGTATGGGGCCTTGCATTGTCATGGAGAAGAATGACACCCTTGGAGAGCAATCTGCAGCATTTGTTTTGGATTACTCTCCAAAGCTTCTTTAGCATTTCACAATAAACATTTGTTGTTATTGTGGCCTCAGACATCATAAACTCTGTCAACAATACTCCTTTTTGATCCCAAAAAACTGTAGCCATCATCTTTCGGTTCGAGAATGTTTGTTTGAATTTTTTTTGGCTTGTTCGGGGATTGGGTGTGCATCCACTGCTTTGACTGTTCTTTGGTCTCAGCATTCACGAACTGTACCAATGTCTCAACTCCTGTCACGAATTTGTCCAGAAATTGATCACTATCATTGTGGTAACGCTGAAGGAACATTAAGGCCGAGGTCATTCTCTGAGATTTATGCTGGTCAGTGAGATTTTTCAGCACCCATTGTGCATAAAATTTGTGGAAACCTAACCTTGCTGTAACAATTTCATAGAGACTTGTTCTTGAAATTTGTGGGAAATTTTCAGAGAGTTCAGAAATTGTTCAATTTGTTGAACAAGTTCATCAGTCACAATTGAATGTCGTCCTTGACCTCCCTCATTGTGCACATCTTCACGTCCATTGTTAAATTTTCTGCACCAGTCCCGTACAGCACTGTCACTCATAATGTTACCGTAAAGACGACACAATCAACGGTGAATCTCAGCAGCGTTAACTCCTTCTGCGTGAAGAAATCGAATAACCCAACAGACCTCACAACTCGCAGAATGGGTAATAATCCCGTCAATTATTAACAGCTGTTTCTTACAGAATATGAACGGAAATGAGAGCGCAATGCACGGGAGCATTATTACGTCTTTACTTGTGGCTACTGCGCAAGCGCCATCTTCCTGCGACGATCTAGCAATCCACAATCGACAACCAGAAATTGACTTCTGAATAGCCCTCATACAAGTCACCTTAATTTATTACTCGTCAAATTAATTAATTACATGACACAACTTAGATAATTACACTGTACCTACAATTTAATTTCGGCCTAATCTTTTTAACTTTACCTTAAATATATTGATTTGAAGAGGACCATCCTGAAATATTGCCGCAGGTAAGTTGTTCCAATCTACTATTCTGCAGTTCACAAAGGAAAATTTTTACCACGTCTGTTCTTTGTTTTCTGCATTTGAACTTTATAATATGATCAGCCCTGCCTATGTATAATGGTGTCACTAATCTAGCATTGATGTCGGTCCATGCTTTGTGTCCCATTTGTGCCTTAAACAATGCGCTCAGCCCGGCTTTTCGTCGCCTTGATTTGAGAAATTCCCACCCTAAGTCTTTTACTATCTCTTCGCCATGTCCCTTCCCATTTTGACATATTTTGCTGCCCTGCATTGGGCTTTTTGTATCGAATCAATTTGGTTTTGTCTGAACGGATCCCAACTTACAGCTCCATATTCCATTACTGGGTGAACAAGGGTTTTGTACACTAATTCTTTTGACCTTATTCTTAAATTAAAAATATAGTTATAAGAATGACCACAAACAACTGACGATGTGAAGAATATTATAATCACCAACATCAATGGATTTAAAGAAGAATTGTTGCAGCTAACTACAGGAAACAGGGACTGACTGGTAAAGATGTGTGTACAGGAAAGAGGAGGTCATTTTCAACATCTATCGTCAAGGTAACAATTCTCCCACAAATACTTTATGTGTAGAAAGAAATTGCACTCTCGTAGTTTTTATCAAACAGAAATAGGGATATTTTAAAAACCACCAGTTTTATATGGATCATTCTGTATTTGCTATTCAAATGGTATGAAATGCGTAAAAATATCACGTTTTCATTTGCTGCTTATATTTAACTAAGGCGTATATCTTTGCTTGAAAAATAAACAAGTTACAAATTACTTGAATTTTCCATTAGATAAAGATGCATGATATTCTTGTTACTGTGTTTAGTCAAATGTCCAAAGACAGGTTTGAACTTAATAAATGAAACCAATAAGGCATCACTCATGAGGCAATTAAGCCAGGAGATAATGGGCTATGGTGGCCATTTCCTTTTCACCTCCAATGCATACATCACTGACTAGTAACATATTACATTAGTCAGACTTCAGATGTAACACAAACAATTGTTCTTCCTCTGACACATATCACCAAGTGAGATGTATTGCCTGGTAACAGATGTACATATCAGCCAGAACCTCAATCAGAAGTAATGCATGATGATCCTCTACCAATTCCCAAACCCCTGAATGACGAAACAATGATTTTCTCTCTTGAAATTGGTCTACCAGTTCTCTTAATCCCGACTTGGTGTATTCAGAAAAAACTCATTTAATTTCAGTCTGAGATAAACAATCCTGAGAAAAATCTGAGCCTCATAAAAAATCGAAGATGAATTGTTAGAATCTTGACTAAAGGGGGAAAATCCTTTAGCCTGGCATTAAAATCATAATCTAAAGAAATAATCATCAAAATCTGTACATTTCCTTTTTCATATGCAATGTTATTGTTTATTGTGATAATGTGAATGGACTATTTGTAGAACTGCGGATATATTTTATTTCTCTTCACATATAATTATATTCTAAACTAAGTTTAAAGTAGTAACAGTCATTACACAATGAAAACATTTACTCTCTGTAGAATGTACCTACAGGTCTGCTATGAAAATGAAACTCACTAGAACATGGGTTTTCCCCTTGAATATATGGACAGGAAATATGTAAGGGCCTCAAAGTATATTATATTTAGGATAGAAATGCAATCTGTTGTTTTCTGAGATCAGAAACATTATGAGTTCAGACAGTAAGCCCTTTGAAAAAACGTTTAGTACCAAGTATGAATATCCTGTTGCCACTATTACACACCCTCTTATTTAATGAAAAAGCTTTCTTAAGCTATGAATAAAGAATGGAGAGGATTTCAGTATTTGAAGGAAAGGTTTCCTTGATTGATGGAAGTCAAATTAAAACAAGGTACATTTGCATTGCATTACAAATTGAGATTATCATGGATGTTTCTGTATTTCAGGCAAAACTCATTAACACCTAAAAGCAACGTGACTTGCTTGTAAAGCTGTTTACGTGAATTAATGAAAGGTGTAAAAAAGATGGCTTGTTAAAATGATATAGGAAATCTATCAAGAGGAAATTAAGGCCGAAATCCAAATAGCTGATTATGTTTTTATTATAGCTGACGAAACTACTTATGTTTCGTCACTGTTTCAAATAGTGATTGTATTTCAGTATGTAAGAGATTTTGTACCTTTCTAAATCCCTTGGGAAACATATATTGTTTTTTCGTAAAAATTTTCCCTTTAACTGTAATTCCATAATAATGGGAGAAAATCCATAATAATTACGGACAATCTGCAATAGTTGTCACCTCTGTTTATTTCATAATGATGATAAATGTTATGTACATAGCAAAGTAATATATACTGGTACCGGTACTGTACTTGAAGATAAATGATTCCATTTAGTTTATAGCCATGGTGCTGCACCAATCTGATTCCTAAGAAGCAAGTAAGGAGATAGGTTTGGAAGTAAATCCCGAAAAAACAAAGTATATGATTATGTCTCATGACCAGAACATATTGCAAAATGGAAGTATAAAAATTGGAAATTGAAAAGGTGGAAAAAATTCAAGTTTCTTGGAGCAACAGTAACAAATATAAATAACACTCAAGAGGAAATTAAACGCAGAATAAATATGGGAAATGCCTGTTATTATTCGGTTGAGAAGCTTTTGTCATCCAACCTGCTGTCAAAAAAGCTGAAAGTTAGAATTTTTAAACAGTTATATTACCGATTGTTCTGTATGGTTGTGAAACTTAGACTGTCACTTTGAGAAGTTAAGGGTGTTTGAGAATAAAGTGCTTTGGAAAATATCTGGGTTAAGGAGGATGAAGTTACAGGAGAATGGAGAAAGTTACACAATGCAGAACTGCATACTATATGCATTTCTAGATTCACCCATACATGCTACATGTCGCCTACTCATCTCATACGTCTGGATTTAATTTTCCTAATGTTTGAGATGAGTAGGGCATGTAGCATGCATGGGTGAATCCAGAAATGCATATAGTGTGTTAGTTGGAAGACCTAAGGGGAAAGACCTTTGGAAAGACCGAAACATAGATGGGAGGTTATTAAAATGGATTTGAAGAAGTTGGGATATGATGGTAGGGACTGGATTAATCTTGCTCAGGATAGGGACCAATGGCGGACTTATGTGAGGGCGCCAATGAACCTTCAGGTTCCTTAAAGGCCATTTGTAAGTTACAAGTAATTAAGTATTCTCTTTATAGTACCAGTACTTAATTATAGTGAAGAAACAAAACATAAAATTCGATGTGTTATATTAAAAGAAAATATCTAGGGTAAAAATTAGATCAGGCAATGTGTTTCTACTTACCACTCCTGACCTTAATGCTGAGGTTCTCCCTGATAAGAGCGAACAGTGTTGTTGTGAAGTTGACTTTGCCCTCATCGTCGACTGGCATGTTCATGCGGATCAACTTCTTGTATGCCAACCTGTTGGGGCACTTGTTGCCAAATCCCAATGGTGGATCCATGTTTTTCAACATGTCATACATTTCAGTGTAGTGAATTTTACCCCTGTGCAATAGAGAAGACAAAAAGTATGAAATATGGAGATTTACACAAGAACCACAGTTCCCTTGCATTATTTACTTAAAATAATGACTTTTTTCTTTAAAAAATTACATACAGTATAGAAGTCTTGTTGACACATTGTTTATTGGAAATTTTACACCCCAAATGTTTGCCAGCCAGAATGTATATGTGTGTGTGTACATGTTCGCATGTATATACAAAGGTCGTTTTGAAAGTAAGTGGCACTTGAGAACTAAACAGAAACAAGAAGATGTCAACTTAGGTTTATCAGATCATAATGGAGTTCTTCTACATTTTGCCCTAGGAAAAAGAAAATACTGTACTGAATACTTTAAACGCCTCTTGCAAAAGGAGACTTGGGACAATACAGTATATTCCATGAACCAGATGTTAACTTTAAAAGAGAATTCTTGAACATAATAACTCACTATTTCAACCAGGAATTCCTAAAATTAAAAGTTTATCAAAACAACAAAACTAACAAACAAGGTACCTACCCATAAAACATGGATAACAACAGGAATCCTAAACTCTTGTAAGAGAGAAAGACTTTTAAGTAACATTAATAAAACTACAGATAACCAAGAATTTAAAATATACTTTAAAAAATACACAGCTATCCTCAAAAAGTTATCCTAGAAGCAAAAAAACTATATATCGTAATATTAATTTTATTTTAAAAGCAGAGAATAGATATAAAGCCATTTGGGAAGTCATAAACAAAGAAACGGAAAAAAAAGGATAGAAAATATCAAAATAAGAGTACAAAACAACACACTAACAGATCCAAAGGATGTGGCAGAAATTTTCAATGAATATTTCACCAATATGGCAGAAAAACTAAATCAAAACATGATCCCACCATTAAATTACAAATCTGTGCCAACAGGTAGCCTATAGCTAAAACAATTTTTCTATCCCCTGTTAATAATGACGAAATCACCAAAATTATTCAGTGCCTAAAAATATATATTTCCATGTGGTGCCGATGGAATATCAGATTCTGCAATAAAAAGTTGTGCACCCTTCATTTCTGTGCCCCTAGCTGACATATGTAACAATTCTTTATCAACAGGAATCTTTCCAGAATGTTTAAAAATAGCAAAAGTCCATCCTGTCTTTAAAAAAGGTAACAAACAAAACATGGAAAATTATAGACCAATATCATTGCTCTCAGTATTCTCAAAAATCTTAGAAAAAATCATGCATAATAGGCTAGTTCCTTTTCATGAATCGCAAAATGTTTTTTCAAACTTTCCATTTGGCTTTCGGAAGAATCAGACAATAAAAGATGCTCTCTTTTCCTTCATTGAAAATCTTCTCGAAGCAAAAGATAAGGAAGAAAATAGTCTTGGTCTCTTTATAGACCTCAGTAAAGCCTTTGACATGGTAAACTATGATCTATTAATAGCTAAATTAGAGTCGTATGGCATAAGAGGCCTAGCAGGTAATTGGTTTAAATTATATCTAGACAGTCGAAAACAATTTGTAGAAATAAACACAATACATTTGACTTCCACCTCTATGAAACATGGTGTTCCGCACGGCTCAGTTCTTGGACCAGTGCTTTTTTGTTATTTATTAATGATCTCCCAGATCATATACCTCTTGCTAAGACAGCTTTGTTTGCTGATGATACAAATATGTTATTTAATTCTAATGATAAAAATGAGTGGGGGTCAAGGGGTAGTATGTGATCTCAAGGGCACACAATCTGCTGATGGTTGTGTGCTATTCAAAAGCTTGAGAAATGCCATTTATTCCTACCAAGCCATATCTATGCACTTCCTCGTAGTGGCCCTGGAACCGTTTTATGGCTAAGCATACAAGGACGAAAAAGTGAGTCCCTGACACTATAATTGGGAACTATCAGCTAAGGGAGAAAACCCTAACAGAAAATCATCGGCCACCCAGGATTGCTGGATGGTTGGGCTTAGGGCTGACGACCCCATCCCAGAAAAACCCACTGTTACGAATTCCAAAGTAAAAATGGCCAACTTTATTGGTGCACGAATGTGGACAGTCAAGGCCAGAAGTAGAGACGGCTGGAATAAAATACTGAGGAAGACTAGGACCCTCAATGGGTTGTTGAGCCGATGATGATGATGATGATAAAAATGAGTTGCTAAGTAAAGACGATCAGAGCAATGGCTACCTCCAAAACTGGCTTCAGCAAAATAAGCTACAACTGAATGATAGTAAGACTGTTACATACTCTTTAACAATAGTGGTGATCAAAATTCATGGTAAAGACATAATGGAAGTTAAAAATACAAAATTCCTAGGCATCTGGATTGACTCTGCTTTAACCTGGAATTATCATGTTGAGAAGATTATAGAAAAATTGATCTGCTATATATATGCTTTGAGAATTTTAAGCAAAACAATTTATAATAAAGTTCTCAGAACTATGTTTGGCTATATACATTCCCAGATTCAGTATGACTACCATTATGTGACGCAAAGCAAAATTACGGAAATTTTTAAGCTACAGATGAAAATTATAAAAATTATGAAACAAGTACCTATAAGGTCGCAAAGTAAAGCAATTTTTAGAGAACTCAAAATTCTGCCCATGCCTTGTATGTACATTCTAGAAACAATGTCTGTCATTCATAAAAACAAAGCAAAATTCAAATTGAATTCAGACTACCACATGTATCAAACAAGAACATCAAGTCATATCCATTTGTCCACTCATAGAATTACCACAAGTCTTAAAAATATTTTACATAGAGGCATAAACATGTATAATAAAATTCCAAGCTTCATAATAAGTAGTAAACAAAAGAAATTTCAAAGCATAGTCAATAGGTTGCTGCTGCATCATATGCCATATACTGTAGAGTAAGTTATGTCTTTAGACATTGCATGAAAGTACTAAATGTAATTGTGAAGGCATATAGGTCGTTACTACTATTAAAACATTTCTATTATTATTATTATTATTGAGATTATTTTTGTATTATCTTAGTTGTAATCCTTCTTAATTCGTGTCAGTAGATGTCCTGCAATAACAATGTTACAACGTCATAAATATGCCAATAGTATAATCAGAAACTAGATTAAGAACTAGAAATAAGATTGATGAAGCCATGATTTGTAAAAATCTTTATGGTGAATAAATTACTACTACATGTATTTATTATACCTAACTTTTACATTTATAATCATGGTTATTTTTTCATGTAATCACCATTGCAATAGTCCACGCCTGTGGAGTAATGGCTAGCACATCTGGCTGCGAAACAAGGTGGCCCGGGTTCGATTCCCGGTCGGGGCAAGTTACCTGGTTGAGGTTTTTTCCGGGGTTTTCCCTCAACCCAATATGAGCAAATGCTGGGTAACTTTCGGTGCTGGACCCCGGACTCATTTCACTGTCATTATCACCTTCATATCATTCAGACGCTAAATAACCTGAGATGTTGATACAGCATCGTAAAATAACCCACTTAAAAAAAAAACCATTGCAATTAAGACATTTACCGTAGTATGACATAAGATATCCATTTCTTTACTGCTGCTTTCAGGTTCTCATTCACAAAATGGTGTCCTCACAAGCTAACAAACCACGTCTTTTGTTTTTGACCTTTGCTACAATTTTGTCAGGATTTCATAGAAAGCCTAAGCTTTGGCATTAACTGTGGTTTCTTGCTACAGGAATGGTGGCCATGACTTTTTTGTCACAAATGAGTTTTTTTTTTTTTGGCTTGAGGAAACCTATGTGAATTCACCACATCAACTGTTGCTTCATTTCCACATTTGAGTATGAAATCCACGTTTCATGACTAGTAACTATGTAACTGAGGAATCTGCCATCTACCTCGCACTGAAGGAATGTCAGAGCTGAAGCCATGTGGTGACTTTTGACAAATGGCCATCAAAATCTCTGAAACTCTCCTAATTTTTAACTAATATTTCACAACAAATAATTCTACGAGCTTACAAAGTGACATATAGCTTTTCAATCATTCATTTAACAGAATGCACATGTACAGTAGTTCCCCCCCTCCCCAAACAAAAAAATAGCTGGTTGGAATTTTCTAAGTCTGAGAAAAGCGGATTTGAGCATGTGTGGGAAGGCCTCAGCTGAGTTCAGAAGACAGTATGTTTTAAAGGGTTATGTCTTAATAGTTTCAATCTAGATATGCAGTACCGGTAACAAAGGCCAAATCATTTCTTGGCAACATTCTATATTGTAACAAATGACCAGCCTCATGATCTAGTGGTCAGAGCTTCTGGCTATAGTTCATGAGGTCCCGGGTTCGATTTCCGGTCAGAGCACAGGAATTTTTCCTTAAAGGGGATTATTCCTGTGTTCGTCCATGGTCTGGACTTTAGGTTAAGTTTAGATTTAAGACCTCTCCTGGCACCACATCATCATAATCATCCTATCACATCATCGGGGTAATGTAACTCCGCCTTCCAGGCGCCCCAACCTCAGAAGTGGGTTACAATTAAGCCACAGCAAGGAGAGAAGACCAGAAATGTCGAAAAGACAACAACAAAAAAAATATTGTAACAAATGAAAGTGGTAAAAAAAATTAATAAAGTATCCATTATAGTAAGTTCGAAATGCTCACTGCAGTAGACATATTTACTTAGATAAGTGTCCGCAACTAAAGACTACAGAGTGACTGAGATTTGGCTCTATAATATTTTCGTCATGAGTTCAAATCCAGATCGTGACATAATTAATTAATTCTATTCTTTTAACATGTCTATGATACAATCGTATAATTTTAGTGATAATGTTGAGCTTACCTAAGAATCCTCTAAATATTTCATAAATATTTATGCCAGTTTTATGACAACAAATGGATTTTGGTTTTCAGGATTGAGTTCAGTAGGTTAATTACTGTTTGTTATGTTTCCTACATTTTAATACGATTATTACGTTATTAAGCAGTGAAATAACATGTGTTTGAAGCTAAGCTACCATAAACACGGCTTATTTTTTAAATCTACTGTAGGATCTATTTCATTAATAGCAAACACCATACAGATCTTGCAGCAGGCACTGTCTTCACTTTGAGAGTACACAAGTCATTTTATAACTTTTTCAGCCAAGAAAAAGAAAATATTCTGTTTTGACCACCAATCTGCTGACACATGAATTCAAAATTTTCTTCTAGTACCCAAATGTTCATAAAAATATCAGATTTTTCACAATAATTTAATGTTAGGCCTGTGCTTTTTTAAAAAATGAACACATTAATATCTTTGACACGATTTAATTCTGACATCACTTGCGGTTGGCATACTACCAGTAATACTATAGCCTGATTGAATGACAGGAATATGTTTACTTACAGCTTTATATTAAGACTCACTACTAGTTATTTCATTTCCACTATCACCACACTGTTTCTTGAACTTTACACTACAGACGTTCGTTATTTTGTTGAGTTTACGTTTCTGCCTCATCATGGCACAAACTTTCATTCACTCATTACTCAATACAAAAATTTAAAAAACTCCTCTTCTTCTCATTTCGCTTTCAAGTTTGTCAAAAGTTGTGCAAAGATGGTGATACGAAATTTATTCTGACATCTCCATCACTGGATACCTTCTTTCTGATACATCTACGAGTTTGAGCTGCTTTGTAATTAACACCTGGTAGCATTTCCTTTGTAGCTGCGTAATATCTTTCAAATTCATCTCGTGAAGTGCACAGTCAGCTAATGATTCATACAGATATTTTTAAGTTCACATTCTCATTCTGTGGAACTTTCTTTTCTCCGTGAAAAGTTTGCAAACTCTCCTCCTAAAAATCCAATATAAAAATGAATTCTAGCTCTTGCAAATTATTTTCAATATTATTTACTTCTCTTGTAGTGTCTCCCTTTTGTAATTGGGCTTCAATTGTATTCTAATGCTTCGAAAAATTTTAAGGAAAGATTTAAAAATAGCTGCTGTTGCCATGGCATGTGTCTCCATCTATTATCAGAGGGAAATGAGATTTTAAGACACTTTCATTTCCAATACAATCTTTCAGGATTTTCCAGCAGCTGATTGAAGCTGAAAACAAGGCATTCAGGAACTGCACTGCAGAAAAGAAATTAATCACCTCTCGACAATACTGAACAGCACTTCGGCCTACCAGGTTTAGTGGATGGACTGTACAGAGCCCTTATGTCTTTTTTTTTATTGGGTTATTTTACGACGCTGTATCAACATCTAGGTTATTTAGCATCTGAATGAAATGAAGGTGATAATGCCGGTGAAATGAGTCCGTGGTCCAGCACCGAAAGTTACCCAGCATTTACTCGTATTGGGTTGAGGGAAAAACCCGGAAAAAACCTCAACCAGGTAACTTGCCCTGACCGGGATTCGAACCCGGTTTTTTAGCCGACGTATTTCTACAGAGCTTGGAAGACAAACATATCGATAAACTTGCTGCTAAACATAACATCATTTCTTACAACAGATATGTTGACGACACCTTGTTAGTTTTTGAGAGTCATGCTGACACCCATGAAGGTATCTTGCATTCTTTTAATAGTTTACATCCTAACTTAAAATTTACCATAGAACTTGAATGTAACAAATCTATACATTTCTTAGACTTAAAAGTCATCAGAAAACATAAAGGTTTTGATTACGATATCTTTAGAAAACCTACAAACACTACCCATACTATTCACTGCCAATCCAGTCATCCCCAGTCTCATAAGCATAGTACTTTCGTTTTCTTAATTGATAGATTGTTGAATGTCCCCCTTTCCAAGAAAAATTATTTAAAAGAATACAAATATATAGTAGGACTTGCAATAGAAAATGGATTCAATAAAAAATTGATAGATAGACTTCTTTCTAAAAGAAAATCTCTTTTAAACAAGAGTTCAGATATTACGCTCATGCCCTTGACTGATACTAAAAAATCTAAATACTGGAACACAATGTCTTTTTATAATAATGTATCATACAAGTTGCATAATTTTTTCAAAAAAGAAAATGTAAAGGTCTCTTTTAGAACAGGTAATAAACTTAATAATGTTATTTCAAACAATATTTGTAACTTTGATAAATATGCTGGTGGTGGAGTGTACATGCTGCATTGTAAGAATTGCCCAAAAAAGTATATTGGCCAAACTAAAAGGAATTTTAGGACTAGATATTCTGAACATAAAGCAGATTTCCGTCACAATCATAATAAATCCAAATTCACAACCCGTTTGATTGAGAACAACCATGAACTTAAAAAAATGTCCGACGCTTTACAGATTTTAAAACCCATCAGTAATGGAACTTTTAATTTAGTTGCTGAAGAATTTTACATAGCTAAATCGCTTAATAATACTGTTTCATTAATTAATGAACAATTACCTAGTTCCGGTAACCCCTTATTTAAATTAGCCAATGGAAACTCTTCTCACTGCGGCACGTATCCCCCTCCACTTACGTCATGACTTTTTTTCTTATACTGTGTTATTGCACCAGTCATTACCATGCTACCGACCAGGCAACATTACTTCTTTTTACTACTCCAACACCAAAGATCTCGTAAGTGGTTTATCGCCACTTCATTTTTCTTTCTGTTTCTATACAGGTCCCTTCACTAAAACTTATTATTGATTTTTGCAGATTTTACAATGTGCTGCCACGTCGTGATGACTGATGCAAAACAATATTTTAATTTGTTATTCTTTTAACTGTCTGTGTCTCAATTTTAAGCTGCATATATGTTTTGCAGACTTCAATTTTTAAACAAATTTTGTTCTATAAGCTGCATACATGTTTCTGCAGGCTTTAACTCCAAATACTTTTATGTATTAATTTTTTAGACCTCATGAAGGTTTACTGTCATATATATATATATATATATATATATATATATATATATATATATATATATATATTCGACTGTTCATAAGTCAAATTTTGCTTGTTCTTCTTATCATTGTAGTTTTTTTATATTCTCACATCATGTACCTTAACATATTTCGATGTTACTTGTCCATCTACGTCTTTATATGAAAAGCTTAATATCTCGTAAGTCTGACCTGAAGATGCTATTATAATAGCGAAAGAGCTAGTCAAAGATGCGTTCATGTAACCTATGTAATATTTTGTATTTTGAATAGACAGTTATTGAAGGACTTTTGATATTTATTTCTTTAAACAAAATGACCTTAATGACTGTGTAATTCAGGTGATAAATTAAGAAATTCAGAAATAATTTTCTATATGTAATTTCAGATCAGTTCAAACTGATGAAACATTAGACGTATCTAATCAGTTTAGACGAAAGTTAAATTTTACTATTGCGTTGGTGATACTGTTCAAGAAATATGGTACTGGTATTTGTGGAATTCTACGGTGTCTACAAATACCGGTACCAAATTACTTGCAGACTAGCTGAAGTTATTTTTAGTGATTTTAAGAAAATGGGGTGTTAAACCCACACTGAAACTGCTATAATGGGAAGTTTCAATGTATGCAAAGAATCATAAAACAAAAATTTTCAATGCAATGTTCACTTACTATTATGCACAAATTCGTTTGCTGCTCTCAAGTGGTTAAAAAAACAATTAGAAAGTGCGACTTGACTGCCACATATAGTCTGAACCATTTGGGAAGACATAAAATAAAATCGCTATGAAAATTATATCAGGAGTGATACAAAAGTTATTTTAGTTCCAATATATCATTAAAAGCGCAGGAGTTTTGTATCATTCTTTTTACGAACATAAGAAGTCACACTGCCACGGATCCTTGATCTCCAGAGAACAAGGTGCTGGTGCAGGTGTTACGTGCTGTCTCTTCTCACTTTATAGATCTCTTGGGTATGGAACAACAAGTTTTGATGGAGAAATCATTGCAATAAGTGAAAGTCTCAGGAATCTTCTATGCCACATCAGTAAATTTAAAAATGCAGTTATATTGTCAGACTCCAAAGCAACTATTCTATCAATAGTCTCTAAACACACACCTTCATCTCAAACAGCAGAAATAACTAAAATGCTCTCTCAATTAATATCACTCAATAAAAGAATTGTATTCCAATGGATACCATCCCATTGTGGAATCCTGGGAAACGAGAATGCGGATGCTTTAGCAAAGAAGGGCAGCACTGCTACTTACAGACCTGTTACTAAATCTACGTATTACTCTGTGAAAAGATTTATTAAATCTACATACTTAGACTTCAACAAACAAAATTTGATAACACAATCCCAAGGGAAAAAAATGGAACTCTCTGCATCAAAATCCACAGTTAATTCCTGATTTACCACGAAAATCGTCTGTAGCTGCATTTAGATTGGCAACAGGCCATGATTGTTTGGCCAAACACTTGCATAGAATTGGAATATATCAGTCCCCTAACTGTCCATTGTGCAACTCAAACCAAGAAATGGATTCGGAACACCTCAAAATCTGTGCTTCAGTGGCTGGCCATGATAATATCTTTGAAAAATATTGGAGTGCAAGAGGTCAAATGACTTTATTGTCAAACGCCTGGCATTAGAAAACAACAACACTGCCACTTAGCAATGACTGAATAAACAAAATGTCGTTTATTGCAAGGCAACTAGTAACTTCATTTTAACAATGAGGATGATGTTTGGAGAGCTCTAAATTATAAGTCGATAAGGTTATGGTATCTCACATCTGAAGAAAGTGGATCTGTTAATATGCCATACACTGATGGCCATAGGCGTGATTTCGAAATCGAAGCTGCTGTTGGTACTGGTATTAAGCAAGTTCCAAGAAGAGCCTTACAAAACTGTCCATAGAAAAGGCTATGCTATACACAACTTGTCAATGTTACCTGAAACTATCTCTACAGCATGCAATATGTTCAGGCATTAAGCGATGTCTCCTGAAACAGATCACATTTTATTTCTCATACCACAGCTGCAACAGAAAAACAACATAGGGATGGTGTTCCAGCAGTATGGCCCATCACCTCATTGAAGAAAAGAACTTCGTGAATAACATTTGACATTGACTGGTGAGGTATTGTTGGCCAATTGCATGGTATCCAAATTCTTCAGACCTGATGCCATTTCGTTTCTTTGTTTGGGCTTTTTTTCTATGCACAGCAGCCCAGGCATATTGTTGGTCTCAAAGCAAAGATTGTCTCAATTTTTGGAAAAACTACCCAAGGTATTATTGGTACATTAGACATGGGAGAAATAAACCTCGTGACATGAATTCTGCTGTGCAAACAATGGTGGCATACTAAGGTCTAATTGGGCAGAACTCCCATCATTCATGTATTTACAGATTATGAAAAATAAACAGCAACACGTCTCATGTTATAGCATTTTTAGTTTATGTCTTCCCAGACAGATCACTCTGTATTTCAGTAAATTGCCAAAGAGAACTAACTCAACTGCTGACAGATGCAAGTTTCAAACTACCTGAGATATGGAAGTATAGTTTTTCAGGTAAAGCTCCCTGTGAAGCACACTTGAATAATTTCAAGGGAAAAATTATTCCGGGGCCAGTTATCGATCCCGGGGCCTCTGGTTCAATGTACCAGTGCTCTACCAACTGAGCTACCCAGGAACTCCACCCGACACCGTCTCAATTTTTCCCCTTATATCCACACAACTCGAGTGAGCTGACAAGATGCCAGAGACCCACATCGACTGCACACAAACTCTGTATGACTTTGAATTGTGGTTTTCTGTCAACGTACATACAATAATGTATATATTATGCAAGTCTAGTTTTTCAGGTAAAGCTCCCTGTAAAGCAGACTTGAATAATTTCAAGGGAAAATTGTTCTGGGACTGGGATCGATCCCGGTACCTAAGATATGCTCAGCATGCAAAGCAACAGAAGTTAAAAGTCCTTAAATGATCTCATATAGATTCTTGATAATGATGATGAATGTGTTAATGGATCGACAGAACTTGGTAAGTGTTAGAAGACCTAGGTTTCTCTATGTGTTGTACTACTTGTTCAACAAGATATCTTACTTCACAAAGCATTCATTTAAAGTTCTGCAAGCAAAATGTACATCTAATGTAAATATATGTAACTGTAAAATAAAAGTAAATTGCATAACCATAAAAATCTGCAAAATGAAAATAGCTAATGAATGTATTCAGGCCAGCAAAACTTTGAACATCAACGAGTATTACTTTTAACACTTAACACTTTAATATAACTTACGAATTAGTTAACACAATGGGAATACATTTCGAAAATTTAGAAAACTTGCATTCTTTTGAATTATTACAAGAAAAAAATTAAGACATATGACAAAACTTTTGGAATAGTGAAAATTAATCAATCATTGAAAATATGTCCTTTCTTCAAGTGAGTAATTAAATTATTAATATGTGGATGTGTAATCCTGATAAAACCAAATACATCTGTCACCACAAATAATATATTTTGGGCAACCAGCTTAATAAAGTTTATCAACAAGCAACGTGTCTAATTCGTTTTCAAAGAGTCAAATTTCACGAATTGTTTCACTGATCTGTTCAAAGAGAAGGAAAAGTACCATCAGACAATTTACAAGAATACATAAGTTAAATCCTAGATTCCCCAGCCAATTATATCCAGCTTTACCACTGCTCAGTAAAAATATTAAAATATGAACTTAATGAGTGTATCCTAGAATCTGATATCTTTTTGTAGTGTATTATTACGAAAATTCTACCTGAAGTACAGAGTTATGTCAGAATTTACAACATAACAGCAGCTTGAATTGTTTTCTCTTCGTGTTTGTCTGCAATGTTTAAAATTAAGTTTTTAATTTACACCTAAAAGTTTTATCAAGTAAGATGAACGTTGAGTACTCACGTAGCATTTGGGTCGTACTCGGCCCATATTCGGACAAACTCGTCCAAGTGGTGAGCGCCCAATATGGACGAATCTCTCGTCAAGTAGTCGAAGTTGTCCATGATAACAGCCACAAACAGATTCAACATCTGAAGAAGGAAAATGTTCACATGATCTTTGCTTTACTTACAATAAATTGAGGACAGTGATTTCAAACTTTAGTCACTACAACAATACACAAGTGAAGTATTGGGCTAACATTCAAGTAAAGTATGAGAAATATGGATTTTCTTATGTACAAACAGTAATTCCTGTTGTGGATATACATAAACTGTAACGATATTCCTTTGCATTTCGTTGAAAGTTAAGATCACATTCTATTGGCACTTACTGAACTTACTGCTGAAGTCATTTTGAGCAAAAAGTTCAAATGAGCATGGGCTCATATCCTAATAGTTACGCATTGTTCTCCATTTTGAGAAATAATCACTGTGAATCAGACTTTCAGCTCATCTGCAACCCTATCAAGCATAGCTTGACTTGGCGCACGTGATTAATAAAGCACTTGGTTTTTATGGTCCACAAAATATAATTATAATTTTTTTTAACATTAAAATACAAATGTTTTGAAACTTAACAAAAAAAATAAATAAATAAAAAAGAAATAAAAAAAAATAAACTTCCAGCAATCTATATTCAGAACTGTGTTTTGAGGAAATCGTAATTTTTAGTATTTTATATTTTGATTTCATAATAATAATTACTACTGCTAATTTTCTCAACAGTACAACTATTATAGCACCGTAATTACTTCAATCAGAATGAAGTTCTAACAACGGCTGTTGATATGAAATGTTAAAATATCTATCTCATAGAATATTTATAAAAATTTGTACTAATATTCATGCTGAGTTAGGTACTGTAAATGATGTTAAAATCATAGGTTTTGGAATATATCTTTAATTTGCTTCAGTTATATAAACTGTCGTGAAGATAAAACAGTAAGGAGTTCTGAAACACTGGAGATGTTTTATTTCACAACTACTACTACCAGTACTAACAACTACCCTAGACTGAACTGTCATCAAAACTTCAATCTCACAACATAATAGTAGAAATTCGACTATCGTTACTTCTTTTAGTCAGGTTATATATTTCTTGTCAGTAAATTCGATTTGGAAAAATTGTAATTATATGAGTACTGGTACATTACTACTGAATGATTAAAAATTGTACAATCTTGAGGTCTGCTAATTACATGCCCATGTTTCATAATGATATAAATCACACAGCTGGACGAAGTCATTTTGAAATTAGTTTAGACTGTTGAATTACAGCCAGTGAAAGATTTTTGTATGCAAATAATGCAGTTTCACTTTACACAAAATGACTCGAAAAGTGCTAGAATGTGAAAATAATAAAGAACTTTACAATTTGTTTTTCTTCACAAATAATATTAAATGCTATTTTTATTTACAATAAGATTGTGGTAAGGGATGGTATTTCTTGTAATAACATTTTTGTTCGAAGTTACAACATAATGTATAGGAATACCGGTATGTAGGCCTGTTTGTAAAGTAAATGGGTACAATTTTAGGAACGATTTGTCATTATAAAGCAAGTTGAATTGATTAGAATATAATTATTTTGATAACCGTAGCACTTCTAGGAGCGAAATAACGACAATAATCAAAGTTGTACCTGTAGCAAGTCAGTGACATACTCAGGACCAAGATTGAGGATCTTTACAGACCTAAGAACACGCATGTAAGTAATTTTTGATTGACTTATTTATATGACTATCAGGAAAGCACGTGATATTAAATGTTAATAAAGATACAATAATGTATTATTTTCAAACATCTGGTTTACAACAAACATAGAAAATAAGATATTAAGTAATATATGTCAGACAATTAAAAATATGTAAGACTAATAAAAGTACATGTATACACTAAAATATGCATAAAATTGTTTACTAAAATTGCAAACTGTGTGTGTGTATGCATGCCTATATATGTATGCATGTATAATTAAAAGTAAATAAAAATATTATGTACGGTAATGATATTTTGAAATAGGCAACAAAGAGTGAATAAAATCATGTAGGTACACATTAAAATTATATATATTAAAAATTATAACGAAACGAATAAAATTACGAAATATGTATTTGTATTTTGAAGTATTCTTTAATGAGACATGGCGACCATACATGCTTCTGTTCACTTCAGAATATGCTAATGACAACAGGCATCATTTATCTCTAAAGATATAAAGTGTAACTTACCAGAAATGAGCAGAAAAATATGAAAGAGACAAAGTAAGCGTAGGCGAGGTTTGAGCCACAATCGAGTTCAGGCTTCCTGGCAAGAGGATCGCAAGGCCGTCCTTTGATGCAAGACAACATTATGGATGGCCAAGCCTCTCCTGTCGCACACCTGTAATGTTCCAACACCCACACAACCTTAACTCTCATTCTAAATGCTACCACCTCAACCTCACGAAAGATTCTTGGTCATCTTTATTCCAATTTGGAATCGTAAATATAAGCAAATGCACATGATTGTCATGCTGAAATATGTTTAAAAAATGCATGTTATGTTTGTGAAATAGACCAATAAATAAATTTAATATATCAATAATATTAACATAGCCTGTACCGTTGTGGATATACATTTCTGAAAAAATACTCCGTTAATTGAAAGTTCCTACTCATTGAATCTTTCGTGTACATTTAACGAGAAAAATATAAATAATTGATTAAATGGCGATCTTACTCATATTAATTATGTAAGCATGTGCTTGTAATTAACACGACTAAGATCGCCATTTAATCAATTATTTATATACAAGTGTTAAAAGTAGTGTATGAAAGATTCAACATGGAGAAAAATATTGTAAGTTATCTTAAACAAAAACAACCGATTGCTTAAACAGCTTAATCAAAAGACTCAGGCAATAAAATTTAAGGCATATATCTTGCTAAATTTACATAAAAAGGATAAATTTACCATACCTATTGTCTTCAGAAGTCAAATTTGAAGAGTTAGCACTGTATTGCAACAGTGATGTAACATTTTTCACTTCATATGAAATTGTGCAATATTTTCCTTATACTACTATTATTTTTAAACAAACAATTTATATTAGCGTTGAATTTAAAGATTGGCTCATATGCACGTTAACAAAATCACTATATAATATATGAAATTAACTAACTACTAACAGACTGGCTGTCTAAAGGAGTAAGTTCAGGAAGAATATTCTACAATGACAAGCGCGATTCTCATACCTTTCCAAGGAATCTTGTGACTGACTAAATATCTGTGTGAGCTCCAAATTCGTTAGTCAGTTATCTCATTATGCTATGTGCTTTGCCATTGAAAAGATTACTACTGCTACGCAATAAAATTTTAAGTAGAAGCCTTCATGTATATTGTGTGCAACGAATTATTAGAATTTCAATGCTCTTAAAATGGCTTTTATGTAAGAAAGTGACTTTCATTACTTCGTAAGGAAACTTTTCATGATAACAAACAAACGACTTTATCAAACTGTTCACAAAGAAGAATGTATTATTCTTTCCTCTATTAAGTAAATCAATAGTTGCTAATTAATTATTTATGCAAACAAGAATTTTGTAGCACAGTTAGTTTGAACACCCAAAATTATTACCGTAGTAATTAAATTTTCTTATGTAGGCCTGTAATATGATATCACTGACTGAATAATTCACTTCAATAGTACAAGTGATGGCTATAAATTCGTATCAATTTTGAGAGATAATTAAAACATAAACAAGACAAAACGACATTATCACTTAAGACATTCTACAAAGAGTCGAGTCCTCTCAGATATAACACTGCATGGGTCAATTTAAATCTTTAGACTGATATGAAATACAAAAATTGGATCATAATGATGATAGTACCAGTACCGATTTTATAGCATATAGATACCAATTTAAGCTGTTTTCAAATGTTAATAATATCGGCATTTATAATAATTTCATAATTAATTTCGTATATTATTATGTTAATTATAGTAAGAAAAAAATAATTTAATATATAGTAATTTATGCACAGGATAGGGACCGATGGCGGGCTTATGAGAGGGCGGTAATGATGTTATGTTTTTTATTTAACGACGCTTGCAACTGCAGAGGTTATATCAGCGTCGCCGGATGTGCCGGAATTTTGTCCCGCAGGAGTTCTTTTACATGCCAGTAAATCTACTGACATGAGCCTGTCGCATTTAAGCACACTTAAATGCTATCGACCTGGTCCGGGATCGAACCCGCAACGGCAGTAATGAACCTGCGGGTTCCTTAAAAGCAGTTTGTAAGTAAGTAATGTATGTCGAGTATTAATGGGATATCCTGATTTCAATAATAATTAAAATGACAACAGACACTTTAGGTATTAAATAAACATATCCTAAAACCTGAAACTATCTGCTTCTTCACATACGTAAAAAGTTGTTTTTCAGCTTTGTAGCCAGATTTGAGAATAAGTTCTCTTATGGTTTGGATATGTACTGGTACCGGTACCTCATAAGATGTATGTGGGGGGGGGGGAACTTTGAGTACAGGTACCCTAATTATAACTCTTTGGCGACTGTATTGTCAGCTGTTATTTGACCAAGATTCTTTTTTGAGATGGAGATGGTAGAAGGGCATTATTCAGTAACTTCACTTTAAAAATATTGTCATTCTAGGTTCAGTTAGAAATCTTTCTTTTTTTTTTATTTTTAGATATAAAAACTGACACTGAAATGACAACAAACAGAATAAAATTCTGAATAACACCCAGCAACTTTAACTTAAGAAAATTCAACAAGTTACATACTTAAAGTGATTCAACAATTACTATAGTGCTTCTAATCAATTTATGGATATTTTACTACAGTGATATTAAATTGTATAATATTTGTATTGCTATCAGAGTTAAGATGAACTGTATTATCCAATATATTCATTTCTGCAAAATTAAGATGTGAAAATTTAATATTTTCTATAGTAAATACAACAACACAACACAGATTTTTATGATACAACAACACTCAACAACAATGAAAGCATGTGTAGCAACACTAGATCATCTTTAATGTGTTATTTGTTCCATGAGTGTTAAGTGATGTTTGGCTGTGGTTGAACTTGCCTGTGATTTATCAGCAATGGATCATCAACAAAGCTGTGCAATGTGTTGTGAATCAAGTACAAAAGGTGATATGTCCCAGTGTATCACCAGACTCCACAAGAATGTGCAACCTTGTAACTAGTGAAAATACTGTACAGTATAGTTTACCTTTCCTTCATCTTGACCAGATTTGTCTTCACATATAAGACTATTATTATGGACGATATTATATACATTTACATAATAACTGCCATCTAACAATGCTATATGAAGAGTAGCAGTTACTTAACAAATGAGAAATTAAAATATGATTACGAAGATGAAGTACTGGTACGAGGGTATAAATAATAAAAATAATAAAAATTGAAGATATGATCTGATGATATATAGAAAATTATATTGAATATTCAGTCATGTAACATTGATTTACTTATATTAATCTCTTATGCTGGCACAAATACTGGCAGTAACACTATAAAGAGGTTTGTAATGAATTAGAATGGAATATGTTTAAAAAATAATGAGCAGAATATGGTCTTTATTAAAATTACTTCAAAATCTGAAAAAAAAAAAGCATCTCTCTATGGAAATTAAAGAAAAGATCTGATAAGCTCCAAAACATCAATCAAGGGGTAAGTAATAGGACAGGTTGCACTGTATCTCAATAATAAAATTTCAGTAACTAAAACATAAGATACGCATAACAAAAGTAATAATTTGAATAAAACATAAAATATTTTGGGAAGTTATGTCAATAAATGTATTGCTCATACAATACAGAATTTCATCCAAACAAACTTTTGTTTTGGTACTGAAGCTTGGTTACAAAGAGACAGAGACACAAAAGAATGGAACACAATTTTTTAGATCATTAACGGCTTTCAGACAAATGATAGATATTTTAAACAGAGTTTTTTTGCAACAAATTATAAGAAAATAATATCGCTTAAGACAGAAATATATTGGATTAAATGGGAGGAACATATATTAAGAATGGATGAGAAAATATTACCAAGGAAAATCTACATTTATAAATTCAGTAGAAGTATATAACGAAGATGGATCAGATCATTTATAAACTTTTGAGTGCCAGAACGTGTCATAATGTACACTCATGGAAACATAAAGTGAATGGCCGTGTTTTTTGAACAGACTACCAAACGGTAGAATTACCGGCATAAATTTAACATGCATATAAAGCACAATAATACAATTAAAATTAATCCTGATATTGAGATATACAAGAACATGCATTGCAATCAAGATTTAGAATGTTGAGAAGCTACATTTATATGTAACAGTAATAGGAATTTATTTTCTATCACACAGTGCAATGTGTGAACATATGTTTAAATGCTTGTTGATTGAGAAACAGATATTAGAGATAATATAGGGCAACCAAATTCAACGTTATACAGGGCATATCAAAAGTTCGGTAACACTTTCAATATTTTATTACACAAAAACTACTAATGATAGCACTTTCAAACACACGTCAGTTTAAAGTCAAACTCTCAAAGTTCGTTTTGCACCTTACAGAGATTCAATGTGTGAACCACGAGTGACTCAGCAGATGTCCAAACGATAATCAAACTCTTCCTATACCCTTTTCAACATATCCTCTGTGAACGTGGTGGCAGCTTCTCGAATTATGGTTTTTAGTTCCTCTAAATCACGTGGCAAAGGCAGTACAAACACACAGTCCTTTAGGTACCCCCATAGAAAAAAAGTCACATGCAGTCATATCGGGTGACCTTGGTGGCCATTTCATGAAACATCTGTCCCTTACTCCAGCACGTTCTATCCAACGATCAGACATCTCCGTATTCAGGTAAGCATGAACTGCATTGTGGAAATGTGGCGGAGCCCCATCTTGCTGAAAGATGAAATCGTCATCGAGATCTTGTCTAAGTTGAGGCACCAACCATTGCTCCAACATGTCCAGATATGAATGTCCAGTCACAGTAGCCTCAATGAAGAAGAAAGGTCTGTACAGTTTTCGTTGTGACAACGCGCAGAAAACATTCACCTTTGGTGAATCACGCTCATGTTCAATGATTCTGTGAGGTTTCTGTGTACCCCAAACACGACAGTTGTGCTTGTTAATTTTCCCACTCGTATGGAATGTCGCTTCGTCGCTGAAAATTAAGCGGCAGAATAAGTCATCGTCATCTGCTGCCTGTTGTTAATTTTCAGTGACGAAGCGACATTCCACATGAGTGGGAAAATTAACAAGCACAACTGTCGTGTTTGGGGTACACAGAAACCTCACAGAATCATTGAACATGAACGTGATTCACCAAAGATGAATGTTTTCTGCGCGTTGTCACAACGAAAACTGTATGGACCTTTCTTCTTCATTGAGGCTACTGTGACTAGACATTCATCGTTGGATAGGACATGCTGGAGTAAGGGACAGATGTTTCATGACATGGCCACCAAGGTCACCCGATATGACTGCATGTGACTTTTTTCTATGGGGGTACCTAATGGACTGTGTGTCTGTACCGCCTTTGCCACCTGATTTAGAGGAACTAATATCATAATTCGAGAAGCTGCCGCCACGGTCACAGAGGATATGTTGAAAAGGGTAAGGGAAGAGTTTGATTATCGTTTGGACATCTGCCGAGTCACTCGTGGTTCACACATTGAATCTCTGTAAGGTGTAAAACGAACTTTGAGAGTTTGACTTTAAACTGATGTGTGTTTGAAAGTGCTATCATTAGTAGTTTTTGTGTAATAAAATATTGAAAGTGTTACCGGACTTTTGATATGCCCTGTACTCTACATTCGTATCTTCTTAATAGTTGAATGGGTAGCATGGTAGCCTGTCAAGAAAATGTTCTGTGTTCGATCCCTGGCTGTGACCTTTTTATTATTGTTATTATTATTATTACTACATATTTTCAATTTGAACCTGTGTTATTCAGAATTGTATGTTTTTTTAAATAAAATTTAGAAAAATGATATATCCCTGAAAGGGCTGTTTTTGGGTGTCCATTGAATATGTACACCAATGACTTCTGTTGTTGGTGACTTATTTTAGCCGAATGGGAAGGGATACACTAATTTTTAGTACTTGTACTTGTGGAAGCATATTAAGATTTGATCTAGTCTGGTCTGATTGGTTGGTTTCTTTCGAGGTTTTCCCCGTCATGGGGAAGATGCCGAGCGGTCTATGGCGAGTTCTTGGCCTCACTTCACTTCATCCCTGTTTGGTATAATTACCTGGTTGGGTTTTTCCGAGGTTTCCCCCAACCATAAGGCAAATGCCAGATAATCTGTTGGCGAATCCTCGGCTTCATCTCACTATATTTCGCCAAAAAATTGTAAGTGTAATCTTGTAAAATTTTGACTTGTTCCACATCTTAGAGCTTCATTGCTAATGTAAGATCTATGGAATACAATAAATGAAATGAAAAAATGAAAAAAAAAAGATTGAAACAGTTATATAGACCAGAACAATAATTTATAATTGCCAACTATAACATATGAATAGTTTTATCACTACTCTATGATGAATAAAGGAGGGGAATATGGACAAAACATTTAAAACGTTCAAGTTCATAAAATTATGATAAATTCAAAATAAGAGTCCAGCTGAAAATTGTTTTTCTTTAAATGAAACTCATAGTTTATTTCATATTTTTCACAACTGAAATTATTGTATAATGTTGATATTTAAAAAAGGTTAACTATGAAAATATTAAAATAATATTTATAGCTTGATGAAAGAAAGACAAAATATAACTCATCAACGTTTTTGATCCTCATGAGGTTTGAACATTAAAAATGCACGCAGAAATAATTCTAAAACTCGTATCTTAGCCAATACACCATGAGCTGCAGACAGAATCATTTGATAAGGAAACCCCTGTCAGAGCTATTAGTGTAGGCTAAAGTAAAATTTGTATGTCACTTCATAGCAATTTATTGTCTTTATATGATTACATTATCATGATTGGTTGTTTGATTTCCAATAGTCACATGTGGGATCATTTAACTCATTTTGTTTCTTGCTTCCCAGTAGAGGGCATCAGATTTTTGGTTGTTGTATCTCTTTGTTAAGTTTGGTACTGTACATTGGAGAAGATATTCTTTCTCCACAGATGATCCTAGTAAAGTGCACAATGTGCATTCTTCTGCGTTGCAGATTCCTATCTTACAAAGGAGTGCTGCAAGGTAATCATGTCCGGTATTCAATCAGAAATTTGCCATGTCTTCTTTTCTGGGTTTCTTGCTATTTGTTTTCCATTGTTGATTTCTGCCCATTTTTTACTGCGTGTTTTCTGATTGGCTTTATAGGGTATTTCTATCTCTGATTTAGGATTGATTTTGTTAGCTATGTTTGGGTAGCGGTACTTAAGGTTTGTTTTGACGATTTTGTTGTTTTTTTTTTTGCTAGTTTATCAGAGTTATCATTTCTATTTATGCCAACATGTGATGGTATCCAATGAATGTATATTTTCTTGTTCGTATTTTCAAGTATCCTAATTAATTTCCTTATTTCAGTTATCTTTTTATAGTAGTAGTTCTTTTATTTGAAGCTGAATCTACTAGTAAAACAGATTTATTATACATATTGGGACTGCAAATTAACTATTCCAGTGGAAATAGTATTGCTTCTATCTCTGCACCTACCACTATAAAGTGTGTCTCAGAAATAAACCGACAACATTTTCTGGAATGTTCTTTAATTTTAAAAAACACACAAGAACAAAAGGTTTCGATCATCTAACTCAAAAAGTCCTTGAGATATTAAATAAACATGAATTGTGATTATGCAGTGGTTGGTGTACATCATGTATATTGAACATTTGTTTACTACCTCCCATTGAACTGTTCAACTAACTTGCCACGGAATCCAAGAACAGCTCCTCATACACTGCCTAATTACTCTGAGTTAGGTTGAGTTGAAGTAATTTTACCTGATAAAATGGAAATAACTTGAGTGAAAAGAAACAAAACATTGGGAATGTCTTTCCTACAAATGAAGCCTTGCCCTGAATAGGGATCTAAGACCACAATTGTCGAGAACGAGTTATTAGTGGAATAGGAATCAATTATAGTTTCTCTATCATATGGGGACATCTTTCGGTAACTATGGCAATTATATCAGGTTGAAATTCCAAAGCCGAAGTTCGTTCGTTGTGGAAGACAGATCTAGCTCCAGTTAGTTTCTCTTAAATTTCTCAAAAGAATAGAATTGGAGCTTGGATCTCTATTTGGGGCAAGACTTCAAATAACACATACCCTTTCCCTTCTTTAAGACTTTGAGAGACTGTCTAACTTTCATTATTGGGTCTGGACTTTAACAAATTTACTGAATGATATAACTTGAAAAATATTAAAATAGTACTGTGGGGTTTTCACTGGCATATTTTTTTTATTCTGTGAATACTACCACAATTAATTTGTCGGTCTATTTTTGAGACACTCTGTATAGTGTGCAAAAAGGAATGAATATACTCCAGCTCCAGCATTAGCTTCTCTATCCATTAGTGAGCCATCAGTGTGGGTATATTTCTTCAATAGTGTATATTTTTAGTTGTTTCAACTCTTCTTGTGTGTTGTTTTGGGTATATAGTTGTAGTGTTGTGGTAAGTATAGTTGACACCTTTAATTAATCTTAATATGCTACTTTTTAGTACATACTCTCTAAAATAGTTGCCTTTCAGACTGATAATCGGACTGTTATCAGTCCGAAAAATTGAAATTCAATGGCCTAAACTGCTAAAGTCGTCATAGCAACAATTTAGCAGACTTTTAAACAAAAGAATTGATTCAACATGACATTTTCTTTTACTTTTAAGGCTCCTTCAGATGAGGCCACTTTTAGAAGCGCTGCCGCTTGTGAATAACAGATACATATAAATGAGAGTCTTCACATGCAGCCACAGCCACAGAACAGTGGTGCTGCAGATAGTCTGCAGATAGGCTTTGCCACTGGATGTGGTGCTTCCCATTGCGATACCAAAAATTAAATGGTAGGTTTCATATGGGGCCACAGTTATGCCACTATTTTAGTGGTGCACGAGTGGCAAGACTGTGGTGCTGCTAATGGACGACTGTTGGATCACCAATTCCTTACACCATCACGAAGTATACAGCCTATTGTGCTGTGGTGTCTTTTTTTCGAATTTCATTGATAATTCCAGGTAGGAGCTCTTGAAATAATTTCTTAAACTTGCGGGGGGGGGGGGGGAACTTTTTGAAGTCCTGATATAAATCATGAAATAAAGTGTGAAATAGTTCTCGATTCAGTCTTTCCAAAACCAATGGATGGACTCAGATGTTTCTTATATTTCTTTGTCTGTTCTTTATCTATATGACAAGCGTCACCAAAAGTATATCTTCATCTCTGTCCATGTTCACTGGAAGACTGAAAAATACTCTACAAAAATCTAGAGCAGTGGTTCTCAAAGTGGGGTCAGCGGCCCCTGGGGGTCCCCAAAGTTCATTTTGGGGGTCTGCGAATATTCTGGATATAGACAATTTTTTTCTTCCTTCAGAAGTATTTTTTCTTATGTGGCAATAATGTAGGAAGGTCTTTGTTGGTACAACTTATAAATGCGTTTAATTGTTGTTCATAGTTATTAAACAGTGTAATAATGTCTCAAGTGTATTGGGAGTTGTCGGTATGTGCAACTTATAAATTCGTTTGATTGTTTTTGACAGCCTTTGTGTGTTCCCTTATTAAAGTTGTTAAACAGTGTAAGACTGTAAGTTTAAACACAATAACTACAAACATTTTATAAGTTTTTTCTCTAATGGATTGCTGGCTTGAACGTCATCATAATACAGATGAAGGTGAACTCAGAGATTATTTTCCAGTTTCTAATTCTAACAATATGTGGCTTCAAATTCCCTTTATCAGCATGGAGGCTCACAATCTCACTGAAGATGAGCTTGTTGAGCTATCGTGTGACACTGTTTGGAAGAACATTTAAGTGAATGCCAGCTGTTGGTTGAAAGTTCATGCGGAACATAAAGAACTCTCATAACCTTGAAACAATGAATGCTGTTTCCCATGATTTACTTGTGCGAGCTGGCATTTTATACTCTTCCGTGTATCAAAATTTTTAAAAGAAACCGAGTAAATGCAGCGATAGACTTGAGGTTAAAGATAACTAACATTGGTCCTAAATGTAAAGATATTTTAAACAGAAAAAAAAATTCCAACATTCTCACCAAATAGAAAACCTTGCAAAAATATACTTTATTTCTTTTGCAATACAAGAATATTCTACAAAGAATTTATTAAAAGTAGAGAATAGTTTTATTTTACATTTTTTATTATTAACTCTGCTGTAACATATTAATGAAGGCCATCTATTTTTTTAGGACAGTATTGTAATTACTTTTTACGCTTTAATTCAAATTTTGGAAAATATAACAAATATCCATATCAATATACCTATCATTCCATTGACGACTTTCAAAGGGTCCGCGAAAGTACTGATTTATGGGAAGAGGGTACGCAGTGCTAATAAGATTGAAAACCATTGATCTAGTGTATTAAGCAGGGCTTCAAACACTTGTTTGCAATGCTTCTGCTGTAACATATTAATGAAGGCCATCTATTTTTAGGACAATATTGCAATTATTTATTACGCTTTAATTCAAATTTTGGAAAATATAACAAATATCCATATCAATATACCTATCATTCCATCGACGACTTTCAAAGGGTCCGCAAAAGTACTGATTTATGGGAAGAGGGTACGCAGTGCTAATAAGTTTGAAAGCCACTGATCTAGTGTATTAAGCAGAGCTTCAAACGCTCGTTTGCAATGCTTCAGATATCCATTAGCAGCACCACTAACAAGCCACTAGTACAGTGGTCGACAGGTTGTGCATTTGTGACATCGGAGCAAGGTCAGACTAGAGGAGCACCTGAAGAGGAGCACAGCAATCGCGCAGCGGCAAGCTATTACAGTTGTATAATAAGTGGTTCAGGGGAATTGGTTAAGTTCTCATTTTATTTATACGTTGTATTGTATCTATACAGAATGACCCATACATAATGTTATTAATTTCAGGGGCTTATTCTTTGAAGTATTTCAAACAAACAAGTTAAATAAAATTTTGCTCGTTTTTACTTCCTTATCGAGATGAAAATTATTCTATATTAAATATTTCATAGGATTTTTGTGAAAGCCATTGGTTTAGTTCCCAATATACTCAGTCAGTTTAAGAGAGCGGTGTATTATGATTAATAATTGAGTGAAAGAATGTTAGTTTTGTCCTTTAAATGTGCAGAAATTTGATTCGAACAAATGTAACATTGTAAATGTCCTTTTGCAGAACAAAAAGTTACAATTATTTTGAACCAAATTTGTACACATTTAAAGGACAAAACTAAAATTATTTCAATCATTTGTTATCATAATACATTGCTCTCTTAAACCGACTGAGCATATTGGGAATTAAATCAATGGCTTTCCCAAAATACGCTAATGAATGTTTCATATAAAAACCATTTTTGTCTCGAAAAGGAAACAAAAATGAGCAAAATTGTATAAAATAATCATATGCACGAAATTAGATGTAGACCTATAAGTCGTCACTGTAGAGTTCAGTAATGAAGCTATTCTTCACCCTCAGAGCACTGGATGCCAATGTTCTTAAAAGAGAGCACGATTGCTCTGAGGGATAATGTCACAGAGCACTGATTCTCCCGATCACTGGCTTAAAGTATTTATTTCTATATTTGTATGTTTATAGCAGTTTCGGAGCCTCATTTATGTATGTAAACACTTCTGTAGCTGGCTGTATTATGAATTTCATGTTATTGTAAGTATATTAAATTGTTTACAAAACAAAATATTTTGTTACATTGATTTATCATGGTTGTATAGTTTTGTTTACGTACAAATGTATTGTAATTATGCTGTTCCCATACTATCTCAGAAGAATGGATCGTGCTCTGTCAGTGCACAGGTGCTGTACTGCCACTGTTCAGTTGAACCTTCTCTCCACGCTGTGCTCAGTATGCAACGATTGTCGAGGAAAGAGCAAGGCAGCTCCGTCGTATGACATCACAGAGCACGGAACATGCTGGCCACTGCACTAGTAGCACTGCTGAGTGGCCTCGTCTGAAGGGGTCCTTAAATGAAGTTCACTCATTCATAGTGTTCTGCCCAAGGGCAGACCTTTCACTGCAAACCCAGCAATCTCCAGTTTTTCCTGTTTTCTGCCTTCCTTTTAGTCTCCGCATATGATCCACATATCTTAACGTTTTCTATTATTTGATATCTTCTTCTGCCCTGAACTCTTCTCCTGTTCACCATTCCTTCCAGTGCATCCTTCAGTAGGCAGTTTCTCTTCATCCAGTGACCCAGTCATTTCCTGTTTCTCTTCCTAATCAGTTTCAACATTATTCTTTCTTCACCCACTCTAGCCATCACAGCTTCGTTTCGAAATTATTCTACTTTAAATTCCTCATAATAATACAATTTAGAGAGTTTTTACTAAAAAGTACTGTATGCAACATGTACGTAAAGAACTTTAGCAGACTCATACCTCATCTGGAAACACTGGATTCATCTGCTAAAATTTCACTTTTCGTACTATTGTGCTTGTCCCAATTTGTTAAGTCTTGTGTTACTGGATGTTGTAATTACTTCGCTTAGCCATATTTTATTACTGGTTTAATGCAAGTATTATATATTTTATTTAAAGTAGGCTATCTTGAGAACTGCCCCAGGTTACTCTACTCAGGCATTTGAAGACTGTTGATTTTTTGCTTTACTTTATTGGTTATCTTTACTATATTTTGATGGTTCCAATATAGTTTATTATCGAGTTGTATTTATAGATACCTTGTATTTTCAGATTACTGTAAAGATTTATTTTGTATGGTTAAATTGAAATTTTCATTTTTATGTTTCAAGGAAAATAACCCAACTGATAATTCTTTTTGCTGGCATTTATTTGCATATTATTATCTTCTGTCCTTTTTTGAAGTTTTAGTAGGACTTTATTCATCTTATTTTCTAAACTGATTTGTTGGTTTTCATTGTTTTTTTATTTAGTCCATATGAATGTATCTTCTGCAAACATCCGTAAGTAATGTCATTAATTTCAAGTTGTTATTCCTTGAGATATTTCAAACAAAAATGTTTAATACAATTTTGCTCGTTTTTGCGACAGTGTTTGATTTAATTCCCAATTTGCTCAGTCAGTTTAAGAGAGCAGTGTATTATGATAATGAATGATAGAAAGAATTTTAGTTTTAGAAAGAATTTTAGTTTTATCCTTTAAATGTGCAGAAATTTGATCCGAAAAGATGTAACTTGTCTTCTGGAAAGAAATTTAAAAATTCCCAATATGCTCAGTCAGTTTACGAGAACAGTGTATTATGATAATAAAATATGACTGAGAGAATTTTAGCTTCATCCTTTAATGTGTAGAAATTTGATCCGAACAAATGTAACTTGTCTTCTGAAAAGGAATTTAAAAATGTTATATTTATTCGGATCAAATTCCTGCATATTTAGAGGACAAAACTAAAATTCTTTCAATAATTCATTATCACAATACAGTGCTCTCTTAAATTTACTGAGGATATTGGAAATTAAATCAATGGCTTTCCCAGAACACGCTATGAAATCTATACTAATAATAAATCTGTAGCCGAAATTTTTCTGGTAATTTTCGATTTTCCAAAAATAATTGGTCCTAACACATATAATTAACCACCCTGAAACCGAAAATCGCTTTTTTGAAATTTTTGTTTGTATGTCTGTCTGTCTGTCTGTATGTTTGTTACCTTTTCACGCGATAATGGCTGAACGGATTTCGATTAAAATTGGAATATAAATTAAGTTCGTTGTAACTTAGATTTTAGGCTATATGGCATTCAAAATACATTATTTAAAAGGAGGGTTACAAGGGGGCCTGAATTAAATAAATCGAAATATCTCGCTTATTATTGATTTTTGTGAAAAATGTTACATAACAAAAGTTTCTTTAAAAATACTTTGCGATAAGTTTTATTCCTTGAAAAATTTTGATAGGACTGATATTTAATGAGATAAATGAGTTTTAAAATTAAGATAACTACTATCTAAGGCCGTGTAATGAATTAAAAAACAAATGACTTCGTCTATAAGGGGCCTTGGACAGCAACAATCGAAAGCTATGAAAGATAGCCTACAGAGAATGTTTCTGTGTTTTTATGAAGTAATATCGGAAGCTAAATTAACCGATTTCTATAATTAATTATTATTTCACCATTGGAAAATGTAGTTTCTCTAGATGGACATAATGATATAGTGTTATTACAGTAACTTCTGATATAATATAATATAATATAATATAATTTAAGTTATTTGAAGGGTTCAGAACCATAGTGGGCCAAGCACCATTTACTGAATACGTAGAAAACAAGGGTTAAAATTAAGTTATTACCATAATTCAATGGAAACCTATAACAAGTAAAATAAAATATACACATTAAATCTAAATGATGTCAATCTTCATTAAACTATGGTTGCATGTAATAAAAATTAAGAAACATGTTAAAGAAATTGTCATTGCACCAAATGAGTGTCTCTGGACCAAAATGATCGCATTTTAATTATTTGGATGCAATTTAAATTAAGTAACATATTAAACGATTTATCCTTCTATCAAACACGAATGCTCCCTGGATCAAATGTCCTATTTTAATTATGTAATTACTTTATATTTATTTCTAACGGGTGCAGCGGAGCGCACGGGTATGGCTAGTGTTTAATATAAAACAATTTTTATCTCGAAAAGGAAGCAAAAAGAGCAAAATTGTAATAAATTATTTATTAATTATTCTGAAAGAATAACCCCCTGAAATTAATGACATTACTTACGGCTCACCCTATATTTGTCATCTATTAACTTTAGTTGTTTTGGTAGGTCATTTATGTACATATTACACAATGTTGATACTGCACTTTGTGGAAGGACAGTTTTTGTTTGTTTATAAGATGAAATATGCTAATTATATTTAACTGAAATTCATTGTTGATTTAGGAACAACACTATAGCATCTTCCCTTTGATGTTCATTTCTTTTAGTTTAGTTCTCCAAATTGTATCATATGCACTCTTTAGATCCACAAAAATGGCCAATACACTCACTCATTCCTGTTAAATGCATTTTTAATTTCTTGAGTAATGTAAGATGTTTGGTGTGATGTGGATCGAATTATTCTGATTATATTACCATTTAAGTATGTATTGTTGTTTTATAGCAATGGACTTTAATAGCCCAAGTTCTTTCATCAAGAGAGTAAAAAGAAACTGCTGATTGTTAAAAACAATAAATACACCATAAAAATGGTTGCTCAGAAGCGCACTGATGCGGTGTCAAAATATGCGAGATTGTTTATAATACATCATGAGTATTTATCTTTTGAGTAGGTTAATAAATTGCCTTACAAATAAGACACAATATAAGCAAAATATTATGACAATGATAGTGGAATAAAATTAATATCATGTGAAAAAAAAAAAATTCAAGCAATGAGCAAAAATCGAACATGGAAACTTTTGTTCTTAGAACAGTTAAGTTTGTTTCCTAGGTAGTCAAACATCGTATCATTTAGCTACCACACACTTCAACAACAAGCCTTTACTAACGTCCTTTCCATATGTATACACAGTGAAACAGTGAACATCATAGGCACCTGAAAATTTATTCATTTTTAAATTTCGTGTATTTGGAGGTTTCGTGAGTTATATCATCATATAAATTAGAAATAGATAATGGCAGAACAGGGTTAAGTTCGTTCCAAAGACGTTTGAAAGAAAACAGTTCAGTGGAATCATAAACAAACTATGTTACAAAATTTCGGTACAGTTGTACTGCATGGCTTGCATCAAGATGTTTTTAAGCCGGTCATTTTTTCTTTCCATGAGTGTATTAAGACGACGATGATGATAATGAAGAGGAAAGGTATATTAATCTAGTTCTAGAGTTAGAGAATATTAAAGTATAGTTTTTTATATGTGCTGGCATTATTCAATAAAGTTTTTTTTTCATTAGAGTAGACCTACTAAAAAATTGGACCTTTCACGTTAATAACAGGACAGACTTGTCATTAATGGAATTAAAGTTCTTATGCAAAAGATATACTGTATCGAGTGAGATCAAAAACATCATAAATTGCATTTTTAATCACTTTTGGACTTCAATTTAAACATAATTTTCTTTGCAAGCACAATTATAGAGTTCCATAAGAAATTCTAAATTACAAATCTAAAAGAAAGTGGTGATTAGAAATAAATACTAAATACGAAAATATATCATAATATTATATATATATATATATATATATATATATAATATAATATTATGATATATATATATATATATATATATATAATATAATATTATGATATATTTCGTCAACAATTCTTTACATGTAATGGTGGACCCCACATTTTATAAGACCCTACTAGCCTTCTAGAGTTTCAAGAAGAAGAAAAAAATATATATAAGGTAAGTGTACCAAAGAAACACTTTAAGAAACAAATTATGAATTTTGCTTCATTACAGGCAAGTTAGTTATTTATACCGGTATGAGTTGGTACAAATATCAGAGACAAAGAGGCAAGGTACTTATTTCTGTAAATTGGAGAATCACACAAACAAAGGCTATATAAAGAGCAAATATATTTTTTATTTTTTTCAAATAAGCATGTTACTTGCACCAATAGCTGACACATCAAAAATTGCTTTGTCCTAAAAGCTGACACGTATATGCTCTAGAAGTTGACACTTAACATAAAACTTTTCTGTATGAGTTAAATTAATTTATCACTGACAAATAAAATATTTAGGGAAACAGTTAAGTTATAAGAACAATATTGAAAAAGTGAAACTTGCCTTTGAAATATATAATATAGTGTTCTCAATTCGTAATACAGATCTTACTCTAAGAAAAATGATCAAACTTTGAGGTCAATTTAAGTCAATGTGACACGATGTTTTTTCAATTTTTTTCACTTGATATATTAGTTTCTTATTGTCATATTTTGGAGGACTGATTTTCCCGAGGATATCCTTTGAGTTATACCATAGTTTGTCCTTCATTCATGGGCATTTCCATCCACTGTTACTCATTAACACTACTTTAACATAAGCTGTACTTTCGTTTGTGTTTAAAACAAGGCCCGGAAAAATTATTCTTCGTATTGTACAATTACATAATCATTTACTTTTACCTTCATTGAAGCAATGTTACGAAAGATAGTTGAATTCTCTACACCCCGGTCCTCTCCTTTCCTTTCGGATTCTAGCAACACATCAATAGAAGAATCAGATGATTCTTCAGAAGATCTCTCTTTCCTCCTTTATTTGGTAACACCTTTTTCTGTTCCCTTGTCTCCTTGTTTTCCTCTCTTCTCTTTCGTCTTTCTTCCTTTTATTTTTCTATACTATCCTCTTCTGTATACTTTGTATGACATTTTTTCCATTCATCAGAAGTCGCAACTGATAGAACCTTCTCTTAATTCTTTTGTTAGGTTCACTTGTTTTCTGAAGCCGAAAGTGTGCATTTTTGAAGGGAGAAGGAATTGTTTGACCACAACCACTTACTGTATTTCCTTCTTAGACTTTGTATCCTGAAAGATCATTTTAAATATTACTTGAGCCCGGGATAGGACTGCCAGAAGTGTGTCCTGAATTTTCATTCAAATTATCTGAAGTATTACTTGGACCTGGGGTACTACTGCCATTATCATCTCTGTCCTGGCATGAAATACCTGAAATTCTTGTAGCTTCATCTTCAATAATTACTATCTATCTTTCCCTTGAAGGACATGGTGGATACACAGTGAACCCTTAGCTAAATTAGGAACCTATAAGGAACACAAAGTATTCTAATTACATTCCTTGCAATTATCATAACAAAACGAAGTGATTTCAGTGAAAGTAGAGATTTTTAACTTCAAGATGAATAAGAAAAAAGTATTATTTTTTACTAGCACTGAACCTCTTAGTGACAAAAATATTCATGCGACAGAATATTTTAATGAATGTGATAAAAGTTTAAGGACTTCAGACAGAAGAATACAAGGAAAGAATTTGTTGAAATAGACTATTTAAAATGATTACTTGGGGGACAAAAAATTCTGTCAGCCTTAGGAAGAAAATTTTTGAAACTGCTTTTATAGTTGACCCCCCTGTCAGCTTTCAGTACAGAACTTCCTATTGCCAGTAGATTTAAATACCAGGTTCTTATGACGTTTCTGGAATAATATGAACAAAAAACTCATTTAAATGTGAATTTTTTTATTTCATCAAAGCCTGACACATTGTACGTAAAGATTAATTTTTGGTCCTACAGAATATATCTGTTATGGTAACAATGATTATTACAATCATAATCACTGACACTTGTTTCAGATACTGGAACATCTGCGAAATTAAGAGTACCAATGGCTGACACCCCTGTGGCAGGTTATTCTAACTTCATTTTCAAACAAACCATGTTCTTACCATCTTCTGCACACAATTTTATATATTTAATATTAATAACAACGTAAAATTCCACCTGAAATTGGCATTTATGATTAAAATAACTGTATATTCATGCTTACCGTTTTGTTTAACAATAATGGCGATTCCATGCAAAATAATACAACAGTCTACTTTTTGCAGCATTCATTTTGTTGAATTCAGATGTATTTCCAGAAGAATACTGTGCAATGTTGCCAAGATAATAGGAAGTTAGAACAGGTTCAGAAATTCTGTTTCTGACTACATGTAATCTTATTATGACACATTGAAACTGAAAGTGTTAGGCTTTGCATCAGTGTCAGCTTTCGGTGCAGTTACCTTATATATTTTTTTGTTAATTTTGAAATAAGAGTTCACAAAAATATGTAAAAATAAGAGAGATCATTAATTAAATTTATGTTAAAACATATTTTTATCGTAGCATTTTCCTAAAATTCATAGAAATATATCCAAAATCGTATTCAAATGAGCAAGTATTAATTCACTACACTTTTTGTGATTAAATTTTACTGTTATCAAAGAGAAAGAAATGATAGGATCCATTCTTCTTCTCTCAAAGTTCAGGTTGATGCCTATTCCATTATGATATCTCTTGCGCTACATCTCTTTTTAGGTTGTCCAGTCGATTATCATATTCAAAATTTGTAATTTAGAGTTTGCTTAGGTATTCTTTGTTCTGGCATTCGTTGTAAGTGTCTCACCCATTTCCATCTTTATTCTTCAATTAATGTTATTGCTGGTTACTCTTCTAATTCTTCAAATGATCTTTTATTGTACAATCTCTTATTGATTTTAAAAAGTGTCTTTAGCTGCTTTTATCGGATTCTTACCCTTCTCTTTTACAACTCATAACTAACTTTCATAAAATATAACTGATAATGCTATAATTGAATAAAATCGTAATTGTGTCTCTTTCCTCACTTTACTTTTTAAAGTTTGCCTTATTGTACCACAAATTTGTAATATTTCTGACGTTTTAAATTAATATTCTGGTCTTCTTCACATGTTACATAGCAACCTGATTTTGGATGTGTAACCTTGTTCTGTTATATTATGTTCTTTAGCAATTTTTACTCTTATTGGGTATCTTCCATGTTACATATTTTTATAAATTTTAATTGGTGTACTATCCTTTGTAGCCACCTTCTTTTCAAATATAAGAGGTACATTGTATGAAAATTCTAATACATTCAATGTCCTTTCTTGTCACAAATTTATTCCTTTATGAACTAAAGTGTATTTTTCATAAGGATGGAAAGATCCCACCAATGCATTTAAAGGGGAAGGCTGTCACCCCCTCTCTGATTTCACTGATTTTGTGAATAGGGTGTACCAACGCGTATCTACCCTAGAATCTTACTACCTGAACTTGTTTTGAGGGACTGTTTGCTTGTGTGTCTTGTACAATGGAGTGACTATTTTCATATTGTTTGTGTTTACAACAAAGTAAAGTTTAAATAGGAAGTTAGATAGTTTTAATAAGTGTAGTGTAGTTTAGTCTGTTTTAATGTTTAGTACTGCAAATAAGGATACAGTTATAAACTTAATGTGTTTTATGTATCCCATTTTTACAGTATACTTGATTGGGGTAAGAGGTAAGCCCATTCACTCAGAAACAAAATAAACAATGTGTCAAGTACATGAGTTTTTTTCAGAATGAATATGACAACGCAAAAAAAAAAAAAAAAAACCGGAAGGCCATTAATTCACATAAACAAAGTGCTAGAGAGAACACTGAAAGCAAACGGGGTATCCAAATCTGAACTTTATTTATATCTAAATTTAAAAAAAAGAGCGAAAAGCTAAAAATTCCTTAAAAAGAGAGAGAGAGAGAGAGAGAGAAAGCATGAAGCCACAGTAAATTGTAAATTGCATCTGATGAATTCAATCAAGATGAGTTAAGGAGGTGTGTTCTAGGTCTATACAAAGAAAGTTTATTCCAGACTTAAATGATATTGTGCTAGCTGTGCGAGAAAAGCTCAATATTCAGTTATTTTGCTCTTTACTATGAAAAATAATAGGTAAGGGTTTCATTACTGTAAGAATAATCTACGGTAGATCGTAAGTTCTTAATGGAGCATGGTGATATATTTTTTTTCTCTTGTACGAAGGAGGGACCCGAAGGCTTACACTGCAGCCAGAGGCTTATTGTGCTTACCACTCCTATTCTTATGAATGATTGGATAGCCAAATGGCAGCGCTCTTGTACAAGTACAGCACACCGCACCGTGAACTTAACCTGAGCTATTATAGGGCTGATGATGGTATGTGAATTAATGATGGTGAAATAAGTCCGAGGTCAAACACCAAAAATTATCCAGCAATTCTGCTTCAATTGGTTGAGGGAAAACTTCGGAAGAAATCCCAACCAGGATTTGAACCTGGGCCCATTCATTTCACAGCCAGATGTGCTGACCATTACTCCACAGTGGTGGACAGCGTAGTGATATAGTAGCATACCATAATGAATTTCTGAGAACAATGAAAGATATAAGGGACTCTGGACTCTGTGAACTTAATTGTAATTAAATTATTATTTTTATTTTACACTTATTTTTGTGCGTAATCATTTGTAAAATTTAGCTACTCATATTAATATACTGTAAATACAGCTTTGGGCAAGGTATTTATAAAGTTCAACTACTTATATTAACATATAGTGAACACAATTTTGAAACGTTCTATACTGCTGACTTTGCCTTAGAAATGGGAGGACTATCAGTTTGAAAGTAGTGGCGAGATCTTTTCATTCCTATGAAAAACAGTTATAGACTTTAATATTTTCTATTCTTGAAGAATGTCGTCGAAATATATATTACCGGTAATAGAATCGGGGACAGGCTACATTCTTGTGTAGGGTTGCCACCTATCAGCTTCCAGAGGAATTGTCCCGGAATTTGAAACACAGTCCTAGGCAAACACACTTTTGTCCTGCTTATGCCAATTTTGAGAGAAGCAAAGAACAATATTCTAAATATACATGAAAATACAAATGGGTGAGAATGTAAAGACATACTCTTAGTGTTCATATTTTTCATGTTAACTAGATAGGCTTCATTCATTCGTAGTTTTCTGTCCAATGGCATGTCCTTCACTGCAAATCCAGCATTCTCCAATCGTACATCTTTTTAGCCTTCCTCCTCATATCCGGATATGATCCATATATTTTAATGAGCAAAATAATTGAATACTGAGCTTTCCTCTTATAGCTAGCACAATATCATTTAAGGTTGGAATAAACCCTTCTTTGTATAGATCTAGAACACACCTTCTTAACTCATCTTGATTGAATTCATCAGATGCAGTAACGTTACAATTTACTGTGGCTTCATGCTTTCTTTCTCTCTCTCTCTCTCTCTCTCTCTCTCTCTCTAAGGACTTTTCAGCTTTTCGCCCTTCTTTGTTTTTCATTCAGATATAAATAAAGTGCATATCTTCTGCTCCAAACTTTTTCCCGTTTACTGTTCCTTCCAGTTTATTCTTCAGTAGGCAGTCTATTTTTAGCTAATGATCTAGCCAATTTATTTTTCTCTTCTTGATCAGTTTCAGCATTATTCTTTACTTCACCCAGTTTTTCTAGCACAGCTTCATTTCTTATTCTGTCTGTTCATTTCACATGCTCCATTCTTCTTCATATCCACATTTCAAATGCTTCCAGTCGTTTCTCTTCACTTCGTCACAATATCCATGTTTCTGCCCCATTCAATGCTACACTCCACAAGTCTTTTCCTTATTTCTTTTTTCAAAGGTCCGCAGAAAATACTTCTCTTCATATTAAAAATTTCCCTTCTTTCATTGACATCTTTTGACTTCCTGGCAGCAGCTCATGCCACTATTTATAGTACATCCCAAGTATTTGAAGCTGTCGACTTGTTTCACTGCCTGTTTGAATTTATCTTCAACCCATAGTGCTCACAGCTGACATTTCGCTCCAGTAGCATTTATACCTTAGTATCATCTCCTCTTCTTGTAACAACGCCATATTAGCAAATCTTATGCACTTTATTCTTCTTCCTCCTATTATTACCCCTCCCATGTTTCGAAAATAAATCCTCTAAGTAAGTGTTCAACAAGATAGGTGATATAGGACATTCCTGAGGCTTAAATTATTAATATTAACACTTTATATTAAAATAACTTTCATGTTTAGATCGAAAATATTGCATTTTACATTGACTTTTTTTACTTGTGAGATTATATAAAGTAGGCTTAATTAACAAAAATCGGTTTGTTCTTCGGTCTTTGTGGATGAAGGGATTGTCCAGTCCAATATTCCTTGAAAGGCGGCAACTGTATTCTTGTGTCCATATACTGTATATGACTTTTATTAAATACTGTATATTGAGTGTTCTCTATTATTCAGTAGCTACTCTTTATAATAAAAAAGGTAGTGAATCAAAGTTAAAATAAACAATGGGACATAATTTGGAAAGAAACTTAACTTTTAACAATAGCTAATAGAAGAATCTGTTCATAATTTTCATATACACATATATAGTGTAGCATACATCTGCAGTAAACTGTGACCTTTTAGGTCTGATATCATGAAGAAATATCCAAAATTTCCTTCATCAAGGCAAGTGCATAGATTTATCTATTATTGTTCCCTCCAATTGATAATTTTTTTTATTATAAAGAATTTTCACAGTATTGAAAACCGTCGAAAAATAATGAAAAATATGACACACCAATATTGTTTACAGACGAAACACCTTGTCCTGAGGATATTCATGTAGAAAAAAATAGATAATATAAAATATAGATAAAATAGATAATGATGGATTTGATAATCTCCCTGATGAAACCATTGAAGAAAAAATATGTAATATTTGCACAAGAGTTCTGGTCATATTTGTCAATCTTTTGGGTATAAGACTCTTCCATCTCACTTACTTCCTAGCAGTGAATATATCAAATAATACCTTCTTAAACTTGGGGTAAGTATTTATAAGAAATCGTATTTCTTTTTTGTCAATTCAAAAATTGTGCTTCTGAAGCAACAAGAATTGAAAGAAAATTCATACTGTATATATATATATTAGTATGTGTGTGTGTGTGTGTGTGAGTGAGTGAGCGAAATATTGTAATGCGTATGAATTTGCCACCTATATGAGTTATCCATGGACATGATTCAATGGACATGGGGTTGAATATTAATGAAATAAAATGATTTTCGTTTAATTAATAATATTGCATGCATTAAACCCTTTTTACACATCCAATGACACTTAATGTCATAGGTACTGACACTATAGAATATGACCAATATCCAGTCATGTAAATGAAATATAAAAAATGAAGTATGTAACCACATTGACCACTAAACACTCGAAAATGAGGTCACTGTTTGGAGTTGGAATATAGACAAAAAAATAATAAAAATGTTATAATTAAGTTATGTTTCAATTCCAAGGAGTGACATCATTTTCGAGTTATGTACCATAATTCATTTTTTTATATTAAATGTATACTGATATTAGGTTTTTCCAGACGTAAAATTGAAAATTTCATTTCACACAATTTATGTGCTTTTATATTTGCACATTCTTGGGATCTTTTGTGGCTCTCTGAATAAAACTTGCCTGGATAACAGCAGCAGCGCAACACTATGTCGTTCAACATAGTGCATGAATGAAGGAAAAGACTATGGGTTAAGGATTAGGTTGGTAGGGTAGTACACAGACTCTGCCAACTCTCCGTGCAGAAAGTCCACTGTTTCACTGAATTAATAACAGGAGACTTCGCTTAAATAAACCACTTGGCATCAAAACAGATGATAACATTTTACAAATATTTCAATAGCGCTAATATATGCTGTGGAGCCCAAAAGCAACATACAGGGACTTTAATATATTTCATATCAATTTTGAACTATGACAAAATTGTCTTACACATTTGCTAAGCATTTGCCAATCTCGCCTCTACTGCCCAGCTTTAATGCATTTTTATTATAAGCTATTAATGGCAGCCTTTCTAATTACGCCAATTTTAGATCTAATTAGAGCATAAAAGCATTACATTTAACATTTGTTTATGATATTACGTCAAAATTTTGAGAAATGAGTATGCATTTACCATCATAATAATGAAGATAACATGGTATGATGATCAGTAAGAAAATAGTTCACGAGACTTTAAATTATGAGCTCTAATAAGTTTGAACAGTATTCAGTACAACTGCCAATGCAATGTATTCATAAGATGCTCACTACTAAACAACAGCATACGTCCTTTTTACTCAACCATAATATAATAGTAATAGTAATTTATTCATCATAAAAATTTTTACAAATCATGGATGGCTTAGTCAATCTTATTTCTAGATCTTAATCTAGTTTCTGATTATACTATAAGCATATTTATGAAATTGTAACATTGTTATTGCAGGACATCTGCTGACACGAGTTAAGAAGGATTGCAACTAAGATAATATAAAAATAATCTCAATAATAATAATAATAATAATAATAATAATAATAATAATAATAATAATAATAATAATAATAATAATAATAATAATTATAGAAATGTTTTAATAACATTAACGACTTAAATGCCTCACAGTTACATATTAGTACTTTCATGCAAGGTCTAAAGACATAACTTACTCTACAGTAAGTATATGGCATATGATGCAGCAGCAACCTGTTGACTATGCTTTTAAATTTCTTTTGTTTACTACTTATTATGAAGCTTGGAATTTTATTATACATGTTTATGCCTCTATGTAAAATACTTTTAAGACTTGTGGTAATTCTATGAGTGGACAGATGGATATGACTTGACGTTTTGTTTGATACATGTGGTAGTCTGAATTCAATTTGAATTTTGCTTTGTTTTTATGAAAGAAAGACACTGTTTCTAGAATATATATACAAGGCACGGGCAGAATTTTGAGTTCTCTAAAACTTGCTTTACTTTGCGACCTTATTGGTACTTTTTTTTTATAATTTTTACAATTTTCTTCTGTAGCTTAAAAATTTCCGTAATTTTGCTTGTTGCGCCCCATAATATGGTATGTCATACTGATTCTGGGAATGTATATAGTCAAACATAGATCTGAGAACTTCATTAGAGGTTGTTTTGCTTAAAATTCTGAAAGCATATATATAGCAGTTCAACTTTTCTATAATTTTCTCAACATGATAGTTCCAGGTTAAAGCAGAGTCAATTCAGACGCCTAGGAATTTTGTATTTTTAACTTCCATTATATCTTTACTGGTACCATTGATTTTGATAGGAATAGAATTTTGATTGCCGCTATTGTTAAAGAGTATGTAACAGTCTTACTATCATTCAGTTGTAACTTATTTTGCTGAAGCCGGTTTTTGATTGACTTTACTTAGCAACTCATTTTTATCATTAGAATTAAATAACATATTTGTATCATCAGCAAACAAAACTGTCTTAGCAAAAGGTGTATGATCTGGGATATCATTAATATATAACAAAAAACTACTGGTCCAAGAATTGAGCCCTGCAGAACACCATGTTTCATAGAGCTGGAAGTCGAATGTATTGTGTTTATTTCTACAAATTGTTTTCGACTGTCTAGATATGATTTAAACCAATTACCTGCTAGGCTTCTTATACCATATGACTCTAATTTAGATATTAATAGATCATGGTTTACCATGTCAAAGATTTTACTGAGGTCTATAAAGAGACCAAGACTATTTCCTTCCTTATCTTTTGCTTCGAGAAGATTTTCAATGAAGGAAAAGAGAGCATCATTTATTGTCTGATTATTCCGAAAGCCAAATTGAAAGTTTGAAAAAACATTTTGCGATTCAAGAAAAGGAACTAGCCTGCTATACATGATTTTTTCTAAGATTTTTGAGAATACTCAGAGCATTGAAATTGGTCTATAATTTTCCATAATTCATTGAAAATTTCTGCCACATCCTTTGGATCTGTTATTGTGTTGTTTTGTATGCTTATTTTGATATTTTCTATCCCTTTTTTTCAGGTTTTTACCCATTTCTTTGTTTATGACTTCCCGAATGCCTTTACTTCTATTTTCCACTTTTATAAGAAAATTACTATTACATTTTTATAGTTCTTTCGCTTCTAGGATAACTTTTCTGAGGATAGCAGTGTATTTTTTAAAGTATATTTTAAATTGTTGGTTATCTGTAATTTTATTAATGTTACTTAAAAGTATTTTTCTCTTACAAGAGTTTAGGATTCCAGTTGTTATCCATGTTTTTTGGGTAGGTACCTTGTTTGTTAGTTTTGTTCTTTTGATAAGCTTTTCATTTTGGCTGCATAATGCAAGTGGATAAACAGGGCACTGTTTTAGATGGATGTCTGCTACACTATTAGCTGATACTGGTGCCGATTTAACAACTTTCAAATAATATTGAGGGTGGTAATTGGCATCAGTTGCTGTGAGCTTACAGAAGATTTCTTACAGAATAAAATCAAAATTGCGAAACAAATTTCTTGAACAAAGATGTTCTCTGGTTCTTCGATTAGTGGAGTTAAGAATGTGACGAAAATACAAAACATAACTCAGATTCCTTCCCTCCATGGAGTAACATTCAGTAATTTGCATATTTGTACACTTAATTTTAGTATTGGGTAAAAAATTATTATTTCCAGTGATCTGTATTGTGATTTTTTTCAATAATTAATTGTGTTGCTGACACTGAATTGTTTGCGTTTCTACGACTTTGCGCTACATGTACTGAAAAGTGAGTCGTAATAATTTTTTTTTCGGTATGCATACTAGAAAGTCGAACTTTCAAAACAAAAAAAAGTTATTGAAAACACTACTTCCCGTGTTGGTATAACAAATCAATGATTTTTGACGTGATACCTGTTTGTATTCAGTGAATAACTTTTTTTAGATGCAAGATGAATTAAGTGGACTTAGAATATTATTAATAGGAAAGGACCTATTTGCTAAATTGAAATTTTTTCTCTCAATTTATGATGATGTTGTAAGAGAGGCTGCTACTGGAAGAAAACGGAATATCAATTTAAATAAATTTAAATCTGAAATGGATGGCTTATTTATAGTTTGAATTTCTGTCGTGTGTTATATTACTATTACTTGGAACAGATGCATTATAGGTACTGCCAGTTATATATATATAATTTATTTCAAGAAATAGTCTGCCCAGGCATCCTGGGTTGCCAAAAACACAGAATAACACACATATAAGAATAGTAATGATTACAGTAAGATAGATGAGCCAAATTTAAATGTGAACTAGGAGCTTAAGTTTAAGAAATAATAAATTTGTACATATATTTGTAACAATCACACACTAACAAATAGAAAAGGGGGGGAGGGGTATTATGATATTCCGTATAAATGATTTTTCAGAATTGCCACAGACCCTTTAATGGTTGAAGTAATTATTTTTGGAATGATGTCATGGATTCCAAATGTTTTGATAGTGTTTACAGTTGATCGTGGGATGGTGCCCCTCGCTCCGATCATTAAACCATGTACTTCCCAGGTGCCTTCCATCTGATATTTTTCTCGAAAATACGGAATAGTAGGCTCATAAATTTGTTGTTTTTCTTTGTTGACCTCGGATGGTTGGGTCTGGCTCATCTCAAATCTAACAGTTGGGTCCAGTATAAAGCCTTTACTATTAGTCTTGTCTAGAGCCACGATGTCCGCTCTTCTAATTCCGCCGCCTTCAGACGCAACGCAGTGCACCTCTTCATGGACCTCGAAGGATTTGTTTCTAACATATCTCCTAAAAAAAGGTCAACGGAAATAGCAGTTCGATAAATGAAATTATCGATACCTATTGTTTGAATAATTGAGAACCAAAATTTGTTTGTTTGCATGTCACCATGGCAGGTATTTAAACACTACAAGGTCCAAGGAAAGTATTTGCATAAAAAACTATAATTAATAATAAGTTTGGAGAAGGCAGTGACATTACGTATTATTGAAATATATTAAAAAATGAATTAATTTTATTAAGTTGGCTATATTAGAATAACAATCGATAATATACTATTTCCAGATAAGAATATGAATCGATATTATCAAATAGGCTGATGGTACCTATAATGCATCTAAGCCTATTATTTTGTGTATACTAAAACTAAAACTAAATGCATCTTTAGTATTGTTATGTTTTGTGAACTATCAAATGAATACATTGCTATCAGTTATTTTTAAAAGAATCTCATATCATTTTAAGTTGTTATTGAAGGCTATACATTATATGGTTTCATTTACATGAAACTGTATAGAATATGAAATATTAATAAAATTAAATTAGCACAGCAGTTTAACAACAGTCTGAACACCTATACTGTATTATTTCAGATTTAAGCTGTGTTCAGTGAGTTGCGAGCAAGATTTTTGTTCTGATTTTTGCATCAAGTCATACTGTACATGTAGAAACTTTCAACATTTTGTAGCTACTGAACTGGTCCAGCCCTGACAGATCCAACAGATAGATTCCTTTTTTCTTGTCATCCTGATAATAAAGCTGATATATAGCTTCGAAAAATTGGATGTTTCTGTATGACACAGTATGAAAATCCAAAAATCTTGTACCACTTCGTATGTAGGTTTTTTTTTTTTTTTTAGAGCAAGTACTAATTTTTCAGTTTAATTAAAGAAATTGTTTACATGCTAAGTCTTGTGAACTTATTTCATAGTTAACTCCCTGAAATTGAGTTAGAATGTAACTCTGACAAGAATTCACCAAGAATATCTTTATGATTCTGTCTGTTCTTCATTGGAGGCATCTTACAATATTATGTGATCACAAACTTATCTCTTATTTTGACATAATTTCATCTTACCAAGATTTTCTTCATATTTTACGCCATTTAATGAGGGAATTCAAACCCCTCACTTATGATGATTCCAACATTAAGAATTCGCAATAATGATGGAAATTCAGCATTGGTATCTTCCTTATAAACCTGTATTTTTCCAATTGAAATAAAGTGAATAAGGTAAGGGGATTATTTTCTTCAAAGAATATGAACAGCATGTTACTGTTACACGAAGCAGGAAAATCCTGAAGAAAATTAGCCTATGTGAAAGGACTTCATTGGCTGTTTTACTATTTAAGTGATAATGGACAAATATATCCTGTGACTTTTAAAAAAATCCTCAGATAATTTCAGTTCTTCAGCTCCTATAATTCCATGAAATCTATTATTACTTACACTCTTATTTTAATTGTGCTAATTTCCAAAACTGACTGTGTTATCCATTTTGGTGCCACATATATAATATTCAACATAAGAAAATGTTTACGGTAATAAATAAACACAATGCAGGTTGTACACTTCTGTACAATTAGAGTGATCATGTAGGAACTGCTCTGTTGTATGGAGAAGAAAGAGGAAGGAAGAGGTAGAGCGAGGAAAGGGGTATTTTACAGTGCAACATGGTGGAAGAGGATGGTTAGCACTTGCCTGAAGAGCAGCATCAGACCCTGAACAAAGCTTCGGAAGTTGTTATGGCGCGTGATGGAACTTTCGGGATCCAGCGCAATGTTACCAAACACCTAGAGTCAGTAGTGTGGCCATGACGGTACCAGGCGGGCCAGCCAGCCAGGGAGAGAGAGTTGTCAGTTTAAGTTAATAGTCAGTGGCCACGCAACCAAACCAAACTACTATTACGCCTGACTACACACTTAATATGCTATTACTCTATAATACAGTGCTCAAACACTAGTCATGTTTAAAGGTACTGATAAGGATTTCCAGGCATTGACATATTAAAGAACTTATTGTAATGAATTATAGGAGTTATTCTAAAAGTCAATAAATTCACAAGATAAGACTATTAGTACAGATATCTCACTAATTAATATTTTGTAAAGTAGTCACCACTGTAAAGAGAAGCAAACACTCAATGAATTAAGAACAGTACATCGAGTAATACTTGTATAACAAATCAATCATAGATGTATTTGGAAATTAAATACATAGCAATTACATTTAATACGTTACATCATAATCTGATTTTTGAAATACTGATTTCAAATAATCATTCTGTTTCAAAATTCAATTGAGAGAGTATGTTGTTGCAACTCTTGAAATATAAAATGTCTAGATATAACAGTATACATGAAATAGGAGGGTAAAATCTATTGTATCAAACAATGACAAAGTTTACATAAGCATTAGTCCATAATTTTACTTCATTTACGAATTAACCTATTTCAAATTTAAAGTCCTGCCTTTCTAAAAATAATACAAAAATAGTTCTATAAGACAGATAGAAGAATTGTGTAATAATGTACATGATCAGCTAATTAAAAATTATCTTCATGTTCTGTTTGCTGCATTGGATGGAAATGAAATTAAATCATTCGCATCCATGACTATTAGCTGTTTCTTCACTTCCTGCTTTTCCTCCTTCCAGAAACGTTCTGACATTTTATATTTCATTAAATCAATGGAAATTCACATACAGGCTTATAAAAAGTTTTCATGATTAAGTTTGTCAGCAAAGTCTTTTCTGGACCCACGCGCATGTAAACAGTTTTAATTATTTCAAATTATAGATTTTACCATCCAATTTACTGCACGTGCTCTAGTTCAACATTACATTATGTCATTTTAATTAAGAGATTCGAGAATAATAAACATAGGACATATTGTTCTTTACATAGATTACCCTACTGTATTCTTTATATTTATAACTGCTTTTATCCTTACACTTATTTTCTTTATTATTAAGAGACTATGTAAATATCTCATCAATTAAAGAGATTAATAGAAATAGAAAGATGAAGAAAGGAGAATTTGCCTATACTAATGTAATTTTGTACCAGCTAGTATAATTTCGTACTACTTACTAGTTTCATTTAAAGTGTCTGATGTCCCATCGGTTCACTTTTTTTTGTAGAACATATAGGAAATTGCAATACTGTACGAAAATAATGCATGTGGTTGGAATACCAGTACTTAAAACTAATTAAGAAGTGATACGAAGTTACTCTAGCTAACAAAAAGTTACTCCAACTGACTGTAAAGGTACTTGATCTGAAATCTTACTTTATCAAATAACAGTTTAGTATCTTTAAGATGTCATTATTTATTTCGAGAGATAAACATTACTATATTTAAATACCCAGAAATGCTTATTAATAGCTTTAGAACATTTCAAATATTACTCACAAGAACAAATCTTACATAGCCTAAATTACTTTACGTACACTCAACAAACATCAAGTGCTTAACAATCTAGCACTAGCTAAGATACCCAACCACAGAAATGCTTGCCTATATCAGGAAGAGGAGGGGCTGCTTCCAGTGCTACCAACATTAGCTAGCATGCTTACCAACCACAGTTAGTAAAGACACCGGCCAAATCTACGAGAGCCTCAACAGCCTCAGAACTAACCTGTCCATGTTCGCAAGCTATCAGAAACAAAATAACTCCTACTGTGTTAAGTGTGGCTAATGTTTGTGTGGAATGTGTGAGAACTGTGGTGGCACTGACTGGAAAAATTGTGTTTTACTAGTATGTACGTCACTGTGGAGGTCCCACTACTGTAATCTTACACGAAACTGATTGATTCTAAAAAGTAGGTAGTAACGTAAGTTGTGTCGTCCAAGTAAGTCTGTATGAAATCGCAATATACTCATTGGCATTACACGGAAGCAGTAAAGTATCTAGAACACAGACAATTGCATATTAATAGTATAAGCATTAGTTGTATGTTAACACCATATACTGCCAATGATCAAACTTCAAAGTTATATTATATATAAAAATGTATAAAAGTGCTGAACATTAATATACAAGACTATAGCAAAGAGGTATCTCAATACCAGCAGGGAGGCATGTGATAAGGTTGTGTCATGTTAGATTAGTTCTGAGTCTGTTCAAGGCCAAGTGCTGCCTTGCGCTAAACTAACTCACCGGAAAAGCAGTAAAAGAGCGCCGAAGAAAGTTTGAAAGTTGTTATGGCGATTGAGTTGCGAATCAGGGTCAAACTTCATGTTTCCGAAAACCTTGAAAAACAGCCCCAAACATAAACTCTATCCGTGTGTCCCAGCTTGCAGTCATGCCCTAATCATAGTAATTGGAAACTTCTCAAACTCGTTCATAGTAAAAGAAATAAATTCAGCAATGCAAACTGCTGTTAGTAGGGAAATTTATAATGAATTTAATATTTGTGTGACAATAAAAAAACTTTACTCTCTAGTCTATTTAAATAAAATAAAAAAAAAATGATTTCTTTAACGAAAATGTAATACTTCTGCACATGATGTATGTCTCTATACACTACACTACTCCCAGTATTTCAATTATCAGCAGTTAATAGTCTAAAACCACAAGACAAACGTAACTCTACTTATAAAATGTTACTCTATATTAGATTAATCAGTAATCTTTTACCAGCTAATGCAATTAACGTCTATGAAATTGTTGTAAATAAATATGAACAATTATTTCTGCCTTCTTGGAAGTCCATAATTATTTCAACAAACCAGAACTGTTAGCAATTGAAATACTAAACTGCATCATGTGCTGAACTGTGAACAAATATATTTTAAACTTTCGTTCTTGCAATATTTCGTTTTGAAATCGTAAGTTTGAGAAGTTGTAAATTTACTGGCCGATTAAGGCTATGGATTGCACAAACTATGTACCAATTTGAACACAAATTGTTAAGTGTACATCACTTCTGGATTTCTCTTCTTGTAGTCACTCAACTGATCAACTAACATAAAAATACTAAAACTTAAACATAGGATACAGTCGCTCAGATTTACTGACTATCTTTTATCAGTACTATTGCAGAACATTTCATATTTTGTCTTAATATGAACCTCATATCAAGGTTATTATTATTTTTTGAGTGAGTTATAACATATTCTAAAACTTGTGGAGAGAAAATAACTTCTAATATGCTTATAAACTGAGCTTTTAACACAATTATATATCTTTGTATAAGAGTATTTTTATTATAATTGAATACTGTACCTCCTGTTAAAGGACGATTAAATCCTGTAATTTGTTGGCACATTTGGTTCTGATGAGTAAGTTGCAGGTACTCCAATACTATCATTTGATTAAATGACATAAATAACTATCAAAAACATTACATTTTTTATTTCTTGCATGATTAATACTTTATAGAATTAAAAATGTGTAAATACCGTAATTTGAATTGTTAGAATGCTGGCTTTATTTATTGGAACTAACATTTGAATTCCAAGATGATAATGAATTTTGTGGTTGAAAAGACTGCACTGTGTAGGTTTTCTTGGGGCACTTATATTGCCTTTGATATCATTCGTCCATTTTCATTATCATACAACTAAATGACAGGTGCAGAAAGTATTTAAAGATCTATAAATGTAGGCCTAACTTTTTTTCACGAATTATCTTCAGCAGGAGTTTGTAGCCCTATAATGAAAAAAGCCAGTTGAGATCCCTGAATTTGTTCACAGCCTAATCGAGGCACAGTATCCAACAGGGCAGAATAAGAATTCGATTTTAAAATCCAAATTTATTGACTACTAGTATAGATATAAGTAATAATTAAATTATAATAACTATAGAAAAAAAATTATATATAAAAAAGGAGAAAATAACTTTCTTTAATGTGTTCATTTACTAAAATTTCCAAGATATTTCTACAATAAAACTACCTCAATAGTCAACAGACAATAAGACAGTGAACTATAAAATCTCTTAAGTTTGTATTATAAATGTTTTGTTAGATTATTTATGTAAATTATGTTCCAACAAAATAAGATGTATTAGAAAGAAAGATAGTAACAAAAGATACTATTTGCAGAGGAAAATGAAATTATAGATTGATAATTTAGTATATTTTATCACATAAAATGTAAACTAAAATATAATATTAAACCATGTACTGTATCATATATATTTCGATTACAAGCCTGTGGAAATATTCTGCTATAGTAGTAATATAGTCAGTATACTTTAATACTATGGCCAATCAAATTGTTCTGGAAATTATATTAGAATTTAAGGTAGAATATAAAAATTATATTCTGCCAGCCAAAAATGTCATTCAGTGATCTACATTTTAAAATATACTACTAATTTGCCTATTTACAATTTATTTTAATGTTAGAAATAAAATTACATTACTAAGTAAACAAATAAATATCTTTATGTAACGCAGGAACCTTTTGATTGGCTATAATATTCAGATTTGTAGAAATATTTTGGCACTGCTGGTATTCTCCCTACACCATTTCGTCTGAAGAACTGGTCGTCCATTGTTGCTTGATACAAATTTCTGGTATGCAACAACTCCGGACAAAAAATGAAGTGACCAAATAGTAATGGGACACACGGACACAGTACAACTAAACTACCGCCAGATGTCACTGCATCATGCTGTGGAGAGTAAATGACATTAACTTTCACCCACATTAACTAGTTAAATACTAATTTCTTTAATATCTAATTCCTAGCATTTCTGTAAGAAAAAATTGATTTTTTTCATATCTTTCTTATACTCATAAGCACTATTTTTTTGCCAGTAAAACACAGTAAATTAGTTCTCAACATACTTGTACATTAAAAATAAAATTATTGGTTCAAACTCATGGAAGCAGTGATGGTTTCAGACTATTTTCGTTTGAGGTGGTGGGGAAGAGGTGAAACAATTCACAGTGGGAACAATATTGATTCTATGCGGACAAAAATATTATTTTACTTCCGACTTTTAAGAATTTATGGAGGTTATGCTGATAATCGACATCTTCGGTTTATATTTTCTATTTCCTGTTCACTTCTCCCATTCCAAGGTGGCAACATTTCACATATTTTCTATAGTGATATTTGCTTCCACTGTGATTGTTATGCACTGATATGCTGGATTGCAGTTTTGTTTAGTTCAGTCATTTTGGACTGGAATAGTCCTAGTAGTGTAGTAATTATTTTGAAGGCTATATTATTATCATTTATTTTTTGCGTTTAAAGGTGTCATTTTGTACTGGGTTTGCCTAAACTTCAAGTTGATCATTTTGTTGCTACTGGTATTTTAGCATTTTGGCATACTAAATTCCAGTATATTGTGAGATAAAACCCCAAACTCTGTCATGGAAGCAGATTATCCATTGGTATTAAAATTTATGAACAGAAAGGGAATGATGTGAAAGTCTAGACCCTACAATTGGAAACAAACAAACATTTCACACATCGTTGATCAAAGGCTTATGAAATGCTATATACAATCATGTCTTATAATTTGAAGAAACTTGTCTGGTAGTTTTTTTTATAATATTACGATGGCGGAGTTGAGATTAATCTTTTACTAAGACTCCAACATATGCACTAATTTTAATGAAACTTCGTTGAAAGTAATGCAACTAAATATCGTTTTGTCATCTCATCTTTTATTTTCTTTGACATTATATCTCAGTATGGCAGTGATGTGAACTTTCTATGCTAACAACCTCATAACTTATTAACTCCAATTGTAATGAAGAATTTAGTGTCATCAATCATTATACTAGAGTCCATATTTTTAGGTTTTAACCTATTTTATCCTTGCTTTGTAATCAGAAAATTTTAACATGCTTTTCCCTTTTATAGCTACTGGATCTGGATGTATGAATACTATCAAACTTAGAAAAGACAAAAGAGGGCTTAAAGACCTAGAATGGGCTAAATGAGCTCTTTGCAGGAGAAATTATGGAAATGGTTAATTTTCCTCAAATTTGCATAGAAATGAAGCTTTTCGAATTCACGTAAAAAAGAAAAAAGAAACATAGTTAATCAATTTTAAGAGATGCCTTTAACCCATGTACAAAATAGATTTATTTGGGTATTTTGAATGTATTATTTATGTCGATAAACAGATGAATAAAAACAGTATATGCATGGTGCACTGTTGTGACATAACATTTTTTTTAGTAGTAAGAATGGTGCTGCTCTCTGCTGCTTTCAGAGAAAGAGTGATGAGCGTTATCAAGTCCACTCTTGTCTGCCTGTCACCTCACCACCACAGCTAAAAGATCTAATCTGGACTTCAATCTTTAACTTTCTTAAAACACAAATTCACGATCTTAACACAATTAAACCAAGAGAGATTACAACAAAACCAAATAAATACCGTCCACACCTGTGGAGTAATGGTTAGCGTGTCTGGCCGCGAAACCAGGTGGCCCGGGTTCGATTCCCGGTCAGGGCAAGTTACCTGGTTGAGGTTTTTCCCGGAGTTTTTCCTCAACCCAATATGAGCAAATGCTGGGTAGCTTTCGGTGTTGGACCCCGGACTCATTTCACCGGCATTATCACCTTCATCTCATTCAGACGCTAAATAATCTGAGATGTTGATACAGTGCCGTAAATAACCTACTAAAAAAGTTAAATAAATATCCTAAATTACCTATAATTATCTATGTCAATGATAGGGAAGTATAAAGTAAACGAAATTGTCAACACAGTCCAGTTACTTTATCGCAGTCGTTTGTGGGTATGCTGTATTCTGTTAATTGTTTCAAGCAGTGTGCATTATTAATTTATAGTAAAAAAATATGATCTGGCAATGAATTGGGAAAGACTCTAATTTTACTAATGGAAAAGTAATTATCTGTGACAAGCAAGTAAGTAGATAAAGTATTTATGTAGATTTATTTTGGTTACATACTGTATAGGCTTTGTCATCTTACCCCAGGATATCATCTACTGATATACAGCTCCAGAAGCTGCAGTCATAAGACTTATTGTGCGACCCTACATACATAAAGGCTGGCATGTATTACATATTTAATTAATTACGAATCAATTTAAATGAAAATTTATATGGATACATTTTGTTCTTAATTAGTTAATATTTTATAGTGATTTTATTAGATAAATCATATCAAGATGTCACTATTTCCTTCAGCAGAAAGATTCTGCGGTTTACATTAAAGGTGTCTCAAGGAAGCAGAACAAATAACAGGTTCAACTATTTATTTTCAGTGGGTAACTTTCGTCTTCATTTATGTGAAGCATCAGTATCGACAAATGTGGTATAAAACATACTACAAAACTGAAATTTTAAGGGCATCAGACGAGTCGACACTAGGCAAGAATTATTTGAAATAATTGCACGAAAAGATTCATGGAGATATTAGAAGAGAAACTGGTGACCACTACATTTGGCTTACAGAACCAGGAAAACCTCACCTAATGTCATGTAAAGTGATGAAGAAGACGAACCTTCATACTGCACCCTGCATTGTCAGAGATGTCCTATGCATCCTTTGACCAGAAAAAGATACAGATACAGAAATTTCTTCTGTCAGTAACAGCCAGTCCTGTCTACTTGATTAACACAGAGCAACCATTGGCAAATTTCTATCCTGGTAGGATTCATGCCATCTGTCTTGCCCATGATCTACATCGTTTACAAGAAGAAGTCACAAATCGTTTTCTTGCAGTCAATGACATAATTTCTTCTTACGATGAAAGAGTAATGGAACGGAAAAAAATTCCCTCCAGCGCCGGGATTTGAACCCGGGTTTTCAGCTCTATGTGCTGATGCTTTATCCACTAAGCCACACCGGATACCACCCCGGCGTCGGATAGAATCGTCTCAGATTAAGTTCCAACTCTTGGGTTCCCTCTAGTGGCCGCCCTCTGCACTACGTCATAGATGTCTACGAACGTAGGACCGAAGTCCACACATGTGCTGAGGTGCACTCGTTGTGAGTGACTAGTTGGCCGGGATCCGACGGAATAAGCACCGTCTTAAATCACGAAGTGATTTACGCATATCATATATATTATTTTAATGTACCGAAGTACATATGATATTTCCGTCGGATCCCGGCCAACTAGTCACTCATAATGAGTGCACCTCAGCACATGTGTGGACTTCGGTCCTACGTTCATAGACATCTATGACGTAGTGCAGAGGGTGGCCACTAGAGGGAACCCAAGAGTTGGAGCTTAATCTGAGACGATTCTATCCGACGCCGGGGTGGTATCTGGTGTGGCTTAGTGGATAAAGCATCAGCACGTAGAGCTGAAAACCTGGGTTCAAATCCCGGCGCCGGAGGGAATTTTTCTCCGTTCCATTACTCTTTCATCGTATGATGACGCAGAATGTCTGCATGGAAATATCATATGTACTTCGGTACATTAAAATAATATATATAATTTCTTCTGTTAAAAAAGTATTTCTGATAGCACCAATTCACATTCAATTGTTCAGGGAAATGGTACCAGAACCACCATTCCTACCAGAACCTTTACTAGCACATTGGGATAGTAGATATTGTTCTCGCCAAGCTTAGACGATCTCACTCACACCACTCTGCTGTCTGAGCTGGGATCATCTAAGTTTGGCGAGTACAATACCTGGCTATTGGTACGGTAGTTCTATACTATGCCAAAATCAAGGTGGTAGTAGATATATTTGACTCCAGTGAATCAGAGTGTACAGTATTGTGCTTTCAGAATAACAGCATATCTCCTCCCTTAAAGGCCCACTTCCAGCATCCGTAATTTAAGCTGTAGCTTTTAAGAGTTTGACAATGTCAGAAACATGTATACAAGTCTATTAACAACCAATAAATGGATATTGAGAACATCTAGAGTGTATGCCCCTACCACTGAAAGATTCGACGGACATCATCCTCCTGGTGCAGATGTCTTCAAAGGAAATAACATCTGGTTCAGTGGGCATAGCGTGCACTACTAAATTAGGATATATTATTATGAAGAACCCTGGGTATGAAAAGATAAAGAAATGTGTGCAGTTATCTGAAGGGGGGGGGGGGGAGCAGATCATACATGAATTACCTTAGGGGGTCATGAGCAGTGGTGACAAGAAATGTATGTATGACATCTTGTGCCATAGAAAGAACTTCCTCAGTCTAAAAAAATGTGTCGAGAAACAAAGTTTCACTCCACAAAACTTACAGCAACACTGCCAAGAACGTGAATTCTCTGTTTCTGCTTGTGTAAATACTAGTAAACTTTTAATAAATGTTATACTTTTCATTAAAGTAGTATAAAAAGATAAAATAACTGCGCCAAATTGTGGATTATCTCAAGTTTCTGTGTTCTGTAAGTGCCAGTATATGAGAATAAATTACATATTTTCATCAAAAGCTATAAAAGTTTAAAATAATTGTACCAAAATGTGAATTAATGAGAGACATCTATGTTACTATCCCTACAACATTTTTTGCACAGTTTTCTGAGAAGATCATTTGTCCCCAAAAATTGGGAACAGTTCCCGAAATTAAGTTCATGTTCTGGACTAATTTTGTCCCTAATTTAAGTAAATTTGAAAAGTTTCATTGTTGAACTGGCAACAATGGACATGTTCAGAAGCAGAAGAGTAATTCTGTCAAATCTGATTCTTAACTTTTCGCTCTAGTTCATTCTACAAAAGTAATGTTCTATCATTATTGTCAATATAACTTTATTAATAATGTCTCGTACCACACCTCTAATGTAAATGGCGATGGAAAGTTAGTCTTATGTTGCACTGTTGTATAAAGAATTTGTTAATTTACTTTCGGTTTAAGAGTCTGTAACAAATCTTATGTCCTATATAGTGGCATCGAAACATTCTGTCAGACCCAATGCGAGATAAAAAACGTGACGCCACCTCCCTTCTTTAAAAATCTTTGAATTCTCTATTTCAGTTAATCTTCAAGCATAGTTCAGCAATATATTGTGTGTACTTAATCTATTTTTTTCAATAGCCAGTGGTAACAGCAATTCGATAACAGATCATATTCAAACAAAGGAACAGAAGAACAGACTGCTTGCTAAATCACAGTAGGGTATATGACATGATAGTTTCGTACAACAGAGCAACCAAAGCCGAATAACATTAGTCTGTTTATGAGGGTATGTATGTCTACTGCTGTAGTTGGGCCAGAATTGTCCAGAATGCAGTTCCGGTTAAAATTTTTGTTGGACTTTAATTTTTAGGTTAAAATGAATGTGAATTCACCATTACCATACAAATAACCTTTTAATTATAGCTATAGATTTATTTGGAAGAAGGTTCTGTATTTTTTTAATTGGATTCAGTATTAGCGCAAATTTCAAACAGAGAACACATGTTAGAAATAGATGGAGCTGCTCATATCCACAACAGTGAATGTGCTTTGGAAAAGCACTGCTCAACAGAGAATGCACTACGTTGGAAAAAGTATCACCAATAGAAATTTTTTCTCACTAAATTAAGTTTTTTTTTCCAAAGTCAATACAAAAAAATACCGTAACACTGCAATTTTGCAATTGTGTTTATGGGTTTTTAACAGTTTGAAAATTACTTCAGCAGGATAAACCAATTCCTTTTCTAATCAAGTTACTGGAGTTCATCTTATTTTGACATACGTTTAGCATTTTATATTCTATATTCTTGGCAACACTGCATCTATAGACAATTTTTAAATTTTAAAAAGCAGCTGCCACAGTAGGGCATGCAATATTTTGAAAGTTAATTTGTTCACTTTAAGTTTGTGTGAAGTTATGTTCGAAGAGTGTTTAAGAAAATGAGTTTGTTAAATTGGTTGAATAAAGGTAAAAGAGAAGGTACCGATAGTGACAGTGTTGATGAAAAGCTAAACGGAAGAAGATATGTGAAGATGTTGTTTATACACATAGCCCAGGTGGCATTGGCAGTGGTGAGTGTGGAAACCAAGTTTGCTATTATTATCGATGATGATGTGAAGTGAACGAAACAGAGAATAAAAGTGAAACTTCTAACCAAGGTAAATGGTCAAATGAGTGTGATTAACCTGACTGCTGACCTGAAAACCAATATAAATTTAAGCAGCTTTAAGAAAGCAAATAATTGGATACTAGTAAGAAATGCCAAATTAGGCTGTGCTGTTTGTGCTGATGTTAGTAAACTTGAAATGGGGACTGATATTAAGCCACCAAAAGATTGGTTAGTGTATCACGTTGGACATTATGGAAAAATTCGGGAAGTGCAGCAAAGAAGCATTAGAAAGAAACTATTTGAATACAAGAACTCGAATTCTCTTATACGAGCACAATCTATTACAATATCAGCTGCTAAGAAAACACTAGAAGGGGAAATAGATAAAATTAACAGTTAAATGTGTGAAACAATAAAGGGTTTTTCAAACTGCTTATGAACTAGCAAAAACCAACAGACCCTTTTCTGATTTTCCTATAGATACATGTTCACGAACTAAATGGTTTGAATATGAGTAGTGTGTACATTCTGAACTTATCTGTATAGTATGGAAATGTGAAACAAAACTTCTCAGCATCTTTTGTTAAATAACAAATCAACAGTGAGTATAATTATTTATCTTGTCTTTATAACAGTGTCAGTACTTTGTTTAAAATGTGCCATGTTAGTTGACTCTCCAGTAGATACTTTCTTTTGGAGTCTTGTATAATTGCAAAGTATTTCAAACGCTTCGATTAAAGAGGCTATTTTGTCCAACTTGTCACTTCATCGTGTTGGTGATGATTATCTAAAAGAAACAATTGCAAGAAATGGTCCTCAATTTAGTGGTTTGGAACTGTGCTGGAATTAGTGGTTCATGATACTAGGGAGGAAGTACTAGATGTTGTTAACTTTCATTTCTTCTTTGATAAATTCTGTTCAATGTACATCACGTCTCCCAAAAATGCAATACAACTCTATGTGCAGAATCCTTACATGAAAGACTGCAAAATAAATCAAATTTTCACTATAATGTGGATTGCCTCAAGTTTGAGAACTGTTATCGTTAACTAATGCTAAGTTCTTGGCAATAAAACCATTAACTCTACAGCTCTCAAATATTTCACACACACACAGTGGTTTTATAGGAAACGACTGGACATCTTTGAAGATGATTCTGATTTCTTCCACAATGGACAAAGAAGTGAAGAAATAATCCCAACTTTGTTGAAGTGTTTTGACAAACAGTATGCCCTGTGAGAAATCGAAAGGTTGCAACTGTACTTTTCCTTGGAAACTCAGGAATTATATTCTGTTGTACACTGAGACACTTCCATCTTTTATTATTTGAAATTTCGTGGAAATGGTATGATATTACATTTTGATATTTTGAGTTGATTAATCTTCTAACTGTTGAAAATGATAAAGTTGACATGTGGTTTTGTAAAATTTTACTCCCTTTCTTAACAAGATGGTCAGCAACTTCATTACCAGATCATCCACAGTGTGCAGGTACCCATTGAAAAACTAGCCTTCTTAAGCTTCATCAGATAGTGTATACTTTTTCAGTAATTGGTTCTTTTTTTTACTTTTAGGTGACAGATTAGTTGTTAATAGCTGCTTTAGAATCACTGAATATAACAGCTTGTTGAAAATAAGAGATCTGATACAACATATATTGAAGTGTTGAATAAATGGCTTTAATTTCTTCATCATTTGTAGCTCCATAACCTAGGATTTATACAACAAGGAAAGTGAACATGTAGTACCAACACTGCTCCATTTTGGTTGGACTGTAGGGAGCCATCAGTGAAAATATGGAACCATTCTTTCTTATGGAATCTACTATGAATAGTTTCCAATGTTAGCAATTTTAGAAATTCTTTCGAAATTTCACTTTTCTTGGTTTGAGGACTGTGAAATCTGTTTCGGAAAGCTAAAGAGCTCTAGTACAGGACTTCAAAGAAGCTTCAGTTGATATTGCAAGAGATACAAAGAAGCGAGCAAAATATTCTGGCCTCTATAAAACTCTAGTATCTTGCGACTTTGTACTAAATTTGGAAATAATGATGGATGCTCTTACTGAGCTCTCGGACTTGTCCTTGTTTCTCCAGAAAAGGGAAATCACTCTCGGAGGGAGTGATAGAGCTATGAAGTGCTGAATAAGGATTGTAGAATCCATGATATTATCTCCAGGTCCCTCTGAAGAAGAAAGCAAGCAGGCTGCAGAAATGAAAATTTTCAGAGGAACTGAATTGCGTGAAATTCATCACATTGTTCATAAGTTTAGCTGAAAACCTAAAGGTGAGATTATGTGAAAATGTTAAGTTAAACTTCAAATGTTTCTTCAAAGAACCAAACCAGACCAGTAATGAGCACACGAATTTAGTTGTAAATGATCTGGCTCTTGTCAACACAAAAAGCTGGCCTCTTGCAAATGATATTATTTACGATAATAAAAGTGTGAACAGACTCTGTAATATCTTTCGTTTGCCAAAAAAGCGACTCTTCATAACTGATCTCTGTGAATTTATTGATTGTAACACTGAAACAAATGTACTGAAAATTTTAAAACAAACAGTAGAAACTACCAATAGCAACATCAGAGTGAGAAAGATTATTCAGCACAATGAACGAAATTATATCGAAGAACAAGAATGCTCTCTTAGTATCCCGGGCAAGTGGTTTGATATTCATCAGCAATATTGGTCGTCCACATCTATATGTACAATCAAAGTTGCGAGATGGAGGGCGAAATGAAGATCAAACAGCATGTAGAAAATGACAGCCAATAAAAGAGTTACATATGACGGAAAATATAGGGTCTTCTGAAATAGACTGTTTCACTTGAAATTTTTTCTAACTACAGCTATATGCTTGTACTACTCTAAGCCACAATAATATTTTCGCAACATGAATTTGACAGCAGACCTACAATATAAATTTACAGACAAGAGTTTTCTTGTGCAGGAATAAAGTGTGAATAAATCTTACTAATGTTTATGTTTCGTTCCTTGTCGCAGAACTAGGCTACTATAAAAATGGTCTGGACTGTGTGAACTTTTTACAGTGTGTTGTGATACTTCTAATCATAAACTTGATAAGCTACTTTCAATTTCAGAGCGTTATTTTCAGTCACACTACGTGGAGAACCCAGTGAAGAACAAACTGTTTAATTTTATGGAAATCTCAGAAGGAAACTGCAGAAAAAAGATTTATGCATATCACGAAAGCAATTACTAGTTATGAATCAGACACAAAGATAGCAGGAAATTACGTTTGAAGAAGTTTTTATTTGTACCATATCCTTTAAATTTGTGTCACATTCACATTTTTCATTACTAAAAGTTTTAATTAACATCAACTGTATTAAATCCTATGGAGACTCATCCGGGACTGTGAAACAATACAAGATGATAGAAACAACGAAGATGGTAAGAACAAATAATGACGCCATAAGTTAACGTAAGTAAGGTTGGTTGAAGAGAAGCAGAAATGTCCGTTCTAGCTGAGACGAGGTTGGGATACATTTGAAGAATAAGACGACGAAGAAGATATGCTTCAGAACATTAGAAGACGTAAAGCTGAAGTTACATTTGCTGATTTGCATAATGTCTACGTTAGGATAAACAGAAAAAAATTAATAGAAACACGTCTACAGCACATAATGAAACATTACATAAACTTGTATATATTAATGAAGGTGACAGAAACAGTCGGAAGTGACTATGAGAGTTTAAAGGATTTCAGTAATATAAGAATTTATTTGAACTTAAACTAAAAACGTATAACTTAGTTTTGTGAAATATTTGAGGAGAAGGGAAAGTCTACAGGGGTGCCCCGTGATTTTTAATACATCACAAGGGTATCGTGTGTCGAGAAAGGTTGGGAACCATTGCATTAGACATTGACTACAATGTTACGAGCCCCATATGCCAACAGAAACACCGCAGTTTTATTCTGTCAAAAGATTAATAAAATTAATGTACAAACAAAAACACAAAACACACAAAGTAAAGACCTCCTAAGAGAAAAAATAAGGAGAGGTATGCTACAATTCCAACATAATACCGGATGCACCAGGAAATCAGCAGTAGCAGTCTTCAGATTATTACAGGCTATGACTGCATGGAGAAACATCTATACAGAATAGGAATCCTCCAGTCACCTACAGAGCGACCCATATTTATGTTCAACTTTTTATTCGTTTATCACAAGTAAATGAATTAACATGACAGGATCAAAGTAGCATGAACTAATAGTCCAGTCATTATAGGCTTGCTTACAATTCCACCAATATTAAAATTCGATGTAAGTACCAGCATTGCTGCACATTTTTCCAGACGTGGCTGAACGTTCTGTACTGCTCTCACAAGCATTTCATCTGGCACCCGGTCACACTCTTCTCGTCTGACCATAGAATGTATCGCAGAAGATTAGGTTCCTCTTGAATCCATGCAAACTCCATTCTGATATAACAATCCTCACATGACAGAGCTTGCACAAAGTGTGGCTTCCATGACCACCAATTCATTTCCATTAGCAACCACTGCACGGACCCATAGGATGCACCAGATTCCTGCTGGTACTGTTGAATGGATTTCTTAGGACTTCTCTAGAAGGCCTCAGTAGCGGCTGCTTTGGCCTCCTCTGTGATCACTGTTTTTGGTCGGCCAGCACCCTTCTGTTGCGTAACTGAGCCAGTGTGAATCAAGTTGGCGTGAAGTCTCCTGATGGTCTTGTAGTCCAGCGTCGCACTTCTTCCTTTCACCATTCTCCACCATCTCTGCACCATAATTGGGGACTGCCACACTTCCATTCAAGCAGCAATTCGTGTTCGACTGTACACAGACAAGTCTTGTGGCCATGGTTAATGTTTTAAGATTTACACTACATTTTTCTGATTACATTAAATGTTTCGAACCGTACTGAGAACACAATAAAGTAAAATAAAATGACAGCTTCTTTTGTGTGTTTAATGGTATGGAACATGATACATTTCAGCGGTGGAATGGGTCGCTTAACCTGATTGGTTTCGCTACTACAGTGTAATAAAAAGTTGGACATAAATATGGGTTGTCCTGTATATGTCCATTGTGCGGGCTGAATGAAGAGATGAATTGGGATCATATTGGAGTGTAAGAGGACGACTGGTTTTATCACCAAGTGTACAGCATTAGAAAACAATAAAATTGTTACTACAAAGAACATATTGAAAAATTAATCTCCTTCTCCAAACCACAAATATAAACAATTCCGATATAAATCTGCGCATTTAAATGAAAGAGGAACGATCTATTTTCAATAGACCAAGATGATTATCACCTGCTGAAAAGGATATTGTTGATAAAAAAAGTGAATGAATTGTTGGAAGAAAGAATTATTGAGCCTAGCTCTTCAGAATATGCTAGTCCCATGGTAGTGGTAAAAAAGAAAGGTGACTTCTCAAGAGTATGTATAAATTATTATACGTATTATAAGATATACCTACTTGATAATTGTGTTCACCACACTAGGCTTGAAAAACGGATTCTTTCGTATTTCAGTAGAACCCCAAAATATAAAATGCACTGCATTTGTGACGCATGCTGTTCTGTTCCAATTTCGTAGAACGCCCCCTGGTTTACGTAATTTACCAGCATATTTCAACTATTTATGAATTGAGTGTTTTTCTCTTTAGCTGTACAGAGTGCTGTACTAATTTACGTAATGACTTGACAGTTCCTGCTGAAGATGAAGCTGAGGCACTACACCAGTTGAAGATGGTCACAGACACTACCAAGAAGTATGGCGTGGAATTAAACAAGAAGAAATGTTACTTCTTGAAGAAGAGAGTTGAATTCTTAGAATGCACAGTGGAAAATGGACGACTTTATCCATAACCAGAGAAAAACCAAGACTGTTATGCAGTTTCCAGAATCAACAACTGTTAAGCAAGTGCAGACTTTCTTGGGTTTCACGAAATATTTCCGCATGTTTATACCAAACTACTCTACAATTGTAAAACATTAAGCGATCTGTTGAAGAAGTATCGAGAGTTCAAGTTTATCAGTGACCAGAAAACTGCCTTTTCTATGCTGAAAAAGTCATTATTAAAAATCCTGTGTTGAGGATTTTAATCCGTCATAAGAGACCAGTAGCGGCCCGCGGTTACAAAGGTTGGCAGTTCTGCATGAAAAATAGTGTATTTAGCAAACGCATGCTGTTTATTGCATCTAAATTGGATAACGCGTGTAATTACAGCCCCTTCTCGAAGTTGACTGTGCACCCGAAATTGTACTCCAACCATCCGTGTGCTACATCTCTCCCACCTGGTACAACTAGTCACGTAATGGAGATGTGCCCCACATGCTTTTCTAGTTTTTAAGTCAAATTAACTAAATCCTTCACACCGATGTTTGTCCATGTATTTTCTCCTCTAAACAGAATACACGGGCGGGGGAGAAAGCGTTTTCATGAGCGCAGCAAAAAACCAATCGTTTCCATTACACATTTCGGTATTAAAATGACTAGCAGGCTGCATGATTTCCTCGACTTTTTCCAGAAATTTCAATATTTAAATTTTATGTAGGACGTCCTAATTTCTTAAGTTAACATGCAATGATTTCTCTTTTAATTTCGAAAAGGGTTGATCGATTAGATTTTCATTTCATTAATTTTTATATAAAATATTTCCTTAGACACACTGACTAATCACATCACACCACCCACAGTACTATAACACACTGGAACTGTAATGATGTACAGTAGTCCAGAAGCCTATGTGTTCTAACGCAGGTCAGAAAGAGATGAGGGTGTTGACGGTTCTCTTGTATATTCAGAGAGAGCTGCTTCGGTTGCAGCTCTAATGCAGTTTTATGGGACGGTGAAGAAAACCAGTTTTCTGCTGCCGACTACCATACGTTGAGCTTCAGGAACTGCCGATCACAGATCGGAAAAGTACACTACAGCTAAAATTCTCAAGCAGTTCAAGGCTCCTACAGACAGTAAAATCTCGAATCGAAGGAGAATGAATTGGAAAAATAAATGAAACAATGAACTAGATTACATAAACGCACGTTTAATATTTTAAATTTTTTTCAGGTCCATTTTTGAATGGCGGTTCTGCAGCTCTGCAGTTCTTATTGTAGAGCCGCCCCTGTATGAGACGCAGTGAACAATGATGCAAGTAAATATGGTTATGAAGGTCTTACTTCAGAAATGTCCAAAAGATGACCAGATATATCCTGTGTACTGCATGAGTAAAACGACTACTCACCAGGAGGAGAAGTACTGGCAATCATAATAACATTGAAGAAGTTCCGTGTGTATCAACTTGAATATGACTTTAAAATTGTTACAGATTGTGCAGTCTTCCAAAAGACGATAAGCAAGACGGATTTAATTCCAAAGGTTCTGAGTTGGGCCTTGATACTGGAAGAATACTGATACACCACTGATCATCGAAGTGGAACAAAGATGCGACGTGTTGATGCTCTAAGTCAATATCCTATTCTTTATGTAGTTCCTGATGGATTGGTAGCAAGGATATGGAAACTTTAACAAGACGAAGGGTTCAGTACCATTAAAGAAATATCCAGATAGAGTCCCTACAAATGGTGAATACTTTTCAAGTTTTGTAAAGGTGATGAGATTCTGGTAGTTCCAAGAACCATACAGCATGAGATAATCAGATATGTTGATGAGAGAGGACATTTTTCTGTTAATAAGACAGAACTCGTTGAACAAGAATTCCACATTCCCAATGTAGAAAAGAAGATTGAAAATATAATTTTAAACTATATTAGTGCTCACTAATAAACCAGAAGACTTGAGTCAACTCCTAAAGGTTACCATCACATCTTCTCAGTGGTTGATAGTTTCACAAAGTTTGTGTGACTATATCCAACGAAGTCCACCATTACAAAAGAAGTTATCACTAAGTTGGAAGCACAAAAGACATTCTTCGGAAATCCAATGCAAATCATCATGATTGTGGAACAGAATTCACTTGACGTGAATTCGAAGATTATAGTAAAGATGAGAATATTAAGCATATGCTTATTAAGCCTTCTACAGAATTACCCCGAGTTAATGGGAAAGTATAGAGAATCAACTCTGTCATAATCTCTGTTCTTACAAAATTTTCGTTTTCGGATTCATCTAAACAGTACCAGTATATGAATATTAACATAGTATAACGAGTTATTAATTCTATCTATCATCGGAATATTGGAAGAATTCCATTTGAACTCTTAACTGGAGTTAGAATGAAGGATAAGACTCATCTGAAAATATCTAGTCTCATTAATAAATAATTAGTTACAGAGTTTGAAAGGAAACAAGACAAGTTCTGAGAGAAAACTAAAGAAGTTTCTTGATTCCTACTGCATCATGGAAGTGAAACTCCATGTACCTACGATGTGAAGCACAACAGTGGTATAGTGAGAGACGAAGATAAAGAAGACAGTAATGACGAGGCATTGTTGTTTAAAAAAAAAAAAAAAAAAAAACATGTAGGACTTTAACAAGAATTACGTTTGAAGAAGTTTTTGTTTGTACTGTATAATTTCAATTTGTACCACATTCGTATTTTCCATTATTAAAAGTTTTAATTAACATTATTAAAATCTACATTATTATTATTATTATTATTATTATTGAATAATTTCGAGGGAAAAATTGTTCCGGGGCCGGGTATCGAACCCAGGACCTTTGGTTAAACGTACCAATGCTCTCCCACTGAGCTACCCAGGAATTCTACCCGACACCGATTCAATTTTTCCCTCTATATCCACAGACCTCAAAGTGGGCTGACAACCGTCAAGCAACCAACATTTGAGTGCACACTAACTCTGTGTGACTTTAAAATGTGGTTTTCTGTTACGTACAGTGACGTGTATTATGCAAATTAAGCTTTCAGGAATAACTCCCTGTAAAGTTAATTTGAATAATTTCGAGGGAAAAATTGTTCCGGGGCCGGGTATCGAATCCGGGACCTTTGGTTAAACTTACCAACGTTCTCCCACTGAGCTACCCGGGAACTCTACCTGACACCTATCCAATTTTTCCCTCGAAATTATTCAAATTAACTTTACAGGGAGTTATTCCTGAAAGCTTAATTTGCATTATTATTCTTATTATTATTATTATTATTATTATTATTATTATTATTATTATTATTATTATTATTATTATTATTATTATTATTATTCATACCAGTAACATATACCAGATGATTCAGACCACCTGTATCAGGCTTTTTTTTTCTCGAAAACTACATGATACTGGTTGTCCATAAAAAAATTTTGATAACCAAAACCTAAGTACACTATTGCTTAGAATCTGAAAGCATAGTGGCTGTTAGCTTCATTTGTAAAACAGAGAGTGCACATGCGTGAGCATATACTACCTATACTGCTTCTACCCATCGCGTGATGTCACACATGCTTACAGATCCCAGGCAGGAAGTGTAAAGAATTGATTGGTGGTAGTACCATTTCCCTGTAACAAACTGGAAGTAGGGATACCTGTGGTCAACTTAGAAATTTCAAATGAGAACATAGGTCATTGAAGGTATCATTGGAAACTACTTAAAAAAAAACAACTTTTACTGAAACTTTTTTTTCTGACTTTTATTGTTTACTCACAAAGCAACAAAAATGGTATCTTCTGAGAACTGCTGAATGCTGTTATGCTGTTAATGTATGTACACTCTTCATAGTAATTGTTCAAAATGTCTGCCATCCTGTGCTAAACAACATTCTGATCTCCTACTAACATCCGTGATTGCACGGAGCACTTCAGCGCACCTGAAAGATCTATAGGCTTCTCTAATTCTTTGTTTCATGTCTTCTCTAGTTGTTGCACACATCTGGTAGACCATGCCTTTATTTTTCCTTCACAAGAAGAAGTCATTTGGAGTGAAGTCAGGAGATCAGGCCAGCCAAGCCACTGGTCCTCCTCATCCAATCCACCATAGGAGAAATAACTGGTTAATAACTTGTCGAGTCCTACGTGAAAAGTTAGCCATACAGCCGTCCTGCTGAAGCCACATCATTAACCGAAGTGCAAGGGGAACATCATGAAGCAACTGGTGCAAAATGTTTCTGAGGAAGCGTGTGTACATTCTACCATTCAAGTTCTCCTCAAAAAAGTACGGTCCTATGACTCAGTGTCTGAGGCCACACCATGTGTTCAGGCTTCACACATGCTGGTAATCCACTTCACATAGCCAGTGTGAATTAACCAGAGTCCAATAATGGGCATTGTAGAGGTTCATTTGACCATTACTTTTGAAAGTTGCCTCATCAATCTACAGAATTCTGAGCTCGAAATCATTGGTCCGTGTTTAGAAACTAGTTGCAGAAATCAACACGAGTCTGGAAGTCATGTCCCTCAAGTTCCTGATGGAGATAAATATGGTATGGATGAAATCTGTTGTCTTTGAGAAAACAATGAATGAATGATGGGCGCGCAATGGATATCTTTCTGTGTAAACATGTGCCGCTTCTCTGCAATTCCAATGGCATTCTCCAAGTATCATCAACATGTCAAATGTTTATTCATTTGTGAAAGGCATTTTCCAAATAGCAAACCCAAAGGGAGATGACGTCATACAGACTAATAAACAGTAGCGAAGCATGACAAAAATTTTTTGGGTAAGCTGGGCTGAAGGCATGGTTCGGAAATAGTGATCTAGGCCATACTTTATGTCGCTAAAAGGTAAACGAAATGTGGAAACGCTCCTGTTAATTAACTAAATTCTAAATTGATCTTGTCTCTTCTTCGAAAATGTTTGGGAAAGCTCAGCTTCGCCACTGCTAATAGACAAAATTCACTGTTGCTATGCAAAATAAAAGACAGTAGAAAGTGACTTTGTTTCAAGATCTGCAGTGTTTACAATATGCTGTACCTACTACAGGTACAGTACGTACATAAACAACATACAGCATTTCTCAGAAGATACCATTTTTGTTGCTTTGTGAGTAAACAAAAGTTAGAAAAAAATCAGTAAAAGTTGTTTCTTTTTAAAGCAGTTTCCAATGATAATGTACCTTCAGTGACCTATGTTTTCATTTGAAATTTCGAAGTTGACCACAGGTACCCCTACTTCCAGTTTGTTACGGGAAATGGTACTACTATCAATCGATTCTTTACATAGGTTTTGGTTATCAATTTTTTTTTTATGCACAACCAGTACCGGTACCATATACGTAGTTTTCGAGAAAAAAGCCTGATACGGGTGGTCTGAAACACCCAGTATATAGGCCTAACTGATTGATATACCATAGTTCGTTAAAACAGATAATTTCATTACTAATTAAGAGTTATAAAAACTAAGTACACTAATAAATGGTATTTATAGTTTAAGTCAATATACTTTTTCAAGTAGACAAAGTTTATCTGTAGGAGAGAGTTCCTATTGTTTAGGCTGAACTATATATTGCTGAAGGAAGGGGATTTGTTAATGTTTTTAATTAAATTGTTTAAGTTAAACTTATCACACATTGTTTAAAAATAAATTGAAATAGTTCTGATATACCTGACATTTCCAGAGGAAGGAATTTTGAGCTCTGGGAGGAACAGGAATTTCCATCCCAGTCCATCCTCTGAATTCATAATTGCATGGAATGAATTATATGAAAAGTGAATTGATGCTAAAACTATATCCCACTCATTTTTCTGTTTGCACAAATAATATATCTAACTGATGCTTATGAATTAGATATTTTTTTTTTACCAAACCAAGAAGGAGAAGGCATGTAGGTAGACCTGTTAGTAGATGGACTAATGACGAAACAGGCTGTTAAGCCTACTCTTGAAATGTTGTTGATGACGACAAATAATACCATATAATATGTTCATCCCATCTCAAAAATTGATTTGCTTTGAAGCCTTGTCAAATTTCCCATGTTCTGACAGAATAAAGCCTATATCAATTTAAGCATTTCTAGAAACTTGAAAAGAGTATTTACATAAATGTTTATATATTTTTACTAGCTTTCTGTATATTCTTATATCTTATCAAGATTTTAAAATACTATCATGTTTATTTACTGCGTAAAATTGTAATTTATTTAAGTGTAATTTTTAAGGCTTTTGCATTTTTTCAGAGAAGAAAATCTCTAACTGTTTGAAGTACATACATAGACTAATTATATATTTCGCACAGGTTCTTCTTACATATGTTGCTTAACTTTAATTTAATAATAACATCTGCAACTGAGTAAGTCAAGAAGTTAATTTGATAGTTAAGAAAAATGTTGATGTCAATAAGATAAGCATGATTAATGTTACTTTGTGAACAAAAATCAAGTATTATATTTTATGTTTCAGAACTGTCACCAGGGTGATAACAGTTATGAAAGATTTTGGAATGCTAGATTATCTATTTCTTAACCCAAAGAACTGCATATAATAATAAATATCAATTTTTTCTTACAAAAATATTTTAAGAACATAGCTAGTCTATTATTTACTAAGAAAACAATGCTAATTCTATAAATTATCTAATTGTAAATTAAACATATCAAACTAACACTTAACGTTGCTCATTATGAGCAGGATTAACAATGATTATAAAACAAACATTGAGATATTTTTGCAACCTTAATCGTGTCAATAAAATACATAAACTTGACACCATTACTGAGACATTATAATGTTCACTGCCAGTGCCTATTGAGCACAGAGTTACCAACTCTCTCGTATTTCCCGGGATCTCCTGTATTTGGCTCTAATTTTTAACAGACTCCCAGCTCTCGTATTTTTCTTCTCTTCAAGCATTTTTCTCCCTTATTTTTGCATAATGTAAACACCTTCATTCGAAACATTTGATTTTGCCGTGAATGATGAAGATTTATATGATGAATTTTGAAATGCACTAAAATGTACAGTCTTTGTAGAAGGTAATACTTACCAGAAAGAGGTTTTAATGCTCACTCGTTTAAAATCAAATCATTTTAATGTTATAAATTTGGAAAAACTGGCGAGCTTTATTCTAAACATGCCAAGTAGTTAGTAATGCTCATACAAAGAGGGTGTTTCATCTCATGAACAATAATTGGACAGATGTTCGATACAGAAACATGATGCATCCAATCGAATCAGAACTGTAAACTGCAGTCGATTTCAACTATTATGTGAGACAAAATCTGTCTCAAAATACTCCAAATTTAAGTCTAGCTGCCAGAGTGTAGAATAAAGTTGCTTCTTAGTAAATGGAACTGGATAATTTGTCCATTTTCTATGTGAAATTTTGTCGATTTCTTAGTCTCCTGTATTTTCTTAAAAAAAAAAAAAAAGTTGGCAACCTTAATTGGGCATAAAATGCTAAATGATACTATATTTAACGAAAATAAGCCCACATGCAATATGTTCATTCAATGAAGTAATTAAAAGCTGACAGTGGAGGGAATATCAGGTTACAGAAAAAATAAACCCATAATAAAATAAAAGTGTTTAAAAGGATCTAAGGGTATCCTTCCTAAAAATTCATTACAAAAATAACTGTAATATATAATATATAACACAATCACGACTAAATATAAGATATGAGTGGCTAGTTTGTCGAAGCAATAACACGTTTTTAAAAATGCGTTCAGGGGGAAGGAATTACGTCCATTTCTTCGGAATAAAAAAAAAAGATAAATAATAATAATAATAATATAATGATAATATAATTTATTTATAAAACTTCCCTCATTAGTGCTGCCACATGGATAAAGTGACACAGACAACTGAAAAATTTACAACATGACCAAGATCTAATATAAAAGAAAACAAGTAATATCCCTAATACATAACAAATATATTGACAAAAGTAACAGGAATTGAACAGTGTAATTTTCCTTTACATAAAAATATAAAAAAATTTCCCTTACACAAAAATATTATAATTTATAATATTATTGTCAAAAACTGCCTCTGATTGAGGTTCTGGCTGATATGTACGTCTATTATCAGGCAGTACATCTCACTTGACGATATGTGTCAGAGGAAGAACAATTGTATATATGCATCTGACGTCTGATTAGTGTAATATGTAGCTAGTCCGCGATGTATGCAATGGGGGGGGGAAAGGAACTGGCCACTCTACCCCATTATCTCCTGGCCTAGTTGTCTCATAAGTGGTGCCTTGTATCACTTGTGAGCTTCAGACCTGTCTTTGGACAGTTGACTAAACAACAAACAACAACAGCCAAAAAATGGTTTATTAATACGGAAATAATAATAATAATAATAATAATAATAATAATTTATTTAACCTGACAGAGCTGGGCCAGTTGGCCTTCTCTTCCGCCTGGCCGGACTCTAATTTTGATTGAATATAATAGGCTTACAGTAGTGATTACATTAATATCTAGATCATAAAACAACATGAAAGTGAATAATGAAAGTAAAAGTAAATAATGAAAGTTAGAAATAAACCCCTTAAGTGCAGAAATTGCAATATCTAAAAGATATGACTTCTGTAGATCTTGTAAAGTATAAAACTGCACCAAATATTTAGATATAATACCCCGTGACCAAACCATTAAGTCAACAAAGTTTATACTAACATATATCTGTTATTATAGTATACGGCAGTTGGCTCTTGGGTATAATTATGCCCCTTTCTCGGAGTCCACCCACCACCTCTGGTTGTCCTTTGTGAGATTCAAAGCAAACAAAAGAATACAATATTAATCTGTGTTTCTCAGATGGTCTGAAAGCAATGACATCGATGCATCTGCTACTGCCATCAGTGACCAAACCAGAAACCTCATAAACAGTGTAGTCACAATCCCGCATAGCTTGAGCCATCATACCCCAAATGATACGACGTCTACTGTTTTGAAAGACTTCCCCATATGGACAGAGTCCCAGAACATATGCAAGGGTTTTGTGCTATCTACGGCAATGCCAGCAGAGGGTACTGTCCTGAGAAACATGCTGTGCATACACTGGCTGTCATTTTTATAGCTTCTGTCCATTCGGAGCATGATAAAGTCGTGATGATCAAGGATCCATTTATTTACTGACACAATTATGTTCCTTATAAAGGGTGACATCTTTACCTTTAAGAGGAAGTTGGCTCCATAAGATAGCTTTTTGTTCTGTAAATGGTTTCGAACTTTCCTTGCACCAGATAGAAGACTATTGGGAATAGTGTTGCATTATTATTCTGCATAATTATGGAATATTTACAACAGTTATCATTAATTTTTTATAATTTTCATTAGTGGTAAAACTGTTGTATTAGTGTTGCAACTTTTCTGTTATCCTATTATTGGCTGCTGTTGGATAGCACATTCATATTAGGTAATATGAATAAATAATAATAAATCTATTACTATTATTACTATTACTATTATTATTATTATTATTATTATTATTATCAACATCATCATCATCATCATTATACTGATAGAAATGAATAGATTCTAGAAATCAATTCCGAAATATATTGTTGTTGTTATTATTATTATTATTATTATTATTATTGTTATTGGGAAGGAACTGGCCATTTTGTCCCATTACCTCCTGGCTTAGTTGTCTCATGAGTGATGCGCCTTATCGACATCCTTATAAGGTTCCAACCAGTCTTCAGACTGTTGACTAAACATATTATTATTATTATTATTATTATTATTATTACTATTATTATTATTATTATTACTATTATTATTATTATTATTAGGCCTATTATTTGCAACATATAAGATGAATGGAAACTAGAACTAGACACAATTTGTGTACTTCGATAAAGAATTTTGAAATTAAATACTTTCAATCCGAATGTGAAGAAGATGGTTGTGTTGAACGTAAAAATTTAGTTAACTGTTCTAGCTCAAAAGTTCGTAAAGTTTTCTACTAACAACAATAATGCAATAAAAAAGTTACAGAAAAAGTTTACTTGAAAAATAAAAATTTATATTAGACGTTCTATTTAATGTGGAATGAATTATTTCGTTTATGAAACTCGAAACATAGTAACACATGTTCTTTATAAATGGAGGACACTTGACATCTGTTATTCACCCATTAGTCTCATCTGTGGGATACATATTAAAGTTGTGGTTATTTTAGCCACCTATTTTGTTGTTCTGTGTTAGCATCCATACTTGATGCATTAAAGGAGGCGAACTACATAGCACCATAGGGAAAAGAGAATATCCCACAAAAACCTACCACCAAATGAACATAAACTCGATGTCATAATACAGTAATTAAATAATCCCTTACTAACCAAAATTCCTCAAATAAATAGACATGGCAGTGAACTTTAGGTTCTTTAAAAGTAGAGATAATTGAAATTGCTTGTATCACTGCTATCTGTTCAAGCTTTAAGCTATGGACATTTTCTCTTCATTTTCAAAGAATATAATATGCTGCTTTTTTTAAGTGAGCATTCAATTGTCATAGTAATGCCAATGAGTTTGTTTAAAAACAGTCGAGTTTAATAGGTTTCAGTTGACCTCACACGATCAGTAATAGTGATAGTATTTTTGGTAATGCCAGTAATATTGACTGTGTAGGCCTATAATCCACACTGCTGGACAATTTGATGACTGATGAGAAAATCTGACATTGAGCATTAATATTTGTGATACTGATAGCAATGCTGATGGTATGAGGTGCATAGTGATCGCATTTTGTTACTGTACTCTGTATGAATGAGGAAATGAAAGTAAGAAGTGAGAATGGCTAGGTTATGTATGTTAGATTTGATAAGCTTGGCTTATGTTAGCTGCAGATAGAGCATTTGTTTGTGCTTAGCAACGAATATAAGATTTATACAGTAGAACCCCGATTATCCATCACCCTATTAACCAATTGCTGGATTATCCGACTATCTTTCTCTTGCTTTTTTTTTTTTTTTTGCTACTGACACATATATAGTCTGTCTTCTTCATATGTATTAAGTACTACTATACGTTATATTAGCACCAGTACGTATTTTTTCTAGAGTATGTTATTACAAACCTTGACACTACCACAATATGATCTGATGTTAGAGTTGCCATACTGTAGAATTTCTATATATAAGATATATTCCCTGAGTATCAAAAGAAAACGTGTTGTGTTAAGTACCGAAAAAAAAAACGGAAATAATTGAGTGGTTCGGGGAAAGAGAAACTGTGAATCATCTCGCATCAGAGTACGAGATTGGTGTTACAACTGTGCGCACTTTAATAAAAATCAACAATAAAGTGTATAAAGTAAGTAAATTTACAACACGAGACCTGTATTATTCCTATGTTTCCACTGACAGCCATTACAAGGAATTTCCTTGCCCCTTAAAAACCCGTCATTGACAACCAGACTTGAATGAGTGAACTTTTGATTCACTATCTAGCGTGTTAAATACAAGAACACGGAGGAAATTAAGAAATGCAAGTATTATTTACTTAATTTACGAAAATATTTTATGGTACGGATTATCCGATTTTTTTGCTTAACCATTCAGTCCACCCTCTTCATTACCACGGATAATAGAGGTTCTACTGTAAAACGAAGATAAAAGGATAACAAAATTAATTAATTTTTTAATTTGTTTAATTTATGATGCTCTTTATCAACTGTGATGGTTATCTAGTGCCTGAGTGAAATGAAGGTGATAATGCTACCAAAATGAGTCCAGTCTCTACTGCCGAAAGTTATTTTATTTTAATTGGTTATTTTATGATACTTTATCAACTGCTATGGTTATCTAGCATCTGAGATGAAAGTGATAATGCTAATGAAATGAATCCAGGGTCCAACATCGGAAGTTACCACTCTTAATGGGTTGAGGGAAAAAGCTGGAAATAACCTCAACCAAGTAACTTGTCCCAAGCAGGATTTGAACTCACTCCTGCTCATTTCACGATCAGACATGCTAACCGTTACTCTAAAGTGGTGGATCTAACAAAAATAATGATTGAACCAATCACTGACTGTGTGAGAGCATTACGGTCTAATGAAAATAATAATATATTTAATGTGGTTTAATGTTTCTTTTACGTCAAATGTCCATACTCGACTTACAAGAGAAACAAATTGTAACATTTTGACATGAAAGGTTTTCTATAAAATCTGACACCACTTGTGGTACCATGAAAACAGAAGTTAAGATGAACTCATGGTTTTCCACATGGTCTGTTTCGCTCCATTCTCTACATACCTCGAGTTTTTCCACATGGTCCAACTCACTCCATTATCTAATAACTGGATAATGTACTCATCATATCTATATTTATTATTTAATTCTTAAATCCATCCATATCTAACCTAAAAATTACACATCAAGAATAAAGACGTTTTATGCAATCCAAGGGATATCCCCTGTCACTTTTTAATTTAATAAATTTGTAACCGAACCAGTGTTTTCAGACTTGATGTTTCTGTCATGGTTAATGTATTGACAAGGGTGGAAATACGGACCCCCAATCATAAAAGTTTCGGAAATATTTGTGACCAAATGTTAGTTTGTGGGGGCACTGTTTTCAAACGAAACAAAAGTTGAAAGCAACAATTCAATTTTAAGGGAAATGTTTTAAGGAAAGATAAAAAATATTACATTACATTTTGAAAAATTAAGAAGTTACGGTAATTATTAAATTAAATTTGAAATACCAATTATGTACCAGTAGAGTATTTAAACTTTTGTATTTAAACAACATTTTTGTACGAAGTAAATAATACAATCTCCTAAATTGGAAAAAGTGGAAGTTTCTTAACAATAAAGCATCAGGGGAGGGGGGTAATGAAGACAAGCTCTGCTACTGAGTGTTGGCCTATGCAGTTTGAGTTATTTCTAGAAGTTTATACAAATAAAAATAAATTAGAAAGACCTTTCATAGCAACACATGTTACAACTGCTGAGGTTTTCGAGGACATACTGAATTTAGGTGGCTAGAAACGGTATAGATTTCGTCCACATTCATAATAATATTGAATAAATGCAATGCTAGTTTGAGATAAAACTACTTGTTTTCAGAAACATAAATTGATGAAACACTATTTCAACTGTTAAAGTGACATTAAACTAAACAGTTTTTGAACAAACTCTTAATCTGTCAACAGTTACCTACCAGTATTACCTACATAAAATAACCATTTCTTCTGTAAAGACAAAGAGGCAGTGTCTGGATTTTCAAGACTGGATAAAATATAAGCTGTTACCGGTACCTCTTACTTTTAATAAATCCTATATAATGTCTGTACAGTAATTCACTGCAATATGAATTATGAATTATATTATAAAAATAATAGATAAAAGCTCAACAATATACTTGGAACAACTTAATACGCATATCAAAAATAATCTGAGCTTCTTTCCTTTAATGAAAATAATATAAATTGCAATTTTCTATATAATGAGAAAATACACGCATAAAGTTCCACGATTAAGTCAAGTAAGCCTTGTGTAGTTATTAAAACAGCATCAATGTGGTTCATAATGACTTTTTCTGAAAATGAATTAAATAATTACCCCTATGACAGTCGAACTGGTAATTACAGTAATAACTAATTGCAAAGCAGATGTTATATGATCATTGTTAATCCTCTATGTAATTACATTCTAGACTAGTACAAAGTTAATCACACTATTATCTAAGCAATTTTTATTAATTATAAACTAGTGATGACCATAAACACTGCTGTAATGTTGCTGCTACCATCTAAATGTTTCACCATGAACACCATACATTATTCTATAACCCTAAAATAATGCAGTAAGAATAATTTCATTCATTAACCTTATACCTACAACAAACAACCTTCTAAAAAAACAGCAATTAAATACTAAATGTAGATATTAATTTTATCACAACAAATATAATGCAAACCATGTACAATATTTAGTTTCTTGTTAACAGTTAGAAAATAACTTTTTGAATGTAAATTATACACCATTTCATGTGTGAGCAAAGTAACCGTTTAATTTCACTTTGTTACAGAGAGAAAGAACCTATTATTATAGTTTAGCTTAAAGCAACTACAATAATAGAAAACTTTCTCTTAAGAGCATAATTAAGTTTCACCTCTATTGACGATAGACAGAAACTTATAACTTTAAAATGTTATACATTTAGGATCGTAATGTATCTGAGGAAGTTTACATGGACTAAGCTCAAGAGGGAAGACCGGAAGCATCTTGAGCAAAATTGGAATAGGTTTTAATGGTCTAAACAAGTAAAAAATTACCCATAGTGATAATTATATTTGATAACTGAAGTAGCCCTCAAATTATTAGGTTGAATATAAGTTCGAACACGTATAAAAATTACTATTTTATTACTCACTTTTGTGTACATGGTTCCCACTGCAACTTAAAACACTACCGGTACTATTGGTAACAAAGGACAAATGAAAGATGGAGACAAAGACACTATCTTAAAGTTTACCAATTAATATAATTCTTTCTTGCTTTCTGAGTTCTATGCAAAAAGTAGACAGGCCTATGTACAATTTCATTAATCTTTTAATTGATATTATGATATCAAAATATGTAATTCCCATGAATTCTCAATTTCAATTATGTACAATAGAAACAAAATCAAATTAAAGGAAAATTATGTTGCTGTGCAAATTTGTTCTTTTCTAATGACATTATCATTTTGTCCTCTAGAATCCCAATATAAACCTGACATATCTTTCCTACTGTATTATTGAATACATCACGTTGGCAACAGTCCTTATCTGTAACTATTTTTTCTTTTATGTAAACATATCTGTCAGATTTGAAAATATTAACGAATGTTTTGGCAAGCTAATATGTTACAGTATCTTTAAGTTAAAAATAACAACGATAAAACTTATAAAACTTGTGTTCATAATGTTTCGATTATAATGAATAGAGGTAAAGTTCATTTTTTGCATTTAACTCAGAAGCTTCTATTGCCTATTGGAATAATAAGGGCAGGGTAAATTTGAATACTGTTGTTTTTTAATGGTATAATAGGACAAATATCGGTAAGGTAAAAAACTGAGAAAGTATTTAGTACTTAAGGAAGAAAAATTATTCTACATGTAAAACGATTTTAAGATAAATGTTACAAATATAAAAATTAATTTCCATACCTGCATGCCAATGATGGCATAGATGAAAAACAGCATGGCGATCAGCAGACAGACATACGGCAATGCCTGTAAGCAGGACACAAACACATACACGCGCCCAATTAGTCAATCTAGTGTTACAAAAAGTTTTCACATGTTAACCCAGTCACAGGTCCAACCTCAGAGCTACCTTAAGAAATCATGCAATGGTTAATCATTCCAAGGATGCACAAATCATCACACAGGGTGCCAGCAATAAGCGGCAAATTCGGCCATCAAACGTACAATCATCTGTAGTTTGGATTGAAATAAATTATAAGTACTCAGAAATATCAAGTTTTACGGATGCTGTTCAAAAAAACTAAATTAAACAAAGTAAGACAAAAGGACAGGAAGAAATCTCAAATACTTTAGAATATAATCTAAAAGTGATCTCTACTGACGACACACAAAAGAAAATGTGAGATTTATTTTATTGGGACTATTTTCTACAAGGTTAAAATATTACTTCACTAATATTAAGTAAACAACATGTACTTATGTGTATATTAAATATACTGCATTTCTTTACGTGATTCTATCATAATTAAAATGAGGCTTTGTATGTAATTGGGCAAGTGCTGACTTGGGTAAGTTGGTAGAACAACTGCTTACAGGGTAAATAGATGTTTCATTCTGGGTGAAGGCAACAAATTTTTCTCTTCTCTGTAATGTTCGAAAGGACTCAGAAGCTTTAATGAATGTATTACTGAGCGAAGACGTTTTGACTGAACTTTCTCATTGCTGATGACTAGAGGTGGATTTTTCCTAATAGTAATAATTGCACCATATCTCGAAAACGTGTACTTATGTATAAATTAAATCTACTTGAGGTACTGTTACCGCATAAATCAATGATATAATACTAATGCTGTGTATCAATTAGTAGATTCTATTCAATTAAATATTACATACATTACATTATATTTATATTTAAGTGTCACACCAGTAGCTGTGTTTTTGTATGGTGATAATTATGGCATACCAAACAATGTCTTTGTCCGAAACAGATCCATGTATAGTGATTCAGTTTTTGAGGGACGATAGGCATAAACCTGCAGAAATTCATGATCATATGAGAGTGGTATGTGGCGACAGCTGTGTTTTGAAGGCAACCATTAGGAAATAGTGATGAAAATTTCAAAACAAGGACGATAACAAATAAGCAATTGACACGTTTCTGCCGAGCAAACTGCATAATTAATGAAAATATTGCAATTGTAGATAATGTCATATGGAAAAATAGGAATATGTCTATAGACGCAATTGTGGATCAAATGAGCTAAGTGCTCCTACAGGTCATAGCAACATTAAACAGTTGGGGTACAACAGGGTGTGTTGTCAGTGGGTAGAGTACTGTGATTGTTGACAGCAAAGCAGAAAGCTTTATGCATGGGACTATTTCTAAAGCATCTGCAACATTATAGCTATAAACCATTTTCAACAACATAAAACATAGAATTCTGACTTTCTGTTTAACTTTTTTGCTAGTGATGAGACTTAATGTTGCAATTATGAGCTGAAGTCTAAGAAAACGAATAGGCCTACTTGTGATACCGGTACTAAATCTATCATTGCTCAGAATGTAGGCCTAGTACATAATTCAAGAGCGCACTATCAGCTAGGAACGTCACATTGACGATTTTTTTTAGAGTAAAATCTCACTAATTTTAACTTCAACGAGTCCAGAATTATCATTAACATCGCCTTTGAACTAATATTAAGAATAAATGGTCCGGACAGTTGTCCCAATGGGTAATATTTATAAAACAATGTCCAACCTTATATTGCAAACACAAATCACGAGAAATTACAGCACATTAATGGGAGTACTGGAACACTTATCCTACAGTCTGGATCTGTTCCGTTGTGACTTCCAAATCTTCAGTTCACTGAAAAGTGCCTTCAAAGTCAGCGTTTAATATTTCAGAGCCTAAACTAACCATTGGAACTTAAATTCCCAGAATTTGTCCAAACAGTCTTGAAATATATCTGGGCTCCAACCAGCAGTGTAGATGTTGAAGACTATTGAGTGTATGTAATTTAAATCTAACATGTAAAATAATACAAATTACGAAAAATAACAGAATTCTTCCATGTTCTCATTTAAAGATAAGTGATTTACACAGTCTTCTCCAAGTCCACTTAATTATTTTCTTAATGCATAATTTTAGTTTATGTGCAACTTTAATGTAAATGCTCCTAAGAATATTACCTAAAACAAATGTATTTTTCATGCATTAAGCATTTTTTTTCTGATTAAATACAGCAAAGTTACATTTTATTAACTCCATGTAACATATATTTATGATACCGGTAATAAGTTTTTAATGTAATTATCATGTTAAAATATGATACAGTTAGCTGCTCCCAATTTCTAAATGTGTGTCTTAAATGGTGCTGAAATTTCAGTGCAAAAAAATATGAAAATCCGATCATCTTCATACACCTTGTTGGTGCTGTTGCAAATTCTTTCATCTCCAATTCTGAATTGTCGATCAGGAAGTCCTACTTGGTTAGTCATTTGTAAAGATCCTAACAAGTAGGACTCCTTTTTCTCCTCCGTCTATCACTTGCAGAAGTACTTAGATTCTTGCAAACGTCGCATTTTGCAATATGTTCATCAGCAATGGAAAAAGAAATCCATCCTAAGCCTCTTCTTTTTCAGGAGTAAATTGGCAGAAGTGTGATGCTGAATACTCACTTTCTTCTAGTAGATACCACAATTATGAAAGTAAGTAGCTCTGTCTCTTCCAGTGTATTTTATATGTACGAAAGATATCTTTACCTTAATATGCATGTGACTTTGTCATATGTTGCTTTACTGCTTTGAACTGTTGTATTCGCAGACTGAATCGCCATCCAATTCATTTTTGTTTTATTTTTTGACACTAATAAAGGTTATATTGCCAAATGATGATTTTAAAAATAATGAGGTGCATAGTAACTACAATGTAAGTACTTTGCCAACATTATATCGTCCAGAGCAAGCTATAGATTGTAAATTACTTATACAGAAAGTTTCACGAAGTTATACAGGCACATAGGGAGCGTATTTCTTGGATTTTTTTTTTTCATGTGACATATGGATATGGTTTTCAATAATTACATTACTATGAAAATTTGTATTTTAAGAAAGAGAGTACTGGTAGTAAGTTAATTGCGAAAGTACTGTACCCTATAATTAAATGACATACACGTACTAATAATAGTTTATTGCAAAAGAATCTCCTGAATTTACAGGTTGCCAAAATGACAAGGTATAACAATATCCAATATTAATGGTAATAAATGACTAACAATTTAAAAATTAAAGTTATACAACAATTTTGTGTGTTTTATCTAAAAAAAAAAACCTTTGTAATTATTCTGACAGTATGGTACGTCTATGCTCAAACTGACAACAGATTTTTAAAATCTTCACTTCAATGCAACAGGCACATATGTGTGAATTGTGCATCTAAATCAACTTCAAAGATAATATCTCGAATTAACTCTAGCACATATTGTTGAACTGATACTTCGTTATTAAGAGTCAGGCAGTTTTTTTAATAAGAAAATACCAACTATGTTAACAAGAGAAGGTTTTCTCTCATATTGTCCCTGTCAATATCCTTCCAAAATTTAAAAAGTTTCGATGAATTATTAAACATACAAAAACTGACTTCCAGCTTCTTAAAGTGATACTCAGAAATGAAATATTTTAAGACAGTAAGCCCTATCACCATTCTAACTTGAAATGGTATGAGACTTCTGGCTTCTCTCCAAAAGGTCAATATTAATTTTCAAGGTTGAATTGAGAACATGCAGACCTATTAGCATTACATGTGTCTGGTGCTACGTTCGATAGGGCTATGTTGGCTCAGAGCTTGTTCACAGTGAAGTGTGAAATGATTGAAAGAGTAACTATTTCAGGAATAAGCTTCGTAAGTGTAAGTAAAATTTTGTAAATCACTTCGTACACTATATAATACACTTGATTAAACAATCATGCGCTGAAATCAGTTCAATTGAAACTATGTAATTATGTCAACTTTCTAAATGCTTTCTTTTTTGGGGAGGGAGGCAGACGGAGCAGGGAAACTGTACTATGAAACACTGTTTCCTTCTTATAATGTGAAGGTGGAAATTGCACTTTAGATTTGTTTATAATACTTAAATTACTGTACATTTTGTTGGAGGAGGAGAAGGGAAGAAACATATTGCAGAAATTAAACAAGGAGAAAATTAAATACTGGTATATAAAAGGAAGATGAACAGTACGACTAAAATTATGGAATATACAAACATAGAGCGAATTTCATTTTGACTACCAAACCAGATGAATATATTCAATGACTGATTCTGCCATTTTTTGAAAGCATGCTATGTAAGAACACACTTGGATAGTGATGCATACAAGATTTCGTACAAAGTCAACTTTGACTTTGTTATTCTTCTGTTGGATGCTGTACTGTTCTTTGATAATAAAATAGTTTGTGCTCCTGATTTGTTTCCATTATTAATAAACTATTAAAAATTCAAGTGATAATGCTGAGTTCTAATTTTGCTTCAAAAACCTACTTGGTATTTATTATAATTTATTATCACACAATACAAGCCACAATGGTGCTCTAGTCGCTAGAGCACTGGACTTAAAATCCTGTGAACTGAGGTTTGATCCCTGGTGTACTCCCGCTTTATAACTTGTGTCGGGCAAGCTCATGGTCTAAGTAACACAGGAGTTTTCTCCATGAGCTCCGGTTTCCCTGTGGCATCCCAATAAATCTCCATCATCATCTCATCTCATTGTGGGTATAGCGTAGACTAGCCTGTTATGGTGCACCCTGAGCTTCATATGGGTGAATGACGAAAAGTCAAATACCCGCCATTAGTAAAAAGAAAAAAAATCATACTATACAACAGTTGAATTAAGCTCCTGTTAAAGTAATTTCTCTTGTGAGTAATCTTTACATAGATCCTGTTAAAGTAATTTCTCTTTTAAGTCATTTAATGACATGCGTCCCTCTTTCAAAGTAATCAGCTTATGGGCGACTTTTTATTTGCATTTCTTTTTTCTCCTTTTCTACTTTAAGCATTGCTAGATGTATTTGAATGAGTTAAATTCTTTCAGAAAACGTACTATAAACAAAGAATGTCTCCGGAAGTATTCCTTTATTAATACAAATAATTTTGTTGACAACATTTATGAAAATTTATTTTATTTTGGTTCCGAATAAAGAACAGAGTTTTAACAAATCGGTATTTGATTTTCTGATTACATTTTAACAATCACTGCAGTTTCCCACGAAAATAACTGTCCTTCTGTAATTATTTCAATTTCGGGATTGTGGTAGCTTTGTTAAACCTAGTCATGCTAAAGCACATAATTTCATTAGATTTTTTATACACGTAGACATTTCAAATTCTAAATGAAGATTACCACACTGAGAGGCCATGCTTAAGTGCATCTTTAGGGTATTAAAATTGGAATTTATTTCACACCAAACATATTAAATACAAAACATACTTTTGTAATCTCACTATTTAAAGACATTAACTTAATTAGGGATATGGTTTAACTTGCAGGAAATGCACAGTCGTGAAACGAATGATAAGAGACTAATTAACTACCATAAGAAATAAGGATTCGACCAATGAATCCTTCTCCTTGTCAAGTGGTGAAAAATCACCGTACTGCAGTTTTAAAAATATGGTTGTCAGCCAACTTTTTGTCAAGAGCAAAAGTATGCATTCACTTCCAATTGCCTCAATTTACTAGAAACCATGCTGATTCTACAACATACAACATTCTTTTATTTTCTGTTTGAGGTATGTAATTAAAAATATTGACAGACCTTGTTATATGTCAATAATATTGGGCGTCTGTAATTTGTAAGAGTGAAAATCATAATAATAAAATACAAATAAAGAGAATGGTTATTAGTCACAATGAGTTTTTAACTCAATTTTTATTATTATTATTATTATTATTATTATTATTATTATTGTATAAAAAAAAAACGTGGATTACGCTTTCAGTATTATGTAAGTGAAAGCATTTGGATTCTCGTTCATATTCTCAAATTCTTCACTTACTCATGTAATACTTCTCACTGGAAGGGTGAAGAAAATGCGTAAATTTAGTGAACTGTAATAATTAACAGGAAATTAAGTCATATCTGTGTTACAACAATACTGAAATATGTTGATTACTTTTAGTTAAGTAATACTGTATGTAAGATAACAGAGTAAAGTTTTTAAAGTAACTAATTATTGCTGAAATACTGATAAAACTAAGGTAATTTCGGCCAATAACATTAAATCACGTCAATGTTATACCGGTATTTAATTGAATTGTAGATGACTAAAGTACATACACAATTTTACACTGTATGATAAAGTATGATGGAATACACTTTTCCATAATTAAGACTTATAGTAGTCTGTTATATTTATAATAGTATGTTTATTATTGTAGGTGTAAAATATTAGATAAATTATTGCATATTTTTTTAATATTAATAGCTGAGGAAGTGTTGAAGTACCGGGACTGAACTTGAAATATTGTCACCTAATATTTCAATTTATTTTTTCTTAATCGTTTATAATGGAGTTAATGGCAGCAGCAGAAAACGTCACACAGAGGATCACTTATATTCTGAGTGGAACTTGACACTCATTTCAGGTCACACTGTAAAAGTGTGCTCGAAATAATTTAACTAACACACTCTCGAAGTGCCTGAATGAGCATGAAGCTACTACTTATATGCTAGTGGAAAGCTAAGTGAGTCGGTGCAACTTGCTGAGGATGGTGTATGTGGTGCTTACATCAACATGTCAGCTTGAGACTGGGACCTGAGCTGGGCTGTGAAATGTGAGATTAATTTTACCAGCAAGCAAAGCATGCAGCTACATTATCAATTATCAGATACAAAGTGTTAATCCTGTTATTCCTTTGATTTAAAACGTAGTATTTCCATGTTCGTTTTGCAAGAAACAACATGAAATCATGAATTCAGTTCAATACAATGACAAGGTGGATTACATGAAAATGATGTATTAAAAATCTATCAAAGCAATAACAATAACATCTTTGCTTTACTGTTTCTACCAATCACTGCGTTGTAGCAAATGATTCAGCCAATGGAGCCCATATGGACTGTTTCCTTAATGCAACAGTCTCGACTGTATCTAGTAGCAGACATGAATAATTAGTTTGTGAAATAGATTGCGGAGATAGGTTTTCTAACGGAAAATTTCACTTAAACACTGATTTACTAATAATGTAGAACTATCAATGAACTATATTTTAAATCAAAATCCATAAGATGTCTTATGAAAGTAACAGTGAACTTATTCATAAATTTTTTTGTTATATGAATCCATTACTTTCTTCACATATACAATAGGTTTCCATGTCCATTATGTTCTATATCAGTCACAGAACTTTATTAAATATGAAGTCACAGCATGAAGCATTATCCATATATAGCAATGCTCTGTCTTGCAGTATTGCCTAGTACAGAAATGTGTAGGTCCCGCTAAGGAGAACTTATTTCTTTTCTCTCTTTCATGTATAAAAAGTATTTGAACTAGAAACCTGGGCAGAGCTTGTTTTCCTGTTCATGCAAGTGCAAGTCCCATATTTTTATTCCTAATGTTTCCCAATAACCTTGCTTACACTGTACATAGTTCAAGTAAAATGCTATACAACTCGGATTTGATGATGACGTAGAAGTCTACTCAGCTTAATACTGCAAGGGTCATGTCTCATCCAATAAGGAAGTCGGTTGTTAAAATATTATGGCTGTAGATGATACAATTGAATATTACGTAGTAGTGAAAAGTTCAGTTAACATTTTTTTAAGCTAAGTATAGTATTAAGAAATATTTAATTTAAATATAATGAGTTTGCTTAATCTATTCTATTATTATTAGTTATTTAGTTAATTTTATGTAAGTCAACCAACTGAAGGGTTGATAGCAAAAACTGGACAAGTCCAAAATTTTTCAGAAAAGTATATAAAGTACCGAAAAATAATTATTCTAATAACAACACAATAAACTATGCTCAATCAGAAAAAAAGATTATAATTATTATTATAATTATAATAATAATAATAATAATAATAATAATAATAATTATTATTATTATTATAGCTGTTTTTACTCATCACACCCACTGATATTGTCATCTTCTGCCACCTCAACATTCTCCTCATTCTGATGACTTGCTTTTTTGGATCTGGTTCATATTGATGATCATTCATTTGTAAAACGAAATATTTAACCAATAACACCGACAGTAACAGCTAATATGGCGACAACACTAATGTCATCTTCATGATATTTTCTAACAAGAACCGGATAAGTTTGTGGCTTGTCCATCTTTTGCTGGAAAGACGTTGGACTAATCTGCTTTTTGCAGAAACGCGATATTTTCAAACACTCATTTCAATGGCACAAATTCGGTTTTTATAGAAACTTGTTATGTCAATAGATGCCGCTTGGAATGAAGTGAAGAGAACTGTACTATGCTCAAAACTGGAATTTTTGGACTTGTTCGGTTTTTGCTATCAACTTTTCAATTTTAATGATTTATTCCAATGGCAAATTACAATGAACAAATGTCACAAACTTTGAAGTAAACCCTGTGCTTCCCAATATCTTGCTGCTTGTGTAGATTTGGTGAGTGTTGCACATGTATTGAGATGGTGTCTGTCCACATACACTAGACTCTCGCTAATCCAGCCCTCAGTAGACCGGCCTCTCAATAATCCACCCCACATCCCGCCTCCAGTTAAATAAGTAGAGATGACGGCAACAATGTGCAAACGATTTTATTTTAAATTTATAACAGCAAAAAGATATTGTGGCTTCTGCTACAGATCAGTATCATGTCTAGCAGCTATCTGCTATGACAGGGTATGACATGTTCCACAAGCTTCCAGGAGGAGGAGAAATTGATGAAGAAGATGTTGGTAAGTGGATGAGTGAGGAAAACTGCGAAGTTGACCAAACTTTAACAGACGAAGAAATTATCAAAGGTGTGAAGGAAAGTAACGATGAAAGTGATGAAGAAGAGGGCATAGGAGAAGGAGCAAGCGTGAAAATTTCCCATACTGTTGGTGCCGAAGCTGCAGATATCTTCCTTGAGTACATCATGCAACAACCAGAGACATGCAGTACTGATGTAATGCTTGTAAAGCAGTTGCGTGATAAACCATGCCGCCGTTGAGCATCTTCATTGTGGTAACTGCAAATTCAGGACATGTTTCATAGTGAGTGATAAATATAGTGTTTGTACAAAGTCAAGGACTAAGTTTTTCTATGATACTGTAATGTATGTAACTTTGCGTTCAATAAAATATTGTATGTGTTAAACTAAATTTCAGACGCTCTCAATAAGCTGGTACTTTCGCCAATCTGACACTACTCTGTGCAAGAAATGGCCGGATTAGCAAGAGTCTAGTGTATTCCCTTCTGTTACATAGCTTGCAGTATGGATCCTGTGTGATTCCAATGCGATGAAGCTGTTTACCCAGTAAGTCATGGCTTTAATTAGGTAGAAGATGGCGAATGCTTCGCTTCTAGGGCTGTCGGGTGTACTCAGAACTTCGTCTCTCCACTGTTTGTCGTGAAGTTGTTGATTACGTTCTTGAATGTAGTGTTCTTTGCAGACCGTTTTAATTCTATCCTCTAACGAGCAAATATTCTGATGGGAGCAGATAAAAAAGTTAACTTTTTCCTTCCACCATGTTAATAATGTCAAAAGAAGTGCTTATACAAATTTTGGCCACTCGACCAAAAGTGATTTTCCTTGGAGTGTTTACAGGAAGTAAGCACAATTGCATGAAAAGATTTATTGAAACAGATACAACAACTGTTGCGCTATTTGTCAACATATCCCCCATTGGAATTGAGACATGTCATACCATGAGATCAATTTTTGTATCCTTGTGTCGTAGAAGTCTGCCCTGCCTGGGATCAGAACCAGTGTGTGACAGCTGTCTTGTACCTCTCTGTTGATCCCACGATATGACAAATGTCTCTATTACGGTGGAGAATATGTTGCAAAATAGCTCAACAATTGCAGTGTCTATTCAATAAATTTTTCCAATGAAATCGTGTTTTCTTTGTGTTAACGGCCCCTGGCAAACTTATTTTTTTACGGCCCTCGTAATTGCGATTGAGTAGCCAAAATTTGTATAAGCACTTATTTTAACATTATTAACATGGTGAAAGAAAAAAAAATTAACTCTTTTATCGCCCCCCATCAGAATGTTTGCTTGTAAGTGAGAGTTTTCGTTATATCTGTGCCTTTCTTCACAAGCATGTCCACCTTATCATTTCCAGTTGAACTGCAGGCCAGGAACCCACTGCAGGGACACTATTTTCCCTTTTGATTAAAGACTGGTATAGCTGGCGACATTCGTTGATTTCAGGAGTTCTGAACAAGTCACAAGATGCTATGGCTTGAACTGCAGACTTCGAATATAACTGAGTTGCACTCAATTGGCTTAGAGCTATTTTGACTGCCTCAGCATCCCCATTAAAGGCTGTTTTATTGAATCCTGGAGATGAATTGAAGCAAAAAATGTTGCTGAAAACTCCTGCCTTGGCTCTCTAGTTTATGCAGTCATTTTGTTTCTGGTGCTGGCGCAAGTGCTGTGGATATGTCCTTTTTCTTCACGTGCTCATGTAGGTGCATTGAGTGTTCTATTGGATCGATTCCGATTGGGTTATATGGTGGAGGCAGGGAATGTCTCTCATTAATGTAGCGTAAGTTTAGTTTGTTTTTATAGCTTTTTGGATGAAGCCATTTTGAGTCTTTAGTCTGAATTCTGGTTCTTTGTTGTAAGAGGCTCAGTAAGGATCACTGTGGGTTCTCAGGAATTTTTCAAACAGCTGTAGACATTGTTCCTGTATTATTTTTTAAGGAGGCTATTACCCATAAGGAGAAGCATTGAATCAATTGTTTTGTTTTGACATCTCCGGTATTGTTTGGTTGTGTACTGATATCAGGAGTCTAAGAACTTGTTCTATATGTTAAATTGAGTGTTTCTCTGTCACTGCCCCATTTACATCCGGCAAGGTATTTGAGGATATGAAGCCTTTGCTGCCTCAGTTGGCATTCCTCTCAGCATGTACCTTTCAAGTGAGCTTGCTATCAAAGGTCATCCCAAAGTATGTATAATCGCTTGTCTGGCTAATGCGAGAGTTTCCCAGTTGGAGTTATTGTTATTATTATTATTATTATTATTATTATTATTATTATTATTATTATTATTACTGTATGTAAAGAAAAGGAAGATTATGATTTAATGTACCGTGGAATAAAATGTTTGAACTTCACATATAAGAACAGGAAAACCATGTGGTTGATAGAGGACGACATCGGAAATGTAATAACAGACAACAAGAAATATTAAACAGATGGACGAAATATGTAGAAGACTTATATGAGACAAAAAATCGTCTGGATGACTTAGCTATAGAAGACGAAGAAGCCATACCAAAGGCGAAAAAAGATTAATTTCTATTTTAAGTGAAGAAAGTGAACTAGCGCTTAAGGAAATGAAGAATGGGAACAGGAGTTGATGGAATTCCCACTGAATTAGTGAAATGCTTGAGTGAAGACAAGAAGGAAATTCTATCATTATGTACCGGTAACGAAATATATGAGAAAGGCGAATTACCTTTGGATTTTACGGAGACAGTGTTGATTCCAATACTGAAGAAAAATAATGCCAAGAAATGTAAGTTCAGAACTATCAGTCTAATATCACACTCAGTGAAGATTCTCTTTACAAATACTGAATCGACGTTTATATTCTAAGATGGAAGAACAGTTGGAAGAAGAGCAGTTTGGCTTCAGAAAGGGAAAAAGTATGAGAGACGCAATTGGACTGTTACAGACAATCGGCGAAAGATACCTAGAGAAGAATAAAGAAGCGTATGTAGTATTTGTGGACCTAGAAGAGGCTTTTGACAGAGTGGATTGGAATAAACTTTTGGGGATCCTAAAGAAAATTAGTGTGGATTTGAAAGAGAGAAGACTGTTCAGTAATCTTTATATGAAACAACGAGTCAAAGTCAGGATAAGAGAAGAAATGTCAGAAGGAAGTGACAATGGGAGAGGAGTACATCAAGGATGTCCTTTATCACCTACCCTGTTCAACATCTACTTGGAGGATTTAGTGAAGAACTGTTATCAGAACATGGGAGGGTAATAGTAGGAGGAAGAAGAATAAAGTGCATGAGATTTGCTGATAATATGGCGTTGTTAGCAGAAGAAGAAATGATTCTAAAGGATATGCTACTGGAGCTAAATGACAGATGTGAGAAGTATGGGATGAAGGTATAATATGCAAATAAGACGAAGAGCATGGCCATAGGAAGAAAAATAGGAGATATACTTACAAATTCTAAATGAGGCAGTGCAGCAAGTGGATAGCTTCAAATACTTGGGGTGCATTATAAGCAGTAACATGAGCTTCTGCCAGGAAGTCAAAAGGAGGATAGCAATGGCCAAGGAAGCTTTTAATAAAAAAAAAGGAGCATCTTCTGCGGACCTCTGGAAAAAGAACTAAGGAAGAGACTAGTGAAGTGCTTTGTATGGAGTGTGGCATTGTATGGGGCAGAAACATGGACATTACGACGAAATGAAGAGAAGCGAATAGAAGCATTTGAAATGTGAATATGGAGAAGAATGGAACGTGTGAAGTGGACAGACAGAATGAGAAATGAAGTTGTGTTGGAAAGAGTGGGTGAAGAAAGAATGATGCTGAAACTGATCAGGAAGAGGAAAAGGAATTGGCTGGGTCACAGGCTGAGAAGAAACTGCCTACTGAAGGATGCACTGGAAGGAATGGTGAACGGGAGAAGAGTTTGATGTGGAAGAAGATATCAGATGATAGACGACATTAAGATATATGGATCATATGAGGAAACAAAGAGGAAGGCAGAATATAAGAAAGAGTGGAGAAAGCTGGGTTTGTAGTGAAAGACCTGCCCTTGTGCAGAACACTAAATGAATGATTGTATGTAAAAAAAAAAAAAAATCGGAATTCTGTGTTCGATAAATCTTCTTCCTGCAGCTGTGAAGTGAGAAGTGGGTAGGAATCAAATCCTGGAAAGGATAATAATAAATTTAAGAGACACTGACAGTGAGGTGAGCAGCAAGGAAGATGACAATAGCGTGCCACTTACAGTGTCATTATCCTAATGTGAGTTTTTAAATTTCAGTAGGCCTATATAATTTGAAATTACACTAGGTATGTCATCAGCAAGGCTCGGATAATTATCCCATTCAATTATTATTTAGGCTTATGTATTTACTGTATTACAAATGTAAAATTGTCGCAGTATGAGTTTAGAATTTGTCATCATGACAAATTGTTTAATATATAATGCCTAACGAATTTCAGACGTAATTGAATAAAAAATTATGAATGTATATTTTCAGGTGTAGGCTGTAACAATATCTTTTCAGATTTGCAAATAGAATGAATTCTACATTTCATTTGCAATAGTTTTGTCTTTATAAAATTCTTAAGAGCAATTTAGTTTAATGCTTATTCAGCTATCTATTCTAAAATTAAAGTCAACAACTAATAACAAGAGCGCACTTTATTTCTAAGAATGTTTTGATTTACATATGCTCAATTCGGCAGAATAAGACTGCAATGAACTAAGCTTTAAAATTAGCCTATAGGACATAGTAATATTTGTTGTGCGAAGAAAATACATAGTGAGATAAAATATCGTAATATACCGTATGTAATCATGTGTATAATTTAATAATTATCCAAGCCTAGTGGTAACAGTGATATAAGTAAGTTATTGTCATATTGTATTTTTGGCAAATGCCAAATATGGAAATTGTCTCCAAATTGAGTGATACCAGTACCTATATTAAAAGAAGGGCAGGAGGAAGAATTAGCTTATATGCACTGTAGAATGTGGCAATGAGGTGCTTTACTTCAGCTGAAGTACTGTGACTTTAATATTCAGTAAAGTTCTGTGACTAGATAAGTTTGTGTTACCCAATTGTAGGGTTGCCATAATTCTTTTCTGATAAACTGGGATAAAATTATAATTGGGCAAAGAATGAAAACACTTACAACAGCTAACATCGTTTTATTTTAATGTGCAGTGGCAACGTTTAAGTCTTCTTTATTCCAGGAAAACTTTTCTAATGCCTGCATACTGTCAGCATACTTCATAATTTATTTTCATTTAATATTAGTTTGTAGAATTCTGGATTTCAAGGTCGGCCTCTTAAGAGACCTCTAGACTGATGTATTGTAGAATCAGAACAGGCCATGGGGCTACATTCCTAATTGCTTATGATGATGACGATGAAGAAAATTACGAGAATTCTCAGAAACTTACTTGTTCCATATTGTATTGGATAGCAGGAATTCTCCTAACAGATGTCAGTGTTAATTTGTATCATCAGTTTACCAAGAATTCTTTAATGAAAATACTTGATCTAGGAGAAGGAAGTAAAATTGGGCTATCTTCAGAAGCTCAGAACACTTTACTTCGAAAGTATAGTTTCTTTTAAGCTATTAATAGTACCTCTGCGGTGACTGAGTGGTCAGACCTTCAGCCTGTCATGTAGGTGGTCCGGGTTCGAGCCCCAGTTAGGCCTGGGGGATATTTGTGGGGGACAAGTTCGCAGTTGGGATTTTTCTCGGTGTTCTCCTGTTTCCCTATATTAGGGATCTACAACATTTCTCCATTTCGTTATCATTTCATAGCATTCCCCAAACACTGGCTGGCAAGACATGGAAGGGTCTGGCCTAGGAATGAGTGGGTTGCCTGCTCGAAACCTGGGTACAAAGTGAACCTTAGTGTAGTCAGCCAGTGAGGGTTTTGGAATGTGCCTAGTTTGAGGGTTAGCACAATAGATTGTGAAATATATATACAATTTTATTTATTTTTCAGTCAGAAACTTATCATATAATATTAAATATATTAATAAATCAATACATTTATTAACACATTACAGATATTTTATTTTATTAATATTATGAACGTTTTCGTATTGGCATCATCAGATATGTTGAAGCAATATTCATTACATTAATTGATTTTATCATGTATGATGGTAAGTATACATAATAAGTGTGTGTGTGTGTTTATTAATAAATAGTATAATAGTACATTATGCAACGAGCCTATAATGATAGTAATTAAGAAGCGAGTATGGATGTTTATGAAACGAGCGCAAGCGAGTTTCATAATTTTCATATGAGCTTCTTAATTACCATTATAGGCGAGTTTCATACGACTTTTTATGCTCGACCATATTTCTAACTTGAAATTAATTCAGATGTATACATTTTATTCCTATCTGACAAGATCGGAAGTGACCTTGTTCTAGGTCGTGAATTGTGAGATGTGCGCAGACGCGAAAGTATTGATTTTTTCCGAGGAACAATAATGTCATTGACCTTGTGTAATCCCGTTAAACTTGGTATAACCTTGATTATTGAATTCGACATTGAAAAACGAGATGACAAATTGAATTTATTTGAATATTATTTACAATTAACACTAATTATTATAGTAACAGAACATAACCTTCTGCGACAGTATTGGATTTCCAGCCTCCGTGACTTTTCGCTAATTCTCTTTTGATTGCATATCCGAGAATAATCGATACTTGCGGTTTTATAACGGTACAAAGCTGACTTATCATTGGCTGAATACCTGTAAGCTGAGTTGTCATTGGCTGAAAACACCTGTACTTTAATGAGTAGGTGTACTTTAATGACATGCATTAAAGGACTGCTACCAGGTGTATAATTACTACATTTCGGCATGGTCGAGCATAAAACATATTAAATGATTGTGTGACTACAATATAAACATTGACATATATAACATTATAAAATTCATAAAAGCATGAGTTTCATGCATGTGTGCACTTGTATCAGGTAAGTCAAATTATGCAGTGGTTAGTATTAAAGATGATTGTTAATATAAAATCTTTTGTGATTGATGATTTTTTTTACGAAAGTTAAACGATGTACAAAGCTCATGTTACATATTCTGTATATGTCTTTCATGTCTGACATTCTGTTAAGATTATCCATCTTCTTAATGTATCCAGCTGTTTGCTGACAACATAAAGTCCACTATAGAATCTGTTAAGTTTAATATTGATCAATCACAAAATATTTTATATCAACAATCATCTTATGTCATCAAATTGCATCCTGTGTCATGAAGACAATTCTACAATGAATAAGGATCACCTTTCAACTTGTTTAGCTCTCAAGATGTCACCTACAAGAATGGTGTCTGAACTTTTATTGGGAAGCAAGAAAGCAAGTGGAATATATCCAAGCATTGGGCATTAGGTTACTACTACTACTACTACTACTACTACTACTACTACTACTACTACTACTTATATAATTTAATACCAACTATTACATAATTTGAATTATCTGATACAGTGCACACATGCATGAAACTCATGCTTTTATGAATTTTATAATTTTATATGTCAATGTTTATATTGTAGTCACACAATCATTTAATATGTTTTATACTATTTATTAATAAAAACACACACACTTATTACGTATACTTACAATTAGACATGATAAAATCAATTAATGTAATGAATATTGCTTCAACATATCTGATGATGCCAATACGAAAATGTTCATAATAATAATAAAATAAAATATCTGTAATGCGTTAATAAATGTATTGATTTATTAATATATTTAATATCATATGATAAATTTTTGACTAAAAATAATTAAAATTGTGTGCTTGAACATGAACTTGATACCGGTATCATTATTGAACTTATCGGAATGTAAAATATGAATTGTAAAATAATAGATTGTGAAAGGTCGCACTGCTGGGTTGTGATGCCCCCTTCTAGAAATTCCATTCCATTCTATTCCAGGGCTATTAATAATCACTTAAAACTGAAAATGTCCAAAACCAGGAATTTTTTCACAACTTTATTCAGTCTTTGAAATCTTGGGAATTTTAATTTTTCCGATATATATGGCAACCCTACTCAAATACAAATTCCAGTTGATTAAAATGATGCTTATGATATAAGTTCATACTGTTTTCAGTGTATAATTAAATTTGGGAAAACTGATTTTCAGGCACTCTAAATGTTGAAAGTGCTCTTTTATTACTACATTTCTGCCATGAAGTTAGTCTGCTATAAGAACAATCAAGGCTAATTATACAAGGATATTCTTATATTATAGCAGCTGTTTCTCAAAAGTATTTACAACATGATCGAAATACACTAGTACGGTAACTCTCAAGTGATAAGTACCAATCTTCAAGCAATAATAAAATAGCAACCTTCATTCATGATAGCTGTAAAAAGTTACAAAAATTGTCAGTTTAGCTGTATTAGTTGTTTAAATAAAATTGCAAAAACTGTGCAAATCAGCCACGAAATAACAACAATGCCAATGCAATTAATATTTTAATACCTAAATAAAAAAATAAACATTTATAACTTAAGCGAAAATAACCTTAAAATATCGTTTCTAAAATGATATCCCACTAAAAACAGAACTTCAAACAAAATATATATGTGCAACATTATGTTGGTACATTGATTTCAATTTTGAAATCAATTATTATAGCAGTGCTAAAACTTGTGATAACCCTACAACATATTAGCAGTATTAAGCGCTTGCTTCTTAAAAACAATACTGTTAGCCATGTTACGTGAGTTGCATTAACTATTGAATAGTTGGTAATTACCTTTATGTTGCCTCGATATTAAACATATATTTTTTACCAACATTGGCAGTCTTTGTCCACCCATATGAACTTGTGTGTCTGACTTATCAATCTTGAGCTTATTACATATATCATGTGAGCCTTGTTGTGCAAGTGTTTACGTGTTGGTAACCCTCGGAACTTGATCCACTGTGTATTCGTTCTGTCCTGTACTTTAAATACAGTTTTGCTTGGTGGAGAGAAGCAAGAATAAAACAAGATGAATCCAGATCAAAAAAACTTACTAACAACTTAGTATGCAACATTGAAAAGAGACACATTACTTGCCACATTTTGGAATATACTTATGTTTCATACAATCTCATTTCGTTAACATTTTTGTAGTGTTATTTTTGTACTTTTAACAGTTCTTTGTGAGGCATCTATTTTCATAAATTTAAATAAATAGGTATACGATTGAATTATTACTTTGGTACGACAAGAAAATAAAAATGATATTGAAACAGAACTAAACTAAAGTACCAGTAACATAAAATATGAAAGTTAACACTACACATTAGAAACAGGACATTAATTCTGACTTACAGCCCTCTTTAATTAAGATAAACACGAAAACAAGTAACACAAATACATACTGAATACAATTGTAATGATCTATAGTTGAATGCAAATTTTAAATTTGTGAAAATCGTGTTTACATCAACCCATTTCTTACTAAGCATTTGACATTGTATTATGTAGTTGCAATTATTATTATTAGTCATTGTTGGATACATTTCAATAACGTTCAGCAGTAATTATTATTCAATTACCGATATGTATTTAATGCTTAATTTTTAGAAAGTTTTATTGACATTTGACTGAACACTTTATGTATGCCACATTGTAAATTGCAGTAGTCATTTCAATCTGGATCCATCTTCCCAAGGTACACGTGAATAGTCAAAGTAAAATTATAAACCAGGACTAGCCTTTGACTGAGTATTACAGCTCTTTCGACCATTCATCATTAAAATAGCGGTATTCTTTTTGTAACTATGCATTATCAATCTTGAGCAAATAATCTAGCATAGGCAATCAATAATAAACTTTTAAAGTATCATAAATGCCTCCAAGCAATCTACCCTAGCAAAGAAAAAGGTATGAAATATGTAATATTTTAAGAGCTTCACTAGATATCTATTGCATTTAAGAAACATGATAATGACTCGAAAATCTGTTATTACCATAATTTCTGTCAGAATTCAACAGTTTGGAAATGGAAAATACAGTTTTTGTATAACAACTTATATTTCACTGTCATTAATTTGTTAATGTGTTATGGCTAAGATAACATGGTTTATCATAAATATTTTCATATTCATTTTATAATACAAGTATTACTACGGAAAATAATTCTTTGTGCACTCTTAAAAATGTAATTTGAAAACAGTAGGTCTCTAATTAACTTGTAATATAATTGCAATTTAAATAAAAATAATCAATTTGTAAGATTAGCTTCAACACTGACAATGCCGAAAGCAGTATTATTATTATCATCATCATCATCATCATCATCATCATCATCCTTAGTTATTCTGAATTATCTTACATAATTTGAATTTATTAATTTTTAATTTTAAGATTTTTATGAAACTTTAAGATTTTGATAAATTCAGAAACTTATATACAAATCTATTGACAACTATTATTATTATTATTATTATTATTATTATTATTATTATCTGAATAAAATCAAAGACTATATTTGTTATCTTATAATCACTACAGAGCTATAAAATAAAATTATGATGTTATTATGATTATCAACAACAAAGAATTTCTATTAAACTTCCTAATTTAAAGTTTCAGCCACTTATTGATCTATCCTAAGTCTATTTCGATCTTGGAAGGCAAATAGATTGGAATTAAATATACATTTCATATCATTTAAGTAATCACAAATAATATGATAAGGGATTTTATAAAAGATTATGAAAGGATAGAGAACTCCTATTGTGTTGTAGGGCTAACTGATACATCAGTTCGAAGACTCTACCTGGTATGATAATCTCACTCCAACTGCTCTGCCCAGATTACATCTGTAGATCTGATCCAGACCTCCACATGTAAGGGCAGCGATGGTGTCAAAACTTCCATGAGACCAGTGAATTTGGGACTCACAAGCAGACAATATGCACATGGAACGCAATGATTGTGTATATTGGTCGGCTGTGTGTTATAAAATACTTCAAATGTAAATAAATTATTTGTGAAAGACCGCATATTCAAATGTAGGGATTTTTACCTCCAATTTTAAAATTTGTAAAGTTTAAATATTTACAAAACGTTTAGTCAAGATGTAAGTAAAACGTAAGAGTGATTCTTTCTCAAGAATAACTGTGGAACAGAACTTTGTAGTCTCATGGATATGACACATATCGCAACACAAATAAAGTTGTTGTGCTCGACATTTACCTTGAAGGACTGCACAAAAGTCCATAGCAATATCCTGATGGTGTAGCCCTGTCTTAACAGCTTAATGAGTCGGGCGGCGCGGAACAGGCGCAAGAACCCCACGTTGATGAAATTCTCCTGTGCATTATTCAGTAATTTCTGGACAAATGGACCAGTGTTACTACACAAATAACACAAGTTCACTGGACAACAGTCACAAGGGAAATACAAATCATACCCATGCAAATCACAATCTTCTATTTGTATCTTGAAATGAACTTCATACAAAAATTTAATCTTACAGGATTAATGCACTGTCCCATTATATGTATAATCTGTGTAAGGTAGTTCATACCATCCCTTATCATAATGCACAAAATGAAGATTGCTTGAGATTCACATACAGGGTTGATTTGTAAGCCTCTTGCAAGGCCATGTCTACTGGATGGGAGTCTGACAAATTGGCTGTTAGTGTTATGGATAATTTTTTTACTGAAATATAATAAATATTAAGAGCAGTATGTGTGAATTAACACTAAATAAATAAATAAGTAAATAAATAAATGCAATCAATCAAAAGAACAGAAATTACTAGAGGTCAGCTATGTTTACGTTACCAATGAAAGAAATGCGAGTCTCTCTGTTGTCGTAGTACTCTATTCCTATGTTTTATTTATTTTATTTTATTTTAGTAGGTTATTTAACGAGGCTTTATCAACAGCTTAGGTTATTTAGCGTCTGAATGAGATGAAGGTGGTAATGCCGGTGAAATGAGTCCGGGGTCCAACACAGCATTTGCTCATGTTGGGTTGAGGGAAAACCCCGGTAAAAACCTCAACCAGGTAACTTGCCCCGACCGGGAATCGAACCCGGGCCACCTGGTTTCGCGGCCAGACGCGCTGACCGTTACTCCACAGGTGTGGACTTCTATGTTGTAGATAAAAAATACGTACTTGCTCTTACTCCATACCTTTCACTGCGATATAAAAGTTAACGAGTTAAAAATTTAATAACAACTTAATAATATGTAGCAATATCAGCTCCAACTGATAATGAAATGTTGGTGGATGAATACCTAAATACATTGAACTCTGAATAGCACAATTACAACACGTGATCATCCAAATTATACAATCTTAACAAAAGAGGACTATATAAACAATGTTAACCTTAATTCTGGGAAAAACATGAGTAAGCACAAAAACCGTGATATTTATAACCACTAAGTTACATCTGAGAAATAAAACTTAAACAGCAAGGAACATATTATAATGTATAGTATCAAAAATATAAAAAAATTAGTGTAAGGTATAATTTCAAATTACATAATAACTGGGAGTAACATTCATTTGAAACTTATTACATTCAATTTAAATGAAACTGAATTTCAGATACAGTACATGTAGGTAAAATCTGATATAAAGTGAACTTAAAAAAAAAGAAATAAATATGTAAAATCAAAAATTTATAAAATTTGGAACATGTTCTGTGGCTATATCATATATAAATTTGATACAAATACAAGGGGAATGATTTCCGTAATATCAATGAAAAAACTTGCAGTGCTATCAATATATTCCATCCTTCGAAAATGTGTTTATTTCTTACACACACATAACATACTTCAACAGCCATTGTGTCAGACAGCCACATACCTTAGCATGGCCTGAGCATCCCAACAATATAGTCTGCTTTCTATGCTCGAACCGTTCAGCTGACAGGGCAGTGAGTCTTTGCCAACAGATGGCAAGCAGCCGTTCTCCTACCTACCCAGTCAGCATCACACTGTCACATCCCCTGAATCTTTGGCACGGGTATGATAGTAGACATCTTGATGGGCAGCTCGAAATCCTGGAGATTATCTATACAATATACCTTCCAAACAAAAGCAGATTAGTGTAAACAATCACCAGTCTTTGTATACTATAATAAACAGAAACATCAAGCACAACGAAATGCACATTGATGGAAGTGGCAGTTCAAATAGTACAATGAAACGATTCAATGGAATACATTACACAGGTCTTGCACTTCCAACAACGTTCTGATATAGACGATTGTACAAAAGAAAATGACACAAAATTACATGACATTGTAATTTGCTTATTTTCTCTTGTACAATTTTATATAACTAACATCAACGAAGCAAACTGCTTAGCATATCAACGTTATTTTATGTATGTCATAATTTTATACTCTAATTTTACATCTTCTTTCTCAGTACAGGAATTTTTTTAATGTTTAATAAATGCCATAATGAATAAAGTTTTCATTAACACGGACATCAGTTATCAACTAAAAGCAATGAAACTAATGTGAGGAAATCTGTCTGTCTGTGTTTAATTTCCTCTCGAGTGTCATTTATATTGTTACTGTTGCTCCAAGATATTTGAATTTTTCCATCTCTTCAAAGGATAAATTTACAATTTTTATATTTCCATTTCGTACAATAGGCCTATTCTGGTCATGAGACATAATTATACACTTTGTCGTTTCGAGATTTACTTCCAAACCTATCTCTTTACTTGCTTCAAGTAAAATTCCCCTGTTTTCCCTAATAGTTTGTGGATTTTCTCCTGACATAATCACGTCATTCGCGTAGACAAGCAGCTGATGTAACCTGTTCAATTCCAAACCTTCTCTGTTATTCTGGACTTTCCTAATGGCATATTCTAGAGCGAAGTTAAAAAGTGAAGATGATAGTGCATCTCCTTGCTTTAGCCCACAGTCAATTGGAAAAGTATCTCAGAGAAACTGACTTATACAGACTCTACTGTACATTTCACTTAGACACATTTTAATTAATTGAACTAGTTTCTTGGGAATACCAAATTCAATAAGAATAGCGCAGTTAAATAACCAACTAAAATAAAAAAATAAAACCTACCTATCTACCGACTGAACGACCTACCTACCTGTCTATCAGTATATGATTATTTTTTACGTCTAGCAACATTCGTTATGGCAGTATGATTTATATGCCTATAAATGTAAGTATATTAAGGGATGAATACACACATACAGAAACTATTTTTTTAAGTTACTTCATTTTACAGGTCGTGGAGGCCCACAGGGTGGCAGGACATTAAGGCTCCCACCTGTACAATTGGTATTAATGGCAATAGGAATGTTAGTCCTACGTGCTCACCGCATTTACCCCCAAGGAAATACATTTGGTATAGATTTCTATTAGAGGCTGAGTAAATTCCAGAGCCATAGTGTGGTCGGAAGGATTAGGTCAATGGAGAAAGTCCATGACCCATCAGGAATCGAACCCGCAACTTCCGGTTTGCAGCATTATACTTTAACCATGATGCTATCATGCGCCTTCACACCTTAAGTCTTACTAATGAATATATAAGAGACAGTTATATTATTTAAGATGTTTTTATACCAGAGCAGGAGAAGAAAAAAATACATGAAAAAATATGACATTGAGATTGTGGAGAACAATGAAAGATTATTAATATTTTTTAATACTAAAGACGATAATATTTAAATTTTAAGTTCATCTCTATCAAAATACATGTTGTTAATTGAAAGATTTCTATATATCAGTAAAAGAAATATGATATTGAGAAAATGTGAACTTAAATACCAAATTTGTTCGCAAATGTGAACAGAGTCTAAGATCATATGTTTTATAAATATGTGAATATCTACAAGTCATATATAATTTATGTCTTCTATTTTTATATGAACATTTCATTTAAAAAGAAATACATTTAATTAAAAATAACAACGATATGTTATGCAATTTGCTACAGTATGTAAAAGAAATACACTTAATATAAGTTTCACTTTAATCTCATCAGATGAATCTTTCAATTTAATCAGCTTAATGAGATTGGTAGTGAAACATGAGAGAAATTATAGAAAGGCCTGAGTTATAATGAAACTACATTTTATTAGTTCAGACTGTTCTTAAAAGCCACAATAAATAAATGAACTCATTTTATTATGAATAAAGTTATATCTTACAGTAACTGAGAAAAATATGCACAATTGTTTTTGGAATGTAAAATACCTTAGAAACTAGAGGACATTTATGAAAATTGTGCAGTAATAATAATAATAATAATAATAATAATAATAATAATAATAATAATAATAATAATAATAGTAAGTGGTAGTAGCGATTTAATATTTTGAAAACTTAATTAAAATCCAAATTAAAAGTGTAAACATAAATATATGGATAATTAACATTCATTTTTCTGCATATTACAATACTGTACTTTTTTGTAAACAAATTCAAATGTTGTATGTTCAATCTGTCTTTAAATAATGATACTACAAGCACATGCTCATAACTTTTAACTGCAAGATAATAAATAACAAATCATACAACCAGGCCTTTCTACCTTTACAGAATAAAGATTAAATATAACCAAAGGGACCGAAAGAACAACAATTACCGGTATTCAACATTTTTTTTAAATAGTAATCAATGACGAATTAGTGTAAAAAGAAAGGCAAGGAAATGGGAAACCTATCTGTTGAATATTTTGCCAAAAACTGTTCACCAGGATTGGTAACCTACTCAATAGATAGCTTCTCCCTTTCCTTACCTTCCATAATGATGGAGTTTATACATAGCCCCAACACGTTGGATGTTTCTGAAAGTAACCTGTGAATAATGTGAGCTGATTCTATTTAAAGATGCATTTTTAATTATGAAACAACTTGGTCATTTAATATCTGATAATATTCCGAAATTGGTTACATTAAATCTTAATCTGTAAAATGAAAAAAAAAAACAGACCTATTAGAAATAGATATTATAATAAAAGAACAACAGCCATAATTTTATATACCGTAACTTGTGTGATCAGAAACGAGTCTTAATGATATAGATAATACACAAAGACATTATAGTAAATTAATATTTCCAAAAAATTGCAATTTGGAGGGAAAATAATATAGATATAGTACTTTTTCTTTACTTTTTTATGAAAGTAAAAAGTAGACCTATAAAAATGCTAAACTGATAAGGTAGTGGGAAATAAAGTTCCTATATAAGTGATTATTGGAACAATTCTATCTCGATTAAGTTACATATAGATATCAGAAAATATTTATATTAAGACATTTCTAGTTTGAAAACAAGCAAAAAAACTTTGAGACTGCATTGAATTTATAAATGAAAACTTATTTTAAAAATATGTTATTAAAGTATGATGCTTTTTCAAAATAATTAACAATAGTCAGTTTCTTAATACATTTAATATAAATGTAATAATTTTCATCAGAATTTTTTTAGTAAGTTATTTTAAGACGCTTTATCAACATCTTAGGTTATTTAGCGTCTCAATGAGATGAAGATGATAATGCCGGTGAAATGAGTCTGGGGTCCAACACCGAAAGTTTCCCAGCATTTGCTCATATTGGGTAGAGGGAAAACCCCGGAAAAAACCTCAACCAGGTAACTTGCCCCGACTGGGAATCGAACCCGGGCCACCTGGTTTCGCGGCCAGACGCGCTAACTGTTACTCCACAGGTGTGGACTCATCAGAACATATCACTGAATTTATTACATAAATTAATTTCTTCTTCAATATTTCTTTGTCAATGAAAGTAGAAAAATCGATTACTAAAATTGATAGAAAGTGAAATTAAGCAATCGAAGTATGTCAGATGAAAATGTACGGTACACTATATTTCTATTAGGTCCATTTTTTATAATACATATAACTTATCCATTTATTAACATTATGAAACATGCATTTTGCAATATTGGGTCTTTATTATATCTTATTGCCTATAATAAAGCTATACACTATAAAATACTGTGCAGTTAAAATCTGTTCTCGAAACATGGCAGTTGTTCTTCAGAACGAGTGAAATAATGCAGAAAAGTTGTAATTTCAATTTGATTTATATTATTTCCTCATGAAATAATTTTTGCTTCATTCACTCACAAATGTGTGAAAATAATACATAATTATTACGAATTTCATTTGACACGCAATTTAATCAAACTTCTTAGCAATAACTTCTAACCCAAAACTGGATTTATAAATGCCGTGTTTCAACACAGATATTGATATGAAAAGAATGATAGCATTTAAAATAACTTTTATTTTCTTTTATGACATAGGCTCAAGGCTTGATGTGAGAGCACCTTTTGTTGCTGTGCTAAATATAGCAGTGACACATGATCTTAGATTTTCCTCTCAATTAGCGAGTACATAATGATTCCTTTCTGCTGTGTTCTTATTATATTTAATTGTCTGTCTTTTTTAATGTTGCTTTGAATTTTCTGATAAAACTAATATTGGTAAAAAAGAAAAAGAGAGATTTGTATTGAAAACGTATGTATTGAAATGCATAAACGTTAACAATGAGAAAACTTATGGAAGAAAAAAAAGAGATTTCTATTGAAAACATACGGTATAGAAATGCACAAATGTTAACAATGAGAAAACTTATGGAATATGATAAGAAAATGAGCATATGCCATAAGTGAGATCAAGTCAATTATCTCTTGAAACATTACACGTTCTAATCAACAGTTCAATTTTATTTAATGAGCAACAATGTTTATTGTCTGAAATATCCAAATGTCCCTGCGTCATATAGTCTAAGGCATCACCCTTGAACTTGCATTATGGAATAAGTGCTGGTCGAGTCCTCATAGGGAAGGAATTTTTTCGGCCAGTGTATGGGGTTGGTGCTCACCAAGCATCGTGATAAATTTGGGGAGCTATGATAAGTAGGAAAATCCAATTTCGAAATCTAGCTATAACAGATGAAAGAATCATCGTACTGACGACATATTACCTCTGTTTTGGAGGACTGTTTGTCTCAGGTGAGGCATGTGAATGTGTGGCCAGCAAAGGACTGGTTGGCCTTGACCCTTTATGGCCTGTTGTACCAGGGATTACTTTTATATGTAATATTGGCTTCCAACTTTTCAACAATCAAGTTCATTATTTATAAAAACATTGTTTGGATGACGAGTAATTACACAATTACTTTTGATTTTCACATACAGTAACTAAAATCATATAATATTTCACTCATTTTATCATGGGAAACTTCATCCATAGAGAAAAGTAGAAATTTTAGTAGATTATTTTGCTAGATATAAAATAATATGCAGTGCTACTTTTTTCGGCCAATCTGTTTGTATATGGAAGGAAGTCTATAACAGACACGTGATCAGCAACTGAGTAATGTGACAGATTTAATTTCTGCTACAAGACTGAATGTTGTCTCTGAGCATCCATATTAAGTTTAGAATCACTGACTCTTCATGAAATGATTGTGCAACGTGCTCTACCAACCACTAGCTTCCTTTAAAACAGCAGTACTTATAATATATATGATTGTAATAGGTAGAATTTTGCAATTTACATGGCTGTATAACTGGGAAGGTAAAACATGAGCCAAACATTGTATGCACAGTAGACTATGATGACATCATCTCCTCGGTAGAGGCTGTCAGAAGGAAGTAAATGCTTACCCCTATGCGCATGTTTGATAAGACCTGAGTCAAGTCAAACATAGTATTGCCAGTAGACCATGATCACATCATCTCCTCTATAGCAGCTGGTGGAAGGGAGGAAAAGTCTGTCCAACTGCTTCATGTTTGGCTCATGTATAATCTTCCCAGTTATAATAATTATGTGAACATACTTTAAGTTTAAAAGGTAATTTACTGTATGTATAATCTTGGGGGGAAGAGATTTTTTAGTATAATTTAATTATTTTCCTTTAGCTCAAACATCAAGTCTTTAGGCCTAAGTAGTGTCATTATTACTATTGTAATATGTCCAGTAGATGTTGACGTTCGATGTTTCAGCAAAGATATTTGAATTGGACATAAACTCCCTCTAAGTTGCCAGCATCTCTTGTGTCAAGCACAGCTGCCACTACTCAATATTTGGGCTTACGCAATGCAAGTTTCATCAGACACACATAATAAAATAGCTCTTGTTGTCCTTGTAAATTTAAGTTAGTAGAAATATGCATTTCAGATTTAATACAGGTAATTTAAGTTAGAATTTGTTACACCCTACTGCCATGTTTAGTTTAATATATCATACTTCTTTATTTTAAAAAAAGAGTCAAAATACTGTAGTAGTATCTTCTATTATTGTATAAGAGGTTTCTTACTTTATCTAACTATTAATGAACACAAATACCTTCAATTAGTATAAAAAATTCTACAATCTTGTAAAATGATTTAATATTATGTAATTTAATTAATACATATATAATTTGAAAGAAGAATAATTTATCTGCCATTATCTTATGTTTTCACAGTAGCTAATATACGGAATTTACAGAATTATTATATTTTAAAATTTTTACCAGATCAGTTGATGAAAGTGTTACATCATGCCAAATAATCACTGGAGATGTTCTGAAAAATTAGTATTCTTTCCTTCTTAATAAAATGCAGGTACCTCAAAATTAACACGAATTAATCACTCAAATAGGCTGATCACTGTGAAAGAAAGTCATGTAGAACCAAGAGAACATGTAAGCACTGAGCATGCACAATATATTATAACTGCAACTTGAAAAATTCAGGTAGCCCAAATATTGTTTCTGAGTCCGTACCATCATATACAAAATATATTCGTTTCTGGTAACAAAAATAGTATTTTCACATTAAGCACAAAGATATTTGACTAATCGCTAACTTAGAAGGTAGATTTAATGCAATTAAACTGAATAATTGTAAATAAATTAGGGAACTGGTTATTATTATTTTACATTTCATTAATACTGTATGTAAGAGTCACCTGCACTTAAGTAATTCCCACATTCTTCTCCATCGGTATTCAAATCTCAGACATTCAGTGATTTTCCACAAACGTGTGATCAGTTTTATACATATATATAGGAATTAATCAGGATTTAGCAAAGAGAACTGCCTCAATCCTAGTCGATCATGTCATGATTATTGAATATTCCATGAATTACTGCAATTTCTACATTCGTTGTTAACAAAAGAGCAATTAAACTGAAAAATGCTGTTCAGCATTGAACATTGCTGAGTGACTTGGTGTCATTGGTAATATGGAGTATGTTGAGTGATTTGATGTTATTGGTACAATTGAGTTTGTCTAAACTTACTTATTGGCTTTTAAGGAAACCGAAGTTCATTGCCGCCCTCACATAAGCCCGCCATCAGTCCCTTTCCTGAGCAAGATTAATCCAGTCTCTACAATCATATCCCACCTTCCTCAAACCTATTTTAATATTATCCTCCCATTTACGTCTCGGCCTCCCCAAAGGTCTTTTTCCCTCCTGCCTCTCAACTAACACTCTATATACATTCCTTGATTTGCCCGTACGTGCTATATGCCCTCCCCATCTCAAACATCTGGATTTAAAGTTCCTAATTATGTCAGGTGAAGAATAAAATGCGTGCAGTTCTGCGCTGTGTAACTTTCTCCATTCTCCTGTAACTTCATCCCTCTTAACCCAAATATTTTCCTAAGCACCTTATTCTCAAACACCCTTACCCTCTGTTCCTCTCTCAAAGTAAGAGTCCAAGTTTCACAACCATAAACAACAACCAGTAATACGAGGCGTGTTCTTAAAGTAAATTCCATTTTCAATTATAGCTGTCGCATCGCTGCAATCGTTATTTCGCGCATGCGTGTGTTCTTCTTCAGTCCTCAGGCAAGCTGTGCATGCAGTTTCAGAGCTTCAGTCCGTGTGTGTGGTTAGTTGTGATCAGTTGAAATGTTTAAAGTGATCGAGCACCCCACCGACTGTGAGATGCGGTCTGTTATCCGTTTTTTGAATGCGAGAAACATCAAACCAGCTGACATTCATCATCAACTTTGTGAGGTGTATGGTGATGATGCCATTAGTGATGGAATGGTCAGGAGATGGGTTAGAAAGTTCAACGAGGGCCGCATCTCTGTGCATGACGAGCAACACACCGGTCGGCCATCTTTGATCAATGATGATTTGGTGCGTGCTGTCGATGAAAAAATTCATGAGGACAGGAGGTTCACAATTTCTTCACTTTCCTTGAATTTTCCACAAATGTTGCGGAGTGGTTCGCAGGCGGGCGAATTCTACAATGAGGGGATGGAAAGACTTGTGCCACGACTCGATAAATGCCTCAATAATGGTGGAGATTATGGTGAGAAGTAATTGAAGTGTGGGGAATACAATGCTACAAAAATGGTTTGTAAATATTTTCCCGTTTACTTTCTACACCCTTTTGGAACTTACTTTAAGAACACACCTCGTATAACTGTTTTATAAATTCTAACTTTCAGATTTTTTTAAAACTGATTGGATGATAAAAGCTTCTCAACCAAATAAAACAGACATTTTCCATATTTATTCTGCGTTTAATTTCCTCTCGAATATCATTTAAATTTGTTACTGTTGCTCCAAGATATTTGAATTTTTCCACCTCTTCAAAGGATAAATTTACAATTTTTATATTTCCATTTCGTACAATAGGCCTATTCTGGTCATGAGACATAATTATATACTTTGTCTTTTCGGGATTTACTTCCAAACCTATCTCTTTACTTGCTTCAAGTAAAATTCCCCTGTTTTCCCCAATCGTTTGTGGATTTTCTCCTAACATAGTCACCACGTCATTTGCATAGACAAGCAGCTGATGTAACCTGTTCAATTCCAAACCTTCTCTGTTATCCTGGACTTTCCTAATGGAATATTCTAGAGCGAAGTTAAAAAGTGAAGGTGATAGTGCATCATCTCCTTGCTTTAGCCCGCAGTCAATTGGAAAAGCATCTCAGAGGAACTGACTTATACAGACTCTGCTGTACATTTCATTTAGATACATATTAATTAATTGAACTAGTTTCTTGGGAATACCAAATTCAATAAGAATATCATATAAAATTTTTCTCTTAACCGAGTTATATGCCTTTTTGAAATCTATGAATAACTGATGTGCTGTATCCTTATACTCCCATTTTTTCTCCAATATCTGTCGAATACAAAAAATCTGATCAATAGTCGATCTATTACGCCTATAACCACACTGATGATCCCCAATAATTTCATTTACATATGGAGTTAATCTTCTCAAAAAAATATTGGACAAAATTTTGTACAACATCAACAAAAGTGATATCCCTCGAAAGTTACTACAGTTAGTTTTGTCCCCCTTCTTAAAGATAGGTACAATTATGGACTCCTTCCATTGTTCTGGTACAATTTCCTTTTCCCAGATAGCAAGTACAAGCTTATAAATTTTGTTAGATAATGCGCTTCCACCCTCTTGTATTAATTCTGCTGAAATTTGATCGATACTTGGACACTTGTACTTTTTCACCTATTCTATCTCAATTTGGACTTCTGAAACTGTGGATTCAGGTATAAATGGCACAGCAGTTTGTATCTGAATTTCGTCCCAATCATTTCTATTTGGCCTATGTACATTTAGTAGTTGCCCAAAATAGTTTTTCCATCTGTTCAGGATTGAATGAGAGTCTGCAAGCAAGTCACCATTCTCATCCTTGATCACATTTACCTTCGTCTGATATCCGTTCTTAAATTCCTTTATGTCCTTATATAAATCTCTATTTTATTCTTACTATTTGTTTCTATCTCATTCAGTTTTTCCTTCAAGTAATCTCTCTTTTTATTCCTAAGTGGACAATTTGCTTCCTGTCTTTCACTGAAATAATGATCTCTATTTGCCTCAACTGGATCGTGTAAGAATTTCAATTTTGCTTGTTTTCTTCTTTCTACTACCATGGAACAATCTTAATCAAACCACGGTTTCTTTTTCTTAGTTTCATAATAACCTATGCTCTGCTCAGCTGCAATTTTGATATTATCTCGTATATTTTCCCACACTTGAGTTTGTCTATACATAAGGAAAAAGTTATTAATTGCATTCACAATTAAACAGTTATAATGTGGCAAAGAAGAGTTGGCAGAACAAAACAGTTCTTTCGGGTCACTATTAGGACTGTTTGGGAGTCATGTGCAACCACACTGCCTGCCTGCTTGTGAGGAAAGGTTGACGCCAGGCAAGTGATACCGTGTGTAAGCTCAGTCACGAAGGTAAACAGTTATGGGCAGGCCTGAATGAGGTTTTGCCTGTCTCTGTTATGTACAAGTATAAGGGAATCATTCGGAATGTAAGGACCACTCAACCATTAGACAGAAACAAAAAAATCAAACAAATTGCTTGTTATATCCAACCTTACTTATAACCATTGTGCTCTATGTGAAAACCATGGCAATTGAGACTTTTTCATAAAGTGATACCGGTACTAACTTCTGAATGTCTTCATCAAAAGACTTCCTGCAAAGAAAGATGGCTAATTTTTCACCACTATATTAAAATCTTCGTCATTTACGAAATACTATGAATTAGGCTACTCATAGAAACTGTTTCAGGTGCAAAAAGATATGGAAATCGCTGACAGTCGGGTCATTGGAATTACATGGCAGATGGTGGAACAAGTCCAAGAAGCTTAATGGTGCGTTGTGCAGTTAAGGGAATGCATTATAGTATAAGAGAACCAGATGTTAACAGATCACGTATTTTGTTTTTGAATGACAGCCGCAATTTTTTAGCTTGAGCTTAACTGTGGTTCCTCACTCCAAGAAATCAAGCAGAAGTACACCAAGGAAGGGTTGCTATTAAGCTTTTTGCTTGCATATAACTCAGATTTTTTTTTTTTTTAGTTTGGGAAATTTTTTTGCTTCTCTTGTATCTGTTGTTGATTAGTTTACATATTTTTATACAAAATCCACTCTCATTGCCAATCACTATGAAATTGACAAATTCATCACCATCTGTCTTGTAGTTATATCGTAGCACAGACTTTATGGTACTGTACCTCTGTGATAATTTTTACTATAGTTAGGTTTTTTTTTTTGTATGAATAAAGCAAATCACAATATGAACTTCACAACTAGCAGGATTCTCGATCGTGTTGTTTTCATTCAATATAACACAATAACAAAACCACACAAACTCATAATGTGACAGTTCACTTCCAGTGATTCACTTTAACAAAATGTGCATGCATAAATTCTATTTGGAACTCTTATTCATTAACAATATTCTACTAGCTCTTATTTTCCAACTGTAGCTCACAATCTAACATAAGATTTCACTCCCCAGTGATTCACTTTTAACAGATTGTACATGCACGGAAGTATTTAGAACTCCTAATTGTCGGTAATATTCGACCAGCTCTTACTTTCTGAATGACTCTTATACTTCTATTATTATAAACATCTCCTGCATTTTAGCCATTTGAGATTAGCAATTCTGGTGTCAATAGAGAGTCAAGCTGTATTATATAAATGAAGTATACCTTTCAGTTAAATGTGAAATTAGTTTTCTTTCAATTATGATAATGAATTATTTATCGACACTAGCCTTTTCTAAATAACCTTACTGGACAACTCAAGAACTGGTATCTGATCAACTTTGCAAAGCGGAGCAAACACAGGACATTTCAATTTTACGAAGAGAAATATAATAAATATTTTTGTAATAGAAGCATTAAATAATGCTATTACAGACGGTTAGATATACTACTGCATTCTATAATGTGCCTGAGGAATAGCTATATCCCAAAATAATCATAGTGTTAAATTTTTTAAGTTGCTTATTTAATGATGCTGTATCAACTACGAGGTTATTTACCGTTGATGAGATTGGTGATAGCGAGATGGTATTTAGCGAGATGAGGCCGAGGATTCGCTATAGATTACCTGGCATTCACCTTACGGTTGGGGAAAACCTCGGAAAAAAAAACCAACCAGATAATCAGCCCAAGCAGGGATTGAACCCGTGCCCGAGTGTAACTTCAGACCGGCATCATAGTGTTACATGCTGGAATATGATATTAATTAATTTTGCCTTAATCACATATTTATGAAATCGCTTTGTTCTTTCCTTTACTATTATCATAATAAAGGAGAAATGAAATCATGTCTATCTAACGTTCCTATTTATAAATCTGCAAGATGGAAATTGATAATAAAATTAAACAAGTAGAAAGTATTAAAACTGTGTGCTAGTGAGATCTGGTGAAAATATTTTTTGTATCTTTATAATCTCATTAAGGAAAAAGAGTTCAATAGTAACTTTGTTATCAGTAGCTAATTACAGACACTGACTATCAAAGAAATTTACAATGTATAAAAACACTTACAAAACTTAACTTTATTCAAGCCCACTATTATTACTTCATTATCAAAAAAAGTGAAATATACTTCACGGAATTTTTGTAAAACAGCAAAGCAAGATTATACTTGTATGGCATTAATATAGGTTATACCTATTTAAATTAAATTATACACAATCTAAATTAAACAGTTTGATGGACTGAAAATAAATGTTGACATAAGAATATTAAATATACATTCAATATATTTTGTTACATTTAAGACAGCAGATTTCTCGCTGCATTTTAAAACAATATTTATCAAAGTTACGAATCTCATTTAGAAGTATGTAGCTAAAGGAGTTATGCTATTCCATGAAGAGACACAATATAGTAAACTGAAAGATCATCAATATGAAAAGTAATGAGTGCTTGCAACTGATATTTTACAAATGAGTATTTATAAATATTCCTCTTCAAATTTTGAAATGTCGCAATATCTTACTAACAAGAGCAGATGAGCAGGCCATGCATCATGATGTTGGTATGATTTCGGTCTTACTTACCCCTAACTCTATAACTAGGGCATCTATAATGCTGCCAATAACAGTGATGAAGTCAAATGTATTCCAAGGGTCCTTGAAGAAATTCTGTAACCAATACATGTATCTTTTGAACTTCACACGGAAACAACAGAACATAGGTTTTAGACTGGTTATCCCCATTTTACTACAGGGACAAATTTGTCATTAAAAATGGTATTCTCTAATGCATACAGTACATGACAGTGTTGCAAGACATAAAATAAACAGATGTAATATGCTTCAGCATAATTAAAGGCTTTTACTGTTGGATCCCTCAGAAAGAGCAATTTTACAGATTGTTTCTATCTGAGAGAGAACGGTTATTCCATTCAGATCAAAAACCTTTAATTTAATTTGCACTGTATCTACATCTGCTGTTAAATATTTATACACACTGCAATTTCCTGTATTGAGAGTTCAATAGATACCAATCTAATGACAAATCTACCAACCTTACAGAAGTAATTTATTAAAGAGGATAGAATAGAGGAAAGTTTAAGAAGTATCAGTAGTCTATCCAACAGAATCAACATGCATTATGAAAGATATTGATAATGGCCACCTTGTTGTACCATACACTCTTTAGATTATGTTTCTGAGTATTTATTTCAGGAAGAACGATAAGGTTTAGCAAGGGACTGAAGGATATATTGGGGAAAAGATGCTTTCCATAACTGAAGAAATGAAATGGAAGAGAGACAAAGTAGTGATCCAGATTGAGTATCTGCTGCATGCACAAACTCACTCTGCATAGTAGCATTGCCACGACCTTAACCCCACATCTGTATGATGAAGCTACCCATTGGGAACAAACTCGCTGAGAAGTTCGAGTTCAACCACTTATATTGACCAAAAATTAAAAAAAAAGCTTGTTGCTCTGTATAACTGCCCTCCTTATTTAGCAGTATCATTGTAATATAAGAAACAGAAGTTTAAAAATGTATGAGCACATTTATTAGAAAAAATGTCTGTTAGAGCAAAATCTCATAGGTAACTAGAGAACCTTTAGGAAGCTGACATGAAACATTTGTTTTTAATGATAAAACATGCATGACGTTAACATTCACAATGTATAGGCTTCATATGGAACGGTATTTTAATCTGCCTTAAATCACATTTTAGATTAATGAAAGTGCACTGTCCTTTCCATGTCAAAAAAATAATATATATTTTTAAGCAGGTATTATGCACTTTTGATCACATATATAATTATAGCATATAAGTATCCGGTAGTCTGGCAGTTACAACGCTGGTTGTTTGATCTCAGATTTGAGGGTTCAAATTCTGGATGGATGAATTTTAAGGAGCAATAAAATCCTTAGCACGACTTCCTCTAGGAGGAAAGTAAGGCTGGGAGGCCTATGTAGTAGATTTTCAGCAAACCTCTAAATAAATAAAATACTACTACTAATCAAAATTTAGTATATGAATTAAAGTTACAATTTATTTAATGGTTGAAAACCTCAATATTTTTAATATTATATGACTGGACAGTCAATAACTGATACATCATGTAAGGATATAGAATAAAAGACAAGCATACATAAACAAGGACGAGCTATGGTTTTTCTAAAAAGTTTTAAATTTAAATTTAGAAATAAAATACACTATATTGTTGTGGACTCATGTCTGACATTTCTGCAGAAAGATGCAATTAATGTTTTGCGGAAAAATGTAATTAATTTATTTTAAAATAAAATTGATGGCACCATAGTGAATGTGCTCTAAGATTAGATCATCAATAAGATATGTGTTCTTTATTTATGCAGAAAAATGTAATTAATTTATTTTAACATAACATATTAGCGAATATGTGCTTTAAGACAGATTAACAATAGGTAATGGTTTTTTAACAAAATAAAAATTATTAAATTTAATTACACATTTTGATACAGAGATTGAATAAGCTCGTCAGAATGAAGATGTCGTTATAAAATTAACAAAAAGCTGCAATTATAAATATATTATCGACATGTGTTAAGTGTAAAGTTGTAAGCAATCTAAAAGTATGAAGTACTGGTATATAATTTATAAGCAGTTACACATTTTAAATTCTATTATGATTCTTCACAGATCATTACAATTTAATATACCATAACAAACTAGACGTTAATTTTCTTAGAATCAAAAATCACAATGCAATTCTTGGCTATTTTAAGTCGAGGGAAATATGTTTCACATTGTACATTTATTTGATGGAAACGAAGATATAAAAGTGTATCACGGAACAAGGGATATGCATTTAACAATGCATAATACAAGTCAAATATTAAAGAAGGTGTAAACGGCTTCATTTTTTAAAAGCCTGTCGTTTCCTACCATTCTGTGACCATATTCTGTTTTAAAATTTTAAGGGATTCGACAACACTGAACTAAAACGTTTTAGAGTAAGTTTTAGTTTTTTTCTGTGAAATGAAACATCACGTGATTTTATACAATTAACAGTACATAGTGAAAATAAGGGAGAGCTTTTATAGTACTAGCAAGATACTTGGTCGTGCACATTTGTGCAATTTAAATGGCTACATAGCATTTGTAACCGAATCATAAATATCCTTCTAAAAAGTTATTTAGCTCAAAACTATATAAAAAAAGCCGCACTTAAATTATTCACCATAAATAAGTTAAACATTTGAAATAAAGACAATAAAATGAAAAAAATAAATTACTAGGACCTCATAACGGATATTTTTAAAATTCAATTCGTAGTCTAATGTTTTATGCAGCATTATTTATCATGATATTGGCATATTACATACTGTATTAAATAATAATGATTATACAATGAATCTGCTAGATAAGTAATGGGCATTTATTGAAACAATATTTTGTATTATCTGATATAATACACAATTTTTTATATTTCAGATAATACAGAAATATATCAAGAATTATTGGTGCTTTCATTTGCAAATTCTTGATATCAGAAATGGCTGCAGTTATAAAAAGCAAGTCACTAACTCTGTGCAACTGAAGCAATAGCAGCCATGTTGGTCAAAACCAGTGGGATGCATATAATGTGAAGACTACTCAATTTGTGTGTTATAAATTTGGACATTTGTAAGCAATGGTTACGAGGAGACTAACAATTAAACTCACAATTATGACTCAAACAGAATCAGATAATTTAATGCTTTAACCTTCGTTGCAAAAATTCCAGTATAGGAATATAACACCATTGCTTCAAAGTCCATTAGGCCTAAGTAGTATTTAGCATAAAACACACAAAATAATAATCATCATATTTTAGTGGATCATGATTCTTATCATAACAATTTCAAACTGATAGATTATGTTCATGATCTAGGTGATATGTAATTTGTATTATCACACTTAGAAATGAAATAACCATATCGATTATAGCTCTGCTCGAACATCTGTTTTCCCTTCCAAATGGCCTGAGAGGATATGGTTGTTTATTTCTTCCGTATGTCAGTATAGAAACATATAAGTTGCAGAAATTTGAGTGTTTTCATATTATGTGAGCATATGTTTAGTGTGATAATGTTCCCATTTTTCAATCTAGATCAGTCTTGTGAATAATTGTAATTTACTCTACATATATGTGTATGGTTTGTTATATTATGGACTGATCTAGGTGGTGAAATCAAGGCAGCATATCTTGTATATGTATAGACATAGCAGAGATTTTTTAAATATCATATAAAGTTAAGTCAAGATCATAAGTTTGATTTTATGAGGTATGTTTACCTCATTACAGTAGAAAATAATGCTACAGATTAGAGAATAGTAAATAAATTATTGTTCATTGTATAAACTTATTTCTCTTTATTTTTGCTATAAAACACAAGATATTCTGACATGATCGAGTAATGGAAGACCTGAAATCAAGTTGTTTCATATCACAAAATACCAGTAGGTATTCTTTCTGTAAAATCCAACTTAATTGAATACTGTAAAATATATTTACATTTTTCAGTACAATAGGCCCATATAATCGAAGTGCATATGGGGTTATTTTATCCTCCATTCTCTGTAACTTACTTCTATTGTCTAATTTGTCAACCCTACAGTCTCTACTCTAGAGTCACAGTAAGAATTAGTAGTATAGATTATAAAAGCACTTGAACTATGTAACTGCCATGTCTTGACTTTCTTATTCGAAGTCGGTTGTCAAAATTCTGCAATCTCTCACCAATAATTTATAAAGGCTATAAAAAGTGCTTTCAAGGGGATTTCTGACACTGTTTCTTCACAGATAAAGTACCGTACTTTTACGCATGAACAGTTTATCAGAATACCGGTAGCTGGATGTGTGAAACTTAAGACGCAATTTTTTTAGACATTTGGGAAAGAGAAGGTACATGTATGCCATTTTCAACAAAGATTTCATGAAACACGGTTCAAAACATTTTGATTTCAGGCCTTCACTATGTGCTAAGGAACACAAAATGTGTGATTCCCACAAACACAGTTTTTTAGCCAGTCCACCACTTACCCAATGTTGGTAGCCGGTCAGCCTTGTCTAGGTGAGCTATAATACAAGTTGCAATGCTACGCCACTCAGTATCGTGGGGACACACACTCACTCACTCACACACCTACACACTCTTGGATTGAATGAAGAACATTGATATGTTGTAATTCTTCATAATGAACTCTTAAAGTTTGTAAATAAATAAAGAAATGCAAATCAATACATTCATCATTAAAAGACTAAATGGGACTTAGGAACTTCGGGAGATCTTTTGCAAACAATCAGAACAGATATGTCATATGATTATAAAAAGACATCCAGTTATAATTGCCCAGTAACAAAAACACAGAAAGAATGACAAAATCAAAAGAGGATGAATGTGATGACAGAAAAATAAACTCGAGTTTTCAGTTCTTGAAATAATTAAAGCCCCCTTAACTTCATACAAGATTCTTATGCCGTAGCATAGACATTTACCTATACTTGCAGAGAACAAAAATACTTCTCACTTAAAAATATAAGACAAAACAGATTATACTACTTATGATTTTAATGATATGAATATTTAAAGTAACGTTATAGATAAACATGATGATAATTAATTTTTTGCACATTTCCTATGTATGTCATCAAAACCTATTTTTGCTGTTTAGCAACCTAGTTAAAAGTTGAAAATTAAAAATAAAAATAAAATAATTATACAGCATAACAAGAAACATAATTTTGAAAGCTGAATGACTGGATTGTTTTAAAATTTCCTGCATCTTCTGAAAGTAAAAGAGGAAGCTAGCGCTTGTTTAATTTTTATGAAATCTTAAATGCAATATAAGCAAAATTTTTGTACCGATTAATTGAACATTATAAAAAAAATATTCTATATTAATACTTAGAATATTACGCTTATCCACCACTATGTAAAATGCTGGTTTTAGTTAGGACTACTTATTATTTCATCATCAAATGCAA